>NC_138317.1:19240000-19267500 GCF_965601325.2 Salmo salar | reverse complement strand
TAGGTGAAATGTATATTCTTTGGCCATTCAACCTTGTTAGCTTTTTAGCGGTGTAGGTACGAAGCCTTTAGCTTTACGCCACCGTTTCATTTGGCCTTGTGGTTTGGGTCCGCCCTGAGATTGGACGGTTGGCAGTTGGATCCCCGGCTGAGTCATACCAAAGACTGTAAATATGAGAGCCGGTGTCTCCTTGGCACTCAGCATTAAGGAGATGGATGGGGGTTGTACTTTGTACATCAAGCTGCCTCACGCTACAGCAACAGGAGATCGGCTCCTGCTCCAAGGCTCATGCAAGGCTACTTACTTAGTAGCATTACACCGTAGGACACTGCTTGCACCTAATGGCCATTAAAACTATTATAGCCCGGTTGGCATTGTGCCCCTGTTCAATCCTACAGTGACTGTGGTCATTCTAACCCCTGTGCTATCTGTTCGATCTGATAGGGTGTTATCTGGCATGTAGTCGTGACTGAGCAGGCATTGTTTTATGTGTCAGTAAAAGCAGAGGACAGATGGGATTCATCCTCCAGTACTGTCTGTTATTGGATCAGGAAGTATTCTGCTGAACTGTAAACATCTCACCAGTGTAGATCAGATTAGAACTCCTGGGCTGAGTTCTACTCCGATTTTACTGTCCACATCAGCAAGATTTCAAATACTATTTGAACCCAGGTCTTCTTCCTCTGACGAATTGGAACGGTTCTGGAATGAGTTGCAGTATATCCTATGTTCTCATCCAATCAGCACCTTCTCCTGGAACGTCCTGCGCTAATGAATGCTAAAGAACTACGCTGTGTCGTTATGTCCTTCAAGGCCAGGCTTTTCTTTGACTTAGTGTTGACTCCCTCAGGAGAATTTTCTGTTACTGGTGTTCCCATAAGGTTGCACCGGAATCACATCAGTTACCCAACGGTGAGACAAACCTAGTCAAGCTGCTCAGTAGGCTGATCCCTATGTAGATGGATGGTAAAAAGCACATCTGCACGGCTGTGTGGGAAACGTGTGTTTTAGTTTGTGTCTCCTCCCTTTCACACCTCTGTTCCAGGTCTCCTTCTGTCTTGCCTTTCACACCTCTGTTCCAGGTCTCCTTCTGTCTCGCCTTTCACACCTCTGTTCCAGGTCTCCTTCTGTCTCGCCTTTCACACCTCTGTTCCAGGTCTCCGTCTGTCTCTCGCCTTTCACACCTCTGTTCCAGGTCTCCTTCTGTCTCGCCTTTCACACCTCTGTTCCAGGTCTCCTTCTGTCTCGCCTTTCACACCTCTGTTCCAGGTCTCCTTCTGTCTCGCCTTTCACACCTCTGTTCCAGGTCTCCGTCTGTCTCTTGCCTTTCACACCTCTGTTCCAGGTCTCCTTCTGTCTCGCCTTTCACACCTCTGTTCCAGGTCTCCGTCTGTCTCTTGCCTTTCACACCTCTGTTCCAGGTCTCCTTCTGTCTCTTGCCTTTCACACCTCTGTTCCAGGTCTCCTTCTGTCTCGCCTTTCACACCTCTGTTCCAGGTCTCCGTCTGTCTCTTGCCTTTCACACCTCTGTTCCAGGTCTCCTTCTGTCTCGCCTTTCACACCTCTGTTCCAGGTCTCCTTCTGTCTCGCCTTTCACAGCTCTGTTCCAGGTCTCCTTCTGTCTTGCCTTTCACACCTCTGTTCCAGGTCTCCTTCTGTCTCGCCTTTCACACCTCTGTTCCAGGTCTCCTTCTGTCTCGCCTTTCACAGCTCAGCACGAATTAGCCTTCCCATGATAAACATCAGACGCACAGCCTCGCCCTCATGGTAAAAACACGGACCACCCTCGTGGTAATAACCACCACTGTATAGCACACTACCTCTGATCTGGAGGGAAGGGAAAATTAAGCCACAAGCCACTTTCCCCCCTCATTTATGCATTTTGTTCCCCTCCCCTTCCATCTTAAACACCACAAAAGTATTTTCGACAGTCTTGAATAAATCATGAAAGGGAGAGCCAGAGAGCCGAAGGGTGTAAATCTGCTCCACTTCCAACAATCAGAATGTTGAGGTTATTCAACCACCTCCATCTAGCCATGTGGACACAAAAGCCTAAAACTCTATGGTAATGATGGGGGCATGTGAACATGTTTATTTTTATGGCCAAATAACCTTTAAGTAACATGGAACCAAATGGAGTTGATTTGAGTTGATTTCCGGTGATTTTGGTCAAGTAATCACACGCCCCCATCACTTCCAATGATTTTTCGCTAGCGGTGCCTAAAGTTAGCTGAAGATTGTAGTGTCTTTTCAAAGTAGCCAACTATGGATTACAATTGATCATGGCCCATAGCCTACTTTCAGGGTGAAGAACCTAACATCAAGTTGTAAAATAGTGACCTACTCCTTTAAAAGTGTATATGTCAGTTTTGAAGGTGTTCTAAGCATAGGGAGGGCTATTTTTCTTTTTTTTAAATCTTGAACGTGCAATGCTTAGATGCACAGTATCATGACAGCTAGATGCCCACTAATCTTGTGGATGTGCAGTAGCTGCTAGCTACCTTACAGACATAAGATTAGTGCAGTTATTATAATGGTCTCTTATAGAGGTTGGTGGCTCCTTTCACATATAGATCACTGGGTTCTCACTATACCCTGTGGAACTCTGTAGCAATTCTTTGCATTTATAAAAAAAGGTCTGAGAACCTGATCCAGCGCGCACAGGACTTCATCAAGGATCTCTCTGTACTTTGCTCCGTTCATCTTTCTCTCGATCCTGACTAGTCTCCCAGTCCCTGCCGCTGAAAAACATCCCCACAGCATGATGCTGCCACCATCATGATTCACCATAGGGATGGTGCCAGGTTTCCTCCAGACGTGACGCATGGCATTCAGGCCAAAGAGTTCAATATTGGTTTCATCAGACCAGAGGATGTTGTTTCTCATGGTCAGAGTCCTTTAGGTGCCTTTTGGCAAACTCCAAGCAGGCTGTCATGTGCCTTTTACTGAGGCGTGGCTGAGCCATTCTACCATAAAGGCCTGATTGCTGGAGTGTTGCAGAGATGGTTTTCTTTTTCGAAGGTTCTCCCATATCTACAGAGGAACTCTGGAGCTCTGTCAGAGTGACCATCGGGTTCTTGGTCACCTCCCTGACCAGGGCCCTTCTCCCCCGATTGCTCAGTTTTTGGCCGGGTGGCCAGCTCTAGGAAGAGTCTTGGTGGTTCCAAACTTCTTTCATATAAGAATGGTGGAGGCCGCTGTGTTCTTGGGGACCTTCAATGCTGCAGAATTCTTTGTGTCTTGACACAATCCTGTCTCGGAGCTCTATAGACAATTCCTTTGATGTCCTGGCTTGTTTTTTTCTCTGACATGCACTGTCAACTGTGGGACCTTTTTTATATATACAGGTGTGTGCCTTTCCAAATCCTGTACAATCAATTGAATTTACCACAGGTGGACTCCAATCAAGTAGTACAAACATCTGAAGGATGAGCTCAATTTCCAGTCAGGGTCTGAATACTTGTGTAAATATGATTTTTTGTTTTTTAATTTTTAATACATTTGCTAAAATTTCTATACAGTTTTCTCGGGCATCCCGAATGGCGCAGCGGTCTAAGGCACTGCATCGCAGTGCTTGGGGCATCACTACAGACCCGAGTTAGATTCCAGGCTGTGTCAGCCGGCCGTGACCGGGAGGCTCATGAGGCGGTGCACAATTGTGCCAAACCGGCACGATTTCCTTGTCCCATCACGCTCTAGCGACTCCTTGTGGCATGCCGGGCGCCTGCAAACTGACTTCGGTCGCCAGCTGGATGGTGTTTCCTCTGACACATTGGTGTGGCTGGCTTCCAGGTTAAGCGAGCAGTGTCAAGAAGCAGTGCGACTTGGCAGGGTTGTATTTCGGAGGACGCATGGCGCTCAACCTTCACCTCTCTCTCTCGAGTCCATAGGGGAGTTGCAGCGACGGGACAAGACTGTAACTACCAATTTGGATATCATGAAATTGGGGAGAAAAAGGGGTTAAAGTAACAAAAAAAAAGAAAGAAATGCAATTATTTATACATACACAAGTTTGGACACACCCACTAAAGGGTTTTTCATTATTTTTACTACTTTCTACATTGTAGAATAATAGTGAAGACATCAAAACTATGAAATAACACATATATGGAATTATGTAGTAACCAAAAAGTGTTAAACAAATCAATATATTTTAGATTCTTCAAAGTAGCCACCCTTTGCCTTGATGACAGCTTTGCACACTCTTGGCATTTTCTCAACCAGCTTCACCTGGAATGCTTTTCCAACACTGTTGAAGGAGTTTCCACATATGCTGCGCACTTGTCCGCTGCTTTTCCTTCACTCTGCGGTCCCAACTCATCCCAAACCATCTCAATTGGGTTGAGGTTGGGTGATTGTGGAGGTCAGTTCATCTGATGCAGCACTCATCACTCTCCTTCTTGGTCAAATAACCCTTACACAGCCTGGAGGTGTGTTGCGTCATTGTCCTGTTGAAAAACAAATGATAGTCCCACTTAAGCGCTATCCAGATGGGATGGCGTATTGCTGCAGAATGCTGTGGTAGCCATACTGGTTAAGTGTGCCTTGAACTCTAAATCAATCCATGTCACCAGCAAAGTACCCCTACACCATCACACCTCCTCCTCCGTGCTTCATGGTGTGAAGTACACATGTGGAGATCATCCGTTCACCTATTCTGCGTCTCACAAAGACGCATTGGTTGGAACCAAAAATCTCAAATTTGGACTCATCAGACAAAAGGACAGATTTCCACTGGTCTAATGTCCGTTGCTCTTTTTTCTTGGCCCAAGCAAGTCTCTTCTTATTGGTGTCCTTTTAGTGGTGGTTTATGTGCAGCAATTCGACCATGAAGGCCTGATTCACACAGTCTCCTCTGAACAGTTGATGTTTAGATGTGTCTGTTACTTGAACTCTGTGAAGCATTTATTTGGGCTGCAATTGCTGAGGCTGGTAACTCTAATTGAACTTATCCTCTGCAGCAGAGGTAACTCTGAGTCTTCCTTTCCTGTGGTGGTCCTCATGAGAGCCAGTTTCATCATAGCGCTTGATGGTTTTGCGACTAGACTTGAAGAAACTTTGAAAGTTCTTGACATTTTCCCGTATTGAGTGACCTTCATGTCTTAAAGTAAGGGACTGTCGTTTTTCTTTGCTGATTTGAGCTGTTCTTGCCGTAATGTGGACTTGGTATTTTACCAAATCGGGTATCTTCTGAATATCACCCCTACCTTCTCACAACACATCTGATTGGCTCAAATGCATTAAGAAGGAAAGAAATTCCACAAATTAACTTTTAACAAGGCACACCTGTTAATTGAAATGCATTCCAGGTGACTCCCTCATGAAGCTGGTTGATAGAATGCCAAGGGTGTGCAAAGCTGTCATCAAGGCAAAGGGTGGCTACTTTGAAGAATCTCAAATATAAAATATATTTAAATTTCTTAAACTTTTTTTGGTTACTACATGATTCCATGTGTTATTTTATAGTTTTTATGTCTTCACTATTATTCTACAATGTAGAAAATAGGTAAAATAAATAAAAACCCTTGGATGAGTAGGTGTGTCCAAACTTGGCTGGTACTGTATATACCTGTTTTTGCTTTGTCATTATGGAGTATTGTGTGTAGATTGTTGAGGAGAAAAAATTATTTAATCCATTGTAGAATACGGCTGTAATGTAACAACACGTGGAAAAAGGGGTCTGACTATTTTCCAAATTACTTTCACTACCATTACAATAATTGAAAACCATAGTGACATGGTGACCATTAGAGATACTTTGCAATTCATACTACGTCTAGTATGAAGGAAGTTAGGGATAGTTTCGCGAGCCTATACTAACTAGCGTTAGCGTAATGAATCTGTGGTAACAGCTAGCATACTAGTTGTTACCTTAGACTTCCAGTCATTGCGCTAACGTTAGTTAGCAACTTCCTCCGAACAGCACGACAAGGCATAAAATGGTGTCCACGAGTTCATCTGTCTCTGAGGAAAAATCCCGAAGTGTCCCTTTTTAAAATAATGTCTTGAAGTAGTATAAGGCCAGTGATGATGCAAAGGGACTCCTGTGAGACCTAGTAGCAGATCAACATCTAGTAGAACTCAGTCACCATGGGGATTCATGCTCACCCAATGTTCTCTCAATACTCCAGGCTATTGATCACATGTATCATATCCATCAGTGGGGTCCGACCCTAGTGGACAGTTGTCTGACCTGGAAGAGAAAGAGTACTGTCGCTACCCCCAGAAATAACCTGTTGAAAGCTAGTATGAACAAAAAGAGGTTTAAATTGAGAGCTGTTTTTACATAGCTGCAGTGCTACGTGAGGGAATGGACAGGACACATCTCTTTACCGTCATTGGTAGAATCACATTATGATTGAAATTGGACAGCTCCGTCTTTCGCAGTAGAAATGCCAGCTAATCCATGCTCTCTTCCTCTGCGACAGCTTTCGGAGAAACTAATGCTCTACCCACACGTGTACGTTTTTCAGAGAACTCATTTTGTCAGTGTGAATCCGTCGGATGTTTGGGGTGATAACACAACCAGAAGTGATAATAATTATTTAGTTTGTCCTTGTTTCAATGGATGGCCATCTCCTCTTTTCAGCTTTCAGCTCTCGCCTCTTCAAACCGACACAAAAGCCCAGCATGACTAAGAAGAGCCTTCTGGAAAAAACAAATGAAAAACATGACCAGCACTCGGAATGCTGTGTCCCTGAAAAACATTGAGACGCATCATCTGGCTCCAAGCGAATGAGAAGCCTTTATCTTTGATATTGTATCTCCTCTCAGTATGGAACAGAAGGGAACCGGGGCAGTCAAGGTATCTCTCCCCCGGAGTGGGTTGTAATGAGATGGCCATTGTATCTCTCTGCCTTCACAGATAGAGGATGGAGACAGAGAATTATTGGAGATTGGGCTGCTGTGTCTTCTGCAGATTACAAGAACTGAGCCCCCTGCTTCCTCTCTTCTCAACTCCCCCTCCTCTCCACGCTACCAACTGAACGGAAAGGAGGCTTCCTGAAGAAGACATCACTATGTAATTTATAACGAGCCAGTGGGGGGGATAAAAATTATTCAGCAACAGAATGGATCATCCAAGAATTCCATGTTTCTACAATAGGAAGAAAAAATGTCTGGCAAGTTTTTGGTCTCTGTGAAAATGTGTTGTTTCTAGCTTTCTGAGTTCTCTGTGATCAGACATTATGAATGCCTGTGAGTGGCTCTCCTTCCCCTGCCTGGTTGGCTTTATCCCAGCTGGACAAAGTTTTTAGCTGGGGATTGTTCCAGGATTGTTCCAGGATTGGGCTGTGTTCTGAGTTCTGGCCTGGAGAACAGGCCAGGATATACCAATCAGCCCGCCACAGGTGAACAGACCAGCCTATGCCAGCCAACCAACCTGCCAGACAGGGAGTGGGAGAACCTTGATCACTCTGGGTGCCACTGCCTGGGGAGTCTGACTGAAACAGGTCCCAGGTTGTGGGTGGTGAATCACAGCAAAGCAGAAGAGTTTCCCATCTCCCCCACATTCACCAAAATGGCAGATGGTCCAGAGACCAGTCAGCTGCCTGTGATAATGACCATGATGACGATGAGGTTATTTATTTGGTTTATTTGCCTGCATGCAAACAGACTGTTATATTTATTAGCTGCTGGTCTAAAGCCTCCCTCGGGGCTGGCCAAGGTGCCGGGGCCAGATAAGAGAGGCTGCTATTTGATGTGTGATTCCAAAAGCTTAATAATCATTGGGTGTCTTTTTAATACGGAGTTGTGGCTGTTGGTAGCGTGAACAGTCCTATGGTTGGCAATGCAGTGATGTGGAGTGGATTTCCATGCAGCTTAAGAGCAAGCAGTGGGTGACGTTTTTTTTTCTCCATTTCGAGAGCTTCGTCCTCACTGTTGGGTTTATAACTAGCAAAGAAATATTCTATGGATAAAGTTGACTCATTTTACAAAACACCAACCACCGTCTTATTACATCCCGTCATCAATCTTTTCCAATCAGTTTCTAATCTCTAACAGGAAAAACACAGTCTCATGTTGACCCTTAGCATCAAGCAGACAGGCATCACACTGGATTAGAGCAGAGCCAGTGCTAAAATGCCACACCGCTGCAGGACGTCACCCTTTCCTCTCCCAGGGTACACCTGGGGCAACGGCCACAGACCGCCTACAGACACAGTTCTGCATCTCACCCCATAATCCTTTGTCTGATCAGATTCAGGTGATGGGTATTGCTGCACCGCTGACTTCATTGCTTGCTTTGTCCCTAGCTCAGTCTGTTGACCTTTTCTCCAGGTCAGAAATCAGATATCCTTTTTAAGAACTGGCTGACTGACGTGTGTTCAGGGGTAGACTTGTTAAAGTGACTGGAAGTGAAGCCTCTACAAGTTCTTCACTTCTTGACTATTATTATTTCTACTTCAGAGAGTATAAATATTTCTCTCTGACTGGTTGATATCGCTGTCCAAGGTACTGAAACAGACCACACAGGGTTAGCTGTCCTCTCACAGACTACTTTCCCCACAGCAGCCTGAGTTATGTGAGGTCTGTACTGTAGGGTCAGTTGCTGTCAGTGATCAGTAAAATACAACTGTCCCTGGCCCATGCCAGACCACCCAATCACCAGGTGTGCAACGCCATCATCTCTCCCAAAACCTGGAACCCTGAATATTCCCTCTGATCAGTTCCCTCATTTACACAGTCCTTGGCAACCTGCTTGGCAACCTGACAGCATCACTATCAGTCTGGAAAACCTATCAGAAGGGGGGGACTGTTTGGAGCTGAACCTCTCTGTTCTCTTTTCTTGTTAGGAGGAAGAGAAGGTGGCTATGGAAAGATGCCCCCTTTCTATACTTCAATGTGCATATTTGTGTCTGTTTTTAGTAGGTGTTAGATGTCAAGTGAGTTAATCCTTGCCGGTTACTTATTTTCTTTTGTTTTCCTACAACTTTTCACTTACGCCTAAGCACAGTATTTTTTGGGTTAAACTGAAGGTACATTCCTATTTCTCTTGGAAAGATGGAGAAAAAGGTGGTCCTGTCCTTTGCTGTTCATATATGCCTCTTAACAAAATCCCATCAGACAGTGAGGCAGAGTTACATGCCCTATGATTTTAGATATTTTTTTCTCTGTAGCTGAGAGCAGAGTGTTTCATGAGGGTTGGACTAGGGCTGGGCGGTATACCGTATTTTACAATATACTGGTATTGATGCACGAACCGGTTTGGGTTTTTACTTTACCTTCTGTAACGGTATTGGAATGTTTGGTTTGTTGTTCCTCGACCACGAGACACTTGCGTTCAGTCTGCATGGTCAATGAAGCACATGCAACAATGTTGATGGCAACGATGCTTTTCTTAGCCAGTTGGGCCTAAATCGTGTAAGCCGCTAATAAATGTCCTGTCAGAACAAACGTAGCTAACTATACAGCCTAATAATAGCAGTGATGGTGTAGACCTAAATCAGCCTGTTGTTTGTGCAACAGTGTCTTCTAAATCAAAGAGGAATATGCAAAGCATGAATATGTTAGCTACATGAAGTAAGATTATAGGGTCCCCTAGAAAACACTTATCAACACTTTGGTTCCTACCCTGTCACAATAACTCCTCCCTGGCGTTTTCATTCGTTGTCACGTCACACAACACTGTATTCAAAGTTCTAACTATTATACCCTAACTGTAGAATTATAATAATGATTCTATTTCCATGATTCCAACACCCAAGTGTTTTGCTCTAAATCACAAGTCAAGATTGTTTGCCCATATCGTGCAGCCCTACGTGGCAGTGGAGAAAGGATCTCAAATTAGTGCAGGAAATGTATGAAAATGCTGAATTTCTGGGGGGGTTGAAGTTGAATTGAACAGTATAAAACAATCAGAATGGAGAAAGACCCATTGAAATCACTTGGAATGCATGTGTTGCCACCCAAGGGTTACACAATACTCAAAGCGATTTTAAAACTTTTATTATTCAAAAACATAGTCAAAAACATTTAAGTACTGTGATATAATATTTTGGGCCATATCGCCCAGCCCTAGGTTGGACTGGTAGCTAAGAGCAGATAGACAAGACGACACAGGGCTGCTTTGAAGATTTAACTTCCTTCTGGGATAATTGCACCTATCAGAATGGGACTGGCTCTTGGCTGTGTTACAGAGGAAACATATGGTCTTCGATCTAGCCCTGGCCCCCGAGGAGCACAGTGAGATAATTGATGGAGAGAGAAGTGGCAGTGGAGGTCTCTCACAGGCTCAGTTGTAGCGTGGGTGTCTGTCACTTTACTAGTCTCACTCATACCTCAGCAACATTTTCTTCTTCTCCTACTTTCCCCGGTATGTACTTGTCATTCTTGTATTTTAGTGTTTGTGTGACTGGCATGTGGGTATTGATAAAACACTTTCCTGAGTCTGGGGAAGTGGACTAGCAGTGAAATCCAATAAGCAACCTGGTAGTGTCAAGTGTGATACCCCTGCTAGGAGAAGCACTTCTCTGTGTGTCATTTTGGAGTGAACTATAGGAGCTAAACAGAGAGACTGTGGGAGATTGTTTTAATGAGTTTACGCAGCATGAAAGAGTTTGATTATCTACAGTGAAGGAAAAAAGTATTTGATCCCCCGCTGATTTTGTACGTTTGCCCACTGACAAAGAAGTGATCAGTCTATAATTTTAATGGTAGGTTTATTTGAACAGTGAGAGACAGAATAACAACAAAAACGCATGTCAAAAATGTTATAAATTGATTTGCATTTTAATGAGGGAAATAAGTATTTGACCCCCTCTCAATCAGAAAGATTTCTGGCTCCCAGGTGTCTTTTTTTATACAGGTAACGAGCTGAGATTAGGAGCACACTCTTAAAGGGAGTGCTCCTAATCTCAGTTTGTTACCTATGAAAAAGACACCTGTCCACAGAAGCAATCAATCAATCAGATTCCAAACTCTACACCATGGCCAAGACCAAAGAGCTCTCCAAGGATGTCGGGGACAAGATTGTAGACCTACACAAGGCGGGAATGGGCTACAAGACCATCGCCAAGCAGCTTGGTGAGAAGGTGACAACAGTTGGTGCGATTATTCGCAAATGGAAGAAACACAAAATAACTGCCAATCTCCCTCTGCCTGGGGCTCCATGCAAGATCTCACCTCGTGGAGTTGCAATGATCATGAGAACGGTGAGGAATCAGCCCAGAACGACACGGGAGGATCTTGTCAATGATCTCAAGGCAGCTGGGACCATAGTCGCCAAGAAAACAATTGGTAACACACTACGCTGTGAAGGACTGAAATCCTGCAGCGCCTGCAAGGTCCCCCTGCTCAAGAAAGCACATATACATGCCCGTCTGAAGTTTGCCAATGAACATATGAATGATTCAGAGGACAACTGGGTGAAAGTGTTGTGGTCAGATGAGACCAAAATGGAGCTCTTTGGCATCAACTCAACTCGCCGTGTTTGGAGGAGGAGGAATGCTGCCTATGACCCCAAGAACACCATCCCCACTGTCAAACATGGAGGTGGAAACATTATGCTTTGGGGGTGTTTTTCTACTAAGGGGACAGAACAACTTCACCACATCAGGGACGATGGCACGTACCGTCAAATCTTGGGTGAGAACCTCCTTCCCTCAGCCAGGGCATTGAAAATGGGTCGTGGATGGGTATTCCAGCATGACAATGACCCAAAACACACAGCCAAGGCAACAAAGGAGTGGCTCAAGAAGAAGCACATTAAGGTCCTGGAGTGGCCTAGCCAGTCTCCAGACCTTAATCCCATAGAAAATCTGTGGAGAGAGCTGAAGGTTCGAGTTGCCAAACGTCAGCCTCGAAACCTTAATGACTTGGAGAAGATCTGCAAAGAGGAGTGGGACAAAATCCCTCCTGAGATGTGTGCAAACCGGTGGCCAACTACAAGAAACGTCTGACCTCTGTGATTGCCAACAGGGGTTTTGCCACCAAGTACTAAGTCATGTTTTGCAGAGGGGTCAAATACTTATTTCCCTCATTAAAATGCAAATCATTTTATAACATTTTTGACATGCGTTTTTCTGGATTTTTTTGTTGTTATTCTGTCTCTCACTGTTCAAATAAACCTACCATTAAAATTATAGACTGATCATTTCTTTGTCAGTGGGCAAACGTACAAAATCAGCAGGGGATCAAATACTTTTTTCCCTCACTGTACAATAATCGTCTAAGCTGGCAACTTGCCAAATGTAATTATTTTTGAATTCATGGACATGAAAAAAAGATTTACTCCCAGTATTTAGTGTTTTCTTTTCGATCAATAATCTTCTCAATCACTACATTTGGGCCCTTCACCTGCTCAAGCCAAGCAGCCAATCATCTGGACGGACAGTAGAAGTTGTATAATCCCTTCAATGAAGTATGTCTGCTCAGGGCTGAATTTCTCTCTCCAATAACCTAGAGCTAACAGCAGTGGTTCAGAAAGATGATCGCTGATTGATTGGCCATCTGAACTCCTGAACCTGGGCAGTATGAGTCAATCTACCTCTACCCATTAAGTCTCTACCTGTCTCTGTCAGTTCGCCTCATGTTGACTTCACCTCTGCCTCTAGCAGCAGTCTTATCCAGTCTGTGTGTAAATGGCTTAGCCAGTCCAGTCTCTTAACAAATATAAATGTTTTTTTTCTGCCTCAGCCAGACTCCACAGTACTTCAGATGAGGTCCTGAAGACATTGAGAAAGTTTCCCTCCACCTGAAACGGTTTCTTTTCTACTCCAATGACAGAGTTTTTAAAGCTAGTTTTGCTATTGATTTGAGCCCCATTGTGAAGGAATCTCACCACCACTGAGCTGCTGAATGGATAATGATTTGACTTGCATTAACAATGTGTCGTCTCCCATCTGTGGTTCTGTAGAACTGTGGTTTCTTCCCTTCGGCACACTGTGCTGCTTGCTCCCTCACCCCTTCAGGAGTCGAAGTTAGACTTCAAACTTTAAAAGTCTTCTCACTCTTCCATCCTCAAGTTTATCTCAACAGTTATCCATATTTATATCTTAAATATAATGGTAATTCATTCACTTATGCCTCTTCAAAAGTCTGCCAAGACAAAAACTAAGCCAGGGCTTCTTCCTTAGAGACCGACCATATGGGACTCTGAGACACGCGGTACAGTACAATAGCTGCTCCGTCCTGTCTGGTTCAAGACGGTGAATGTTTTAGGTTCCTGTTCTCAGATTACTATCAAACACATTTCATGGTGACACGTCACCAGTTCTGCTTTCAAACGGCGCTACTGGTGACACCTCCCCAGCTAAAGGCATTCATCACAGTGACGACACTGAACCGGGAGTTCCCTGGGATCCACCTGTGTCCCTGTTGAGCATCATGCCCCATCATATCACATTGACTTCTGCCTATAGCAGCGTATTGTATAAAGCCATCCCATTATAAGCCTTCATATCAGCCTTATAAGCCTTTTTTAAGGCCGCCTTATAAGCCTTCATTATTCTTAAGCTGAGTCGCTGTACTGGTAATGCAATTTATTTGTGATGTCCAGATATGAATAATACAGCTGCATTATGGTTAATGAGGTCAAACCAGAGGTGACAGGTCTCATAACTCTTTGTAAAGACATGCTGTTTCCAACCCCAAGGTTGTGTAGTTGTTTAGACAGCTTAGGTCACATACTCAAGATCTGCATGGCGTTTCCTATGCGTTAACATGCATTGAATTTCATATCAGGATTTTGCCTCGAGTGAAAATGTCAATTTCTACCTCCTTAATTGAATCTCAAGACTCTCAAGCATAGCTCTCGTGTCTAGGAGTAAACTACTTTTCCTCTCAGTTCTGGGTCTTTGTTTCTGACAGCCATGTGTGTCTAAGCTGGCTCTCGTCTGCCTGTCTGTCAATCACTCTGATTTAACATGTCCTCTGACCAGTAGCTGTGTCACTGTCCCCCCCCTCCCGTTACAGGTTTGGCTGTGAGCCTTGCCATCTTTTAAGCCCAATCAAAACACAGTAGAAGACCGTGGGTGGGTGCGAAATAGCACCCTATTCACTAGGTGGGTCCCGGTCAAAAGCCATTTCAGACACAGCTAGTGTCCTCCTAAGGGATGAATCCAAGCGACGTAGTGTTGTCTAGAACATGTTCAGCTGACGTCGTTTTCTTCTTGTGGACATCGACAGATCCAACTGAGCCGTTGTGCTTGTGTTTCATCAATACACATCCGTCCACTGGTTTTCCATCCACGTCCTTTCATTACAGCTCAGGCAGACAGAGGGAGAATGACAGACGGGAAGAGCTGTGACATCTCTTTGTCTGTGTGGGTGTCCGATAATTCTAAAGTCCTGCTGTCAATTAGCACCACGGTCTCTGTCTGAATCGTTCCGTTTTGAAGTGGCCAGTAACCAAGGTAACTTATGAAGGAACCGTTTTAGCTTTAAGTGTGTGCGTGCCTGGCTCATGGTCATATCTATACAGGGGACTAAATGCAGCCTGACTGAATAGAGTCTGAGATGCAGTCCAACAAGTGGATCTAAACTCCAATCCAATCCACCTAAGTAAACCTTCAGAAGGTTTTCTAGCTCTGTTAAGCCTGGTGTACCTGTAGAGTGCCCTAATCTCAGCAGCCCCTGGTTTTTCCAGCTTCTTACAAAAGGTTTTGGGCCACTGATGTGTAGAGATGAATGAGCATGGTAAATGACAGTCCAAACCCTAGTCTTCATGTTTTCTTAATAAAGACGCTAACTCTTCTCTCCTCACTGGTCCTCTTCGCTCAGTTAGGGGTGTAGAGGCCGGTGCATTTAGCACGCAATGAAAAGTTCTGAATTGCCTTGTATATTCCGGCGTCAGTGCTCTTTGTAATGGCGAGGCCTCCGGAACACTCTGGCTCCCTGCAGCCTCCATGTGGTGTTCTGAGAAGCTGTGCTGCTGCTGCAGCATGTATCTCTCTGCTTGGGCTCTTATTACCGACAGGCACATTACATTATGTGAAGTGAAAGGCCTCTATGTGGAGAAGACCGTGGCTGCACCGCAAATCGCACCCTATTTCCTTTTGTAGTGCACTGATTTTGACCAGGGCCCATATGGACGGGTCTAAAGTGGTGCACTATGTTGGGAATAGGGTGCCATTTCGGACACATCCCATGCTGGTTCTGGGGATTGTTAATTGTCTGGCGCTCTGCAGGAGACAGATATGAACCACTCTGACGTTCTGAGCTGCATTCTGGCAGGGTAGTGATATGAGCCCATCACACGGCAGGCCTCGGGAGCACGACCACACTGCCCACTGCACGTTCAGAGATGGGTTCAGCTGAAAGTATTCAACTTAGGCCTATGCTTCAGCAAACAACAGGTGGTGGTGGATGAAAAGGGGCGCATGTTTGGTTGTCTGTGACTGTCCAAGGATTACAGTGATTGTGTTTATGAGCTATTTTAAGAGAAGCCAGAGAGCATTTTGTATTTGTTTTTATCTCTGTCTCTGTAATCCCTGATGATCTCAGTATGACCATCCTTGGGGATCTGGGGGTTTATTTGTCTTATTGTTAGTCTTGACTCCGAGGGACCGAACACTGCCTGAGGGGATGACTGTTCTGCAGGGTTCATATTGACACAGTGGAGAGTGTGTGGAGATGATTCTGTAATGTGTGGGCTTACATTGATTTTAAGTTGTCAAGAATATCCGTCGCTGAAATATGCTTCAGGGAGTCAACGAAAGACTAGTGTTGATGGTAGTTTATGCTTGGTTTGATATTGGATATCTGTGATAATAAACTGCATTTCACTGTCAGCGTTCATTTTATCGGCGGAGTTGGAGTGCATGGATAAGGTAAGTACTATTTATTTTACATCAGTGTCTCTTGTATTGATAGATTATTAAACTGCCTGGAACAAGTCAGCTGAAACACCAATACCCTGGTGCCATTGTGTGATGCAGAGCCTCCGATCTGACTACTGGTGCGTTGTGATATATCGGCTACACTAGTTTAAAGTCCCTCTCTGTGATATGTACAGTACGTGAACATCATTTCTGACAGAAAGATGGTCCCTGCCTCTTTGAAATGGATCAGGACCTGCCACAGCCCCACTAAATTCACACCGTTATCGATCGTGTGGAAAAAGGGAGAAAATACTGCCCGTCAATGCGGTATTCTGTAAAGTGCCATTAAAAAGCAAACTTCTTCAAAGACAGAAACGGGCAGGCCAGTGTGTGTAGGTCACAGCTAATCAAATGTCTACACAGACTATTTGCTTTGCCCCCCCCACTCCTCCTACACTGCTGCTACTCTCTGTTATCTATGCGTAGTCACTTTAAAATCTTAATATTATGTACATAATTACCTCAACACCTGTGCCTCCACATTGACTCTGTACTGGTACCCCCTGTATATAGCCCTGCTATTGTTATTCACTGCTGCTACTCTCTGTTATTGTCTATGCATAGTCACTTTAATAACTCTACCTACATGTACATATTACCTCAATACCGGTACCCCCTGTATATAGCCTCCACATTGACTCTGTACCGGTACCCCCTGTATATAGCCTCCACATTGACTCTGTACCGGTACCCCCTGTATATAGCCTCCACATTGACTCTGTACCAGTACCCCTGTATATAGCCTCCACATTGACTCTGTACCAGTACCCCTGTATATAGCCTCCACATTGACTCTGTACCGGTACCCCCTGTATATAGCCTCCACATTGACTCTGTACCGGTACCCCCTGTATATAGCCTCCACATTGACTCTGTACCGGTACCCCCTGTATATAGCCTCCACATTGACTCTGTACCGGTACCCCCTGTATATAGCCTCCACATTGACTCTGTACCGGTACCCCCTGTATATAGCCTCCACATTGACTCTGTACCGGTACCCCCTGTATATAGCCTCCACATTGACTCTGTACCGGTACCCCCTGTATATAGCCTCCACATTGACTCTGTACCGGTACCCCCTGTATATAGCCTCCACATTGACTCTGTACCGGTACCCCCTGTATATAGCCTCCACATTGACTCTGTACCGGTACCCCTGTATATAGCCTCCACATTGACTCTGTACCGGTACCCCTGTATATAGCCTCCACATTGACTCTGTACCGGTACCCCCTGTATATAGCCTCCACATTGACTCTGTACCGGTACCCCCTGTATATAGCCTCCACATTGACTCTGTACCGGTACCCCCTGTATATAGCCTCCACATTGACTCTGTACCGGTACCCCTGTATATAGCCTCCACATTGACTCTGTACCGGTACCCCCTGTATATAGCCTCCACATTGACTCTGTACCGGTACCCCTGTATATAGCCTCCACATTGACTCTGTACCGGTACCCCCTGTATATAGCCTCCACATTGACTCTGTACCGGTACCCCCTGTATACAGCCTCCACATTGACTCTGTACCGGTACCCCCTGTATATAGCCTCCACATTGACTCTGTACCAGTACCCCTGTATATAGCCTCCACATTGACTCTGTACCAGTACCCCTGTATATAGCCTCCACATTGACTCTGTACCGGTACCCCCTGTATATAGCCTCCACATTGACTCTGTACCGGTACCCCCTGTATATAGCCTCCACATTGACTCTGTACCGTAACACCCTGTATATAGCCTCCACATTGACTCTGTACCGGTACTCCCTGTATATAGCCTCCACATTGACTCTGTACCAGTACCCCTGTATATAGCCTCCACATTGACTCTGTACCGGTACTCCCTGTATATAGCCTCCACATTGACTCTGTACCGGTACCCCCTGTATATAGCCTCCACATTGACTCTGTACCGGTACCCCCTGTATATAGCCTCCACATTGACTCTGTACCGTAACACCCTGTATATAGCCTCCACATTGACTCTGTACCGGTACCCCCTGTATATAGCCTCCACATTGACTCTGTACCGTAACACCCTGTATATAGCCTCCACATTGACTCTGTACCGGTACCCCCTGTATATAGCCTCCACATTGACTCTGTACCGGTACCCCTGTATATAGCCTCCACATTGACTCTGTACCGGTACCCCTGTATATAGCCTCCACATTGACTCTGTACCAGTACCCCTGTATATAGCCTCCACATTGACTCTGTACCGGTACCCCTGTATACAGCCCTGCTATTGTTATTTACTGCTGCTCTTTCATTATTTGTTATTCTTATCTCTTACTGTTTTGGGGGTATTTTCTTAACTGCATTGTTGGTTAAGGCCTTGTTAGTAAGCATTTCACTGTAAGGTCTGTTGTATTCGGTGCATGTGACACAAATAAGATTTGATTTGTTTGGGAAACACATGGTTGTTCTGCAACAGGAATCCGTAGGCTTACATTTGGTGTTAGGCTACTTTCTGTCAATGAGAAACGAACACAAAACCCTTCTACCAACAGTCATTTCATCGACATTCCCAATTCCTAATTCGCAGGTGCCTTAGGGGCTTGAGCTAATTGTATTAGATTAAAACACCTAACAGCAGGTCGGTAAAGTACAACGTTTGGATTGTTTCCGGCTGATTCCAGGTCAACACCATGCTATACTGTATTTGTTGTATTTGGCCGTCTAAATTGATGTCGTCAACAACAACATTTGGTACCTTAATGAACCTGGCCAGACCCCCAAAATGAGCTCAGCTCTGGGGGTGTTTCCTTTGCCGTGATCCGAGATCTCCAGTGCTCTGACGGTGTAGCACTATGCTTGTGTGTTAAATGATGGAAGTCTAAGTGCTCACCTCGGCTTCTCTCCCATTATAAGGAGAAATCTCTCCGCCCGTTTCCATATCGATTTAGTTCTACCTCAGGTTAATGAGGGAGGGGTCTCACCCTATTTTAAATGGCCCTCAGGGGATAATGAAGACTAGAGGACTGCTGTAATACGAGGGCACTAGGGTTGGGGGGGTCATCTGGAAATGACTCGTTGGATTGTCCTTTTTTTCTAATTTGTGTAGGTCACTCCTGTGTCCAAGGCCTGGGTTTCAGTTTGTAGCCTAAATGCTGGCTTCTCGTTGAGTTGTGTACTCTCTCAGGCTGAGTCATCCCAAATGTCATCCTGGTCAAATGTAGTGCACTGTATAGGGAATAGGGTGTTATTGGGTAATTAACCTTAATCTATCTCCGTCCAGGTTAGGAGCGTAGTCCTTCATGACATCCACAGATGGCTATAAGGAAGAAGCCTTTCACTGTAAAGTACTGATTTGATAGTATTCCTCCTAATAAATATGGTGCTGTGTCAATGTATTCATACGATTCTCCAAGGATTTAACTCTGGTGATCGTCGTGGCAACAGTTCATCTCCAAGGTGTAGGCTATATCCTCTTTTAACCATTTTTTTTTTTTTTATCAAATCAAATACCGTATGCAAATGTTTCTGATAGAATCGAATATGCATAATTAAATGATGTAGTGCACTATGGGAGTTCTCCTCTGTACCTCTGTAAGCTTTAAACTGCTTCTTTATAATAATCTCTGTGAACATTGTTATTTTAATATAACATTTATCTCATTAGATAATAATGTATCCGATTTAAACTGAAAAAAGTTTTACTAAGCCATTTTTGTTCAGGAATATAAAGCCTTTGCCTAATGTGCATTATTCTCAGCTTGGATAGCCTACATTCCTGTAGACCATGTGTCAAACTCATTCCACAGCGGGCCGAGTGTCTGGGGATTCTCGCGCCATCCTTGTACTTGATTGATTAATTAAGATCACTATTTAGTAAAGCACTCCCCTCAGCTGGTTGTCTAGGTCGTAATTAAAAGGAAAAAATAAAAACCTTCAGACACTCCATGGAATGACTTTGACACCCCCTTGTCGTAGACTTTCCACAGGTTAATTTTCCTCTCTAAATAATGCAGGTCCAAACAGCATGTGATTGGTGTTCCCTGCGGGCAGAGAGGCATCTGATTGGGTTATTCCCTGGAGAATAGAAAGTAACTTGGTAGCAGACCAGAAGAAGCCATAGGTGAAGAGGTAGCATGTCATGTTACCTGCTGTTGTTGGGCCGTGTTACCCGCTGTTGTTGGGCCGTGTTACCTGCTGTTGTTGGGCCGTGTTACCCGCTGTTGTTGGGCCGTGTTACCTGCTGTTGTTGGGCCGTGTTACCCGCTGTTGTTGGGCCGTGTTACCCGCTGTTGTTGGGCCGTGTTACCCGCTGTTGTTGGGCCGTGTTACCCGCTGTTGTTGGGCCGTGTTACCCGCTGTTGTTGGGCCGTGTTACCCGCTGTTGTTGGGCCGTGTTACCCGCTGTTGTTGGGCCGTGTTAACCGCTGTTGTTGGGCCGTGTTAACTTCCCTGGGCTAGCGTCCCACCCTAGTCAACAGCCAGTGGAATCGCGTGGCGCGAAATACAAATACCTCAAAAATGCTATAACTTTAATTTCTCAAACATATGACTATTTTACACCATTTTAAAGACAAGAGTCTCGTTAATCTAACCACATTGTCCGATTTTCAAAAAGGCTTTACAGCGAAAGCAAAACATTAGATTATGTCAGGAGAGTACCCTGCCAAAAATAATCACAGTCATTTTCAAAGCAAGCATATATGTCACAAAAACCAAAACCACAGCTAAATGCAGCACTAACCTTTGATGATCTTCATCAGATGACACTCCTAGGACATTATGTTACACAAAACATGCATGTTTTGTTCAATCAAGTTCATATTTATATCAAAAAACAGCTTTTTACATTAGCATGTGATGTTCAGAACTAGCATACCCACCGCAAACTTCCGGTGAATTTACTAAATTACTCACGATAAACGTACACAAAATACATAACAATTATTTTAAGAATTATAGATACAGAACTCATGCAATCGCGGTGTCAGATTTTAAAATAGCTTTTCAGCGAAAGCACATTTTGCAATATTCTGAGTACATAGCCCGGCCAACACGGCTAGCTATTTTGACACCCACCAAGTTTGGGACAACCTAAACTCAGAATTATTATTAGAAAAACTGGATTACCTTTGCTGTTCTTCGTCTGAATGCACTCCCAGGACTTCTACTTCAACAACAAATGCTGTTTTGGTTCCAAATAATCCATAGTTATATTCAAATAGCTCCGTTTTGTTTGTGCGTTCAGGTCACTATCCGAAGGGTGACGCGCGAGCGCATTTCTTGACAAAAAAATTCCAAATATTCCATTACCGTACTTATAAGCATGTCAAACGCTGTTTAAAATCCATTTTTATGCGATTTTTCTCGTAAAATAGCGATAATATTCCAACCGGGCGACGTTGTATTCATTCAAAGGCTGAAAGAAAAAAATTGAGAATTCTCATGAATGCGCATCTCCAGTGTCACTGTCCCAAGGCTGACCACTCACAAATTCTCCTGCTGTTCTTCGCCCAGAGACAGCAGACACCCCATTACACTTTCTGGCGGCTTTAGAGAGCCAATGGGAGCGTTAGAAAGTGTCATGTTACACCACAGATGCTGTATTTTTGATAGAGATGCAACACAAGGACAACAAATTGTCAGACAGGGCACTTCCTGTATGGAATCTTCTCAGAATTTTGGCCTGCCAGTTGAGTTCTGTTATACTCACAGACACCATTCAAACCATTTTAGAAACTTTTGAGTGTTTTCTATCCAAATCTACTAATTATATGCATATTCTAGTTTCTGGGCAGGAGTAGTAACCAGATTAAATCGGGTACGTTTTTTATCCGGCCGTGCAAATACTGCCCCCTAGCCCCAACAGGTTAACTGCTGTTGTTGGGCCGTGTTAACTGCTGTTGTTGGGCCGTGTTAACTGCTGTAAATCTGATTTGATGTGCAAGAGAACAAACTGAAAGTAAATGGTTCAGCTAAGGCGTTGGTTCATTGTGTACTCTAATGATCTGATGGGATCTAGGTGAAGGGTTGAGGTGTTGTCTACTGTATATAGCGCTCTGGTAGACACCGAGGCCTGCTGTACTGTATAAACCACCCTACCCTGGGAGAGCCAAGCATCACCCAACCACCTTTCTGTTGACAGGTGGATGACATGCTAGATGAGGAGAGCGATGAGGAGGGAGATGGCCGGGGGAAGAAGACAAGGGAGATGGAGGAGGAAGAGGAGATGGAGGAGGAAGCAGAGGGGCAGCAGCCCCAGGGTAGTGGACAGAGCACTGCCGGAGAGAGGCAGCACCACCACCACCACCAGGGTCTGGCCACCGTTGTAGAGGAGACGGAGAAGGCACCGATGCCACCTAGTGACCAGGGCGGTATGACGACGGGCAGCGTGCCAAGGTAAGGCCACCAGCGCACCATCTTTAAACCAGGCAGGGCAGTGTTATGTAATCCATTACCCAATTAGACTTTTTCATAAAACATTTTTTATTTGTTATTGTATTTTACCCCCATTTTATCTCCCATTTCGTGACATCTAATTGCGATCCAATTACGATCTTGTCTCATCGCTGTAACTCCCCAACGGGCTCAGGAAATGTGTCCTCCGAAACAACATGACCCGCCTAACCGCGCTTCTTAACACCCGCCCGCTTAACCCAGAAGCCAGCCGCACCAATGTGTCGGAGGAAACACCATTCAACTGGCAACCAAAGTCAGCCTGCAAGCAGCCCGGCACACCACAAGGAGTCGCTAGAGCGCGATGAGCCAAGTTAAGCCCACCCATCCAAACCCTCCCCTAACCTGGGCGACGCTGACTCCCGGTCACGGCCGGTTATGACACAGCCTGTGATCGAACCCAGGTCTGTAGTGACGCCTCAAGCACTGCCTTAGACCGCTGCGCAGATTAGCAGTTTTCTAATGGATGAGTAGAAGTTTCATCAACCAGCCTTATGATGAGAGCTTAAAGACGTCTGTAGCTAAAGGTAACGACTATGAAGTGATGCGGTCATATTCGCAGTTGCACGTTTGACTCAGTGTAGTGGTGGTAATACCTAGGTGACGTTTCCAAGCTGGGAACAGACCAGCCAGATGGTTAGGGTTACAGTCTCCTACTGCTGTGGGACAGGGTAGCGACTCTAGACTTCCAGAAACGTGCCTCTCAGATGCTTGTCCTGCCTTGCTCTGACGCTGCGTAGTTTAGAACCTGGACACAGGGTGTGAAGACCTCTGTCTGTGTCCTCCACCTCCACCACAGGAAGGCCAGGTGGGACAGGAAAGCTCCCTGGTCCTCAGTTATATGGTGTCCTGCCTAGGGATGTGCACGATTTTAACATATCCAAACGGAGGTTAGTATTCGAATACTTGTGTGAGTTTTCGTTTCAGCGGAAATAAAATGATAGGCCTATGTTAACACCTGAAAATGCCTTTTCTAAATTAGCTCAATGTGTAGCAAGTGGAGTCAGAGGGAACTAATGCAATGCAGGAAGGAATACAATTATGGACTTAAAAGTTAGCAAAATGAGAGCGTAGGCTATAACGAGCAACCAACAGGCTGCTGTTTTATCCGAATGGGGTTGGGGAGAAAACACAGCATGTAGCCTCAATTAGCCTAGCTAACAATAGCTAGCTTCTCTCGGCTACTCCAGTCAAGACAGGCACTGTTCTATAGGAGATGATGAATAACGTTGTGGCTGCTACAAGTTAGCTAATATTGGCTGTAGCCCAGTTGCCTTGTCTAGTGGCTACTGCGTCTCACGCCACTGCTGCAGCAATAGTGCGCCAGCCTCTCTCCCTCGCGCAACAGTGCTCAGGTTAAAAACGTGAGTTAAAAAAAAACACATGTATTTCTGATATCTGACAAATTCATGATACTATTCGAATAGAGAAATTATTTCAAACCCCTATCCCATATGGGTCAGTGTTAGTGTGTGTGACTGCCTGGCTCTGTTAGCAAGCTAACGTTGAGAGAGAAAAAATATGTATTATGTATGCAGCTTTTATTGTTAGAACAACTCTGATGAAAAGGGAAGTTCCCTCTTTTTTTTCTGGTCACTCCTTCCGGCTGCCCTCTCACGGAGGTCCGTGCTCTCTGATTGGCTCCAAGTCAAGTGGTCGGGCGATGACTTGGCAGGCCGGTTTTCCATGTGGAAATGGCTGCTTCGACAGTACCAGGTCGCTACCCAGTGGAGGGTGTCTTTTTGTTCTAGGCCGTGGCTGCGAAATACCACGTTTTCACCCCCGCCCCTCTGGAAAACATTTTCTCAAAGCTAAGGATCCGGATCACGTTCTACCGCACAAAAACAATCAGCGTTTTGATGTAGTCTAATCTTTATCGTTGCTGCCGTATCGTAGCCACTAGCCGGAGTTCCTGGAAAAAAATAGCACTACTACGTCGATTGCCTGTCTGCCTCCTGCTTAGCCAATCTTTTGCAATGATGAGCCACTCCGTTTGTTCGAGCAAGAAAAGGAACAGCCTCCTAGTGTGCTAAGTACCTATCGGCAGTTAGGTCAGACACACAGAGAGAACTAAGGTCTAACAAGGAGCAGCAGATCTTACGACAACAGCCCTAATGGTCCATCTCCAGTCTTATTTACCTGGCCATCAGTCTCCTCATCCTGCTTCTGTCTCTGGGTCCAATCTGGCAGCGCTGATTGGCAAAGTTACATAAGAGAGGCTTTCCTTGTTTTGCTGGTTCTGTGTACTTACACGCAGGCAGGCAGTCAGATAATGGTGCTGTACACCCTCTGTTTTCTCCTTCTGCCTGTTTCTGTGCCCGTCTCTCTTTCCATCTCATGCCAAATCTCCACAACAAATGGACTTACTGTTTGTTGAGCTGACTCAACGACAGGAGTTTTTGAAAGGTTTTAACACCAGGTGAAGAGCTGGTGGTGGAGAACCCCAGTTAGCTAGCCTGAAATACATGAAGTGGAACAGAACAAAATTCTGCTTGGCGTTCAGTCTATGGGTCAGCTGCCTGGTTCCCAGCTCTAATGAGTTAGGTCTTTTCTCCCCATGTCTGCCTGAACACTGCCTGTTTGATTTGTTCCTCATGGGTGGATGGGGCGCTGGTCTGTTGTGGACCTGGGCCGTGTTCAGCAAGGCACAACATTGTGGATTGTTCAGAGAGAGATAGGCATGTTTGTTGTCCTACATAACATATCTGACATGAACATGAACGAGCATTCTATCAGTGCCACGTCTGGTAGACCATGCAGCAGTAGTTCTCTACCAGCGTCTCCTCAGAGCCCTGACCGCTGATAGACATGCAAATGAAATCCAGGGATAAAAAGCAGCTTGCCTTGTTACTGCTAGCGTTCTCTCTCTCCCCATCTATCTATCCATCCATCCCCCCATCCCGCTCTCTGCCTCTTTCTCCCTCTCTCCCTATCTATCTATCCATCCACCCATCCCTTTCTCTCTCTCTCCTCTACCGATTTAATGTGTAAAGATGTCTGTTTCCAGGGCATTTAAGGTAACATCGGGATACAATACCTCTGAACACAACATCCTGGTGAAACAATTAGCTTAAAGTGTATTTGAAGAAGCCCTGCATTTATATATGAGTATATAGAATAAGACATTCATACAACATTAAATCTCCCTGAGTGATGGTCTGATAAGGTTGTGGTACTGTTAAATAAATACGAAAGTGAGTCAGGCGACGTGAATATGAAAGTTCTGTGCCACTTTACCATCTACGGAATGACCGGATGGTTGTATTTGGGACTAAGAGGTGAGCATACCTCCATCCCTCTGTTGCTAAGCTACAGTAGAACTAGAGAGCCATAGAACCGGCATCTCTGTTCGGATACTTCCAGCCCCTCTGGCGTCCTGGTCCCCTGAGAAGTTATTTTAATTTAAAAAAAAATATTAATTTTTTTAATCAATGGCAATACCCCTCACCCCAGCTCCATATTTTCAATATAATTAATTAATGACAGCTGATGTTTACTTCAAAGCCCTCTGGAGGAATACAGAAGAAAATGACAACAACATCAAAAACACATTGATAGAGTGAAAAATTGAGTTTTCAATTCACCTTGAATGAAGGTAAATGTTTGCCCAGTCATTTCTTGTCTGTGCAGCTTTTCAGTCAATTGAATGCACACAGGCATATGTGGAACGCCACAGAACTGAAAACCAAATAAAGAATTTGCCTTCTTCCCCTCCTGTTGGTTGTTCTTCTTCACCACAGGAGTAGAATAACAATATTCAGAACCCCTGTGGGATATAAGCCTACTGAGCACTCTGTGTGCTAAATGATTATTCAGAACCCCTGTGGGATATAAGCCCACTGAGCACTCTGTGTGCTAAATGATTATTCGGAACCCCTGTGGGATATTAGCCTACTGAGCACTCTGTGTGCTAAATGATTACCGTAATTTCCGGACTATTAAGCGCACCTGAATATAAGCCGCACCCACTGAATTAAAAAATATATATATTATTTTGAACATAAATAAGCCGCAAATGTCTATAAGCCGCAGGTGCCTAACGGTACGTTGAAACAAATGAACTTTACACAGGTTTTAACGAAACACGGCTTGTAACAAAAATAAATAGGCTTTAACGAAACACGGCTTGTAACAAAAATAAATAGGCTTTAACGAAACACGGCTTGTAACTAAAATAAATAGGCTTTAACGAAACACGGCTTGTAACAAAAATAAATAGGCTTTAACGAAACACGGCTTGTAACAAAAATAAATAGGCTTTATCGAAACACGGCTTGTAACAAAAAATAAAAAATGAGCAGTAAGCTTTAGTTGTCTTTTGCACTGAGTCAATTCCTCACGCTGCTGTTTCCGTCTTATCATCGACTCATTAAGACCAAGCTCCCGTGCAGCAGCTCTATTTCCTTTTCCAACAGCCAGATCAATCGCCTTCAACTTGAAAGCTGCATCATATGCATTTCTCAGTGTCTTTGCCATGATGAGGGTGACAAAATGACTACCGTAATCAGAATGATGGGAAGTTTGAGAGCACTCGATTTAATCTAAACAGTAAACCAAAAAGTTGTTTGACCTTAACGCGTTCGGCAATTTCATTGGTCTAATGAAAGCTTCATGCCGCCAAAAAACTGAGCACGTCACAGAATGTGTTTTTTTGGAGGAAAAAAAATTGAAAGCGGGAAAAATCCATATATTAGCCGCGTCATTGTTTAAGCCGCGAGGTTCAAAGCCTGGGAAAAAAGTTGCGGCTTATAGTCCGGAATTTACGGTATTCAGAACCCCTGTGGGATATAAGCCTACTGAGCACTCTGTGTGCTAAATGATTATTCAGAACCCCTGTGGGATATAAGCCTACTGAGCACTCTGTGTGCTAAATGATTATTCAGAACCCCTGTGGGATATAAGCCTACTGAGCAGTCTGTGTGCTAAATGATTATTCAGAACCCCTTTGGGATATAAGCCTACTGAGCACTCTGTGTGCTAAATGATTATTCAGAACCCCTGTGGGATATAAGCCTACTGAGCACTCTGTGTGCTAAATGATTATTCAGAACCCCTGTGGGATATAAGCCCACTGAGCACTCTGTGTGCTAAATGATTATTCAGAACCCCTTTGGGATATAAGCCCACTGAGCACTCTGTGTGCTAAATGATTATTCAGAACCCCTGTGGGATATAAGCCTACTGAGAAGTCTGTGTGCTAAATGATTATTCAGAACCCGTGTGGGATATAAGCATACTGAGCACTCTGTGCGCT
>NC_138317.1:14730000-15077500 GCF_965601325.2 Salmo salar | reverse complement strand
ATTTCTGTTAGCCAGCCCCAGTGAAAATAGTATGTTGAACCCCTAATCAGTGGCCTGTAACACTGACTTCAGTCTATAAGGCTTTCCAGACACACCAGGAGCATCAATAAGTCATACGCATCTGTGACTGAACTGCCATACTTGGAGAAACATCCACTAACAACAACACATTTACCTGAAAAGTAATATGTGCCACTTCACAAGACGTTGTTCTATCATTTTGTAAAAGTTTAATTTGAAATGTGTCATGCACTTGTGTTTGTTTTCCCTAACATACTTGTAGGGTTAGAGTCGAGATTTTTACATTGCCATGCTACTCATCTTTTTGTCCCTTCATTCAGGATACAGGGCATTTCAATATACGGTGCCTTCGGAAAGTATTCAGACGCCTTGACTTTTCCCACATTTTGTTACTTTACAGCCTTATTCTAAAATGGATTAAATAAAAATACTCAGCAATCTACACACAATACCCCATAATGACAAAGCAAAAACAGGTTTTTAGAATTTTTTGCTAATTTGTTAAATTATTTACATAAGTATTCAGACCCTTTGCTATGAGATTCGAAATTGAGCTCAGGTGCATCCTGTTTCTACACCTTGATTGGAGTCTACCTGTGGTAAATTCAATTGATTGGACATGATTTGGAAAGGCCACACTGGTCTATATAAGGTCCCACAGTTGACAGTGCATGTCAGACCAAAAACCAAGCCATGAGGTCAAAGGACTTGTCCAGAGAGCTCATAGGTATGATTGTGTCGAGGCACAGATCTGGGGAAGAGTTCCAAAAAAATTGCTGCAGCATTGAAAGTCCCCCAAAACACAGTGGCCTACATTTTTAAATGGAAGACGTTTGGGACCACCAAGACTCTTCCTATACCTGGCCGCTCGGCCAAACTGAACAATCGAAGGAGAAGGGCCTTGGTCAGGGATGTGACCAAGAACCCAATGGTCACTCTGACAGAGCTCTAGAGTTCCTCTGGAGATAGGAGAACCTTCCTGAAGGACAACCATTTCTGCAACACCCCACCAATCAGGCCTTTATGGTAGAGTGGCCAGACAGAAGTCACTCCTCAGTAAAAGGCACATGACAGCCCGCTTGGAGTTTGCCAAAAGGCACCTAAAGACCTGAATGCCAAGCGTCACTTCTGGAGGAACCTGGCACCATCGCTACGGTGAAGCATTGTGGTGGCAGCATCATGCTGTGGGGATGTTTTTCAGAGGCAGGGACTGGGAGACTAGTCAGGATCAAGGCAAAGATGAGCGGCGCAAAGTACAGAGAGATCCTTGATGAAAACCTGCTCCAGAGCGCTCAGGACATCAGACTGGGGCGAAGGTTCACCTTCCAACAGGACAACGACCCTAAACACACAGCCAAGACAACGCAGGAGTGGCTTCTGGACAAGACTCTGAATGTCCTTAAGTGGCCCAGTCAGAGCCCGTACTTGAACCCGATCGAACATCTCTGGAGAGACCTGAAAATAGCTGTGCAGCGATGCTCCCCATCCAACCTGACAGAGCTTGAGAGGATCTGCAAAGAAGAATAGGAAAAACTCCAAATACAGGCGTGCCAAGCTTCTAGCGTCATACCCAAGAATACTCAAGGCTGTAATCGCTGCCAAAGGTGCTTCAACAAAGTACTGAGTAAGGAATCTGAATACTTATGTAAATTTGATATGTCAGTTTTTATTTTTAATAAATTATCAAATTCTAAAATCCTGTTTTTGCTTTGTCATTCTGGGGTATTTATTGATTTATGAGGGGAAAAAACTATTTAATACATTTTATAATAAGGCTGTAACCTACCAAAATGTGGAAAAAGTCAAGGGGTGTGAATACTTTCCGAAAGCACTCTAAATCCACGACTCTTAAGTCTGTGTTCTCAGTATATCACGACATAAGACAAATAAAAATTGGTGCTGTTTTTACGGCGAGGTGATGGATAAAAGCTGGCCTCCGCACATTGAGACTGTGTCGGGAGGGGAATTTCGCTGGGAATTTCTATCTCCAAGGAGTGTTTATTTAACCGATAAGTGTCTTTGAAAAGCAATGAATATCATTTTTTTGGGGGGGACAACAGTTTACTGGGCTCTGTAGATAAGATACTGCATCTGGGAATGGATACGGCCCACAGATGACAGTTTGTCCTTGAGACTGGACCAGACGCCAGGGTTTTTGCTGAATCCTCACCTCTCTCTCTTTCCATTTTTCTCTCCTTACTCAATCTCTCTCTCTGTCACGGTCTCTCTCTCTCTCTCTCTCATCTTTATTGCTATCTCTCTATCCATCCATCTCTCCCGATCTCTTTACCTCTGTCCTCTTTCATATTCTCTCGTTTTGTCTACTCTTTCATACTCTTTCACTATTCTCTCTTTATTTATCCCCTTCCCTCTCCGGTGTAACCGGACAGAGCCAGCAAGCCTGTTTTGAAAAATATGAACTAGAAGACAAAAGGAGAGAGGGTTTCCTATGCTGTACTCTGGCAAACCCATGTGTATATGTGCCTTACCTTTGCCTAACACCCTTAATAGTCATGTAGCGCCATACATACTAGGTGTAGATTCTCCGTAGGTGTTGGGGAACGAATTTACTGTATAGTGTGTCTCTTTTCTGGTTTATTCGACGCCACATGTGGCCCCAAAATTGCCCGAAAGCTTTATTTGATCCGACGCGGACTCAGACAGTGTCCGTCACTGGGGGGCTCTAAGCTCTGCTCTAAGTCGTCTTTCTTAGGAAACGGTGGGGTGCCCCCAGACCCCCTCTCTGTCTGTCTCATGACTGCCCTGTCACCTGGTCTCTCATAAAGTCAGTCTGAAGACTTGTTTTTGTGTCTGACTTTCATATTGTCTGTATGACCTTTCAGTGGATCTCTCGTGTGGTCATTCTTTCCGTCTCTCTTTCTCATGTCTGCCTTGGTCACTCAATCTCTCATACAGCCTGTCTGAAGACTTGTTTGTCCGTTAGTCTGACTCTCTTTCAAGTTGCCTGTCTGTTCATCCCTCTGTTTCATCACCCTGCTGCCTGTTCGTCTTTCCTACAGCGGGGGAAACGTAATCAAGCCATCTGCAATGATTGAATTCTGTCTGTCTGACACAGAGAGTGAGAGAGCCAGAGTCAGACAATGATTAGTTCAGTTGAACATTAGCTAACTATCGTGGCTGACTCAAACATTCATGTTTTCCAGATCACTGTCAATTATCCGTCAATCATTGACCCGGTTCGTTGTTGACGCCTTCAGTATCTGTCTGCCTTTTGAGTTCAGAGGTTAAAATGCTAATTGTTGACTATAGATAGGAATTTGTTGTTTTTGGTTGGATTTCCACAAATTATAATTTATCCTCTGACTAGTGTGACTTTGAGGGGATCCCTTTGATCATATAATGTGAGGCAAGGTGATTTGTAGATCGTTGATTCTGCTCTCTCCATAGAATGGAATGGAGCTCAAACACACACTATGTAAGTGTGTGGTTTCACTGCTCTGCAGACTGACGTTCAATCGCACTTGATCATTCCACAGATAATCTGGTAATCGAGAATTAGAGATGTCTGTTCATTGCCAATAGTGGAAGGGCTATTAGCCACGTGCGAGTGTGCGTGCGTTACTGTACAGAGGGATAGAGTGTCTAAGTCTTGGGGCAGACAGTGAGGAAAAATAGACTGAGAAAAAGAGGGAGACGGCATGATGTGAGAGGGGGAGAGAAAAGGCCAGAGGTGGAGTGGTAAAGAGGAAGAAAAGAGGGGAGGGCAGAAAGAGTGTAAAAGAGGACAAACGAGGGAAGGAGGGGGGCAGGTTGGGTGGGAGAGGGAACAGAAAGAGCATGAGAAGGATAGAGAGAAAGAAAGACATGCAACAAAGAAGTAGTGAGAGGGAGGGGCGAGAGAGAGAGGTCAGCCATGCCTGCCACTCATCACTCACTCCTTAATGACTCTCTTTTTTTTCTCTCTCTCTCTCTCCCTTTTCCCCCGGGAGTCTCAGCTTGGCCCAGCGGCCAATCAAATGAGGTCATCCAAAGTTCACGACCCCCACTACCACCGTGGTCCCACACAACACCCATCCCTTGTGTGTGTATTGTATGTGTGTGTGTGTTTTTGTCTGCCAACTTTCTGTTTTTGTTTTTTAAGAAACACATTTTTCTTAAAAAATGCAGGTGGGGGTGGATGTGTCTACAGTACATGGTTGATGAAAGACTTCTGTCAGTGAAGTATTTTGTTTTTCGTTGGTCCTTGATTTGGATATCTTTTAGATCTGCCAGGTACACCAGATTGTATGTTATGGTGCAATAAGGCATTTTTGTCACTGTCTACAATTATGAATTACGCAATAATATATTCTATCGAAGCAAAGTCTCAGTTATAGTTTTTTTGTACTTTTGTTCAGTCTTCTGTGTGTGTACTATGTATTGGTTCGACGCTGGCTCGGTTCCTATTCCTGCTTGCGTAGGGTGTTGACGGACCAGGTGTGTCTGTGGTACCACAGTGTCCCATTCCCCTTGGGCACGGTTTGTCAGCTATCTGGCTCTGGGAAGCATCAAGCAACGCAACTCAAAGTGAAGCCTTTTCACTCTCTCCCCCTCACACCAAATTTGGGAAACAGCTGGAAAGACCATGAAGATGATTTGTCTCCCTCTGCTAGTGTGTCTGACAGCTTCTGCTGCACCACACACACACACACACACACACACACACCCACATGCACTCACACTCCCCCTTGAGGAGATGTAAAATGAACAGTCCAATTTGGAGATATTCAGCATATTAAATGAAGTCTGTGTCTCTGGGGTGGATGGAGGGAGATTTGATAGGGTTTAATGGAACGAGTGGAACTTTTCATTATGTGTGTGTGTATGTGTGTGTGTGTGTGTGAGCACATTCCTACGTAGGTGTGTGTTCTCAAATATCTCTATGCAGAGTTTGTGAACACACACACAGGGTCTTGTATAAAGGGCTGTGCTCTCTTGGTGCGTGTTGCCAAGAAGGCCCTGATTTCCTTTAGCCCAGCATGGCTGGGTCATACATCACTAAGGGGCCTCCCAGCCCCGGTGGCAGGGGCTGACAGAATGACACGTGTCATTTATCATAGAGGGGCCAGGCCTTGGGAAACTACACAGACTCGACCGCACATGACACTGCCTGAGAGCGAGGGAGAGAGACCGAGAGAAAGAGGGAGAGCTCAGAAAGGGTCGTCTGTACGATACACAGATAGAATACACATGGACTCAGTGAGTAAGTCTCTGTTCGTTCGATCCTCTACGTATCCCTCTATCCCTTGTCCTTCTTTCTCTCGTTTTCCTCTCTCCCATGCACCCATCCATAACCCCGCTCCTCCTCCCGCCTCTCCCCCTGCGACTTCTCCCTCTTTCCCTCCCTCCATCCCTCCCACCAAGTCACTCGCCTGGCCCCCTTTTCATTGGTCTTCATGAGCCTCATTTATTTTGGATGCCACATGCAAGCTGACAGACATCACTCACTACTGCCCTCCCTGCACACACACACACACACACACACACACACACACACACACACACACACACACACACACACACACTACACACACACACACACATCGCCCTTCCCGACTTATCCGAGGTCAACCCAGCAGTCACGCTTCTCCATTTTACCTCGTCTCCCCCGTCTCTCATATCCTCCCACCACCCCCATCAACATTGCTGCCGATGGATGTGTCTTTAAAGCAGAGATTGATTGCGGATATCAGAGTTATGGTGTCATTTATCACAGTAGGGGGGCAGTGGATATCGTTGCGATATTCGTGGACACTGTCTGGGTGTATGTGTTCATGGATGGCACGGTGTGAGTGTGTTAGGTGTGTGTGTGTGTATGTGTGTGTGTGTGTGTGTGTGTGTGTGTGTGTGTGTGTGTGTGTGTGTGTGTGTGTGTGTGTGTGTGTGTGTGTGTGTGTGTGTCCGCCTGGCGCGGTATGGATGTGGCACGGTCGGCGGGCACTTTGAGAAGCTGTGCAAAAGTTTAATTGCCAGCGCGGTAAGGTTCTCTTTCGTCTCCATTTCTAAAACGTTCCATAGTCTGCCCTCAGTACGATATTATGTTGTGTTGAGCGATGGTTTCCTCTCTCTCTCTCTCTCTCTCTCTCTCTCTCTCTCTCTCACTCTGTCCATCACTCACCGTGCTCCCTCCTTCACTTACTGCTTCTCTCTTTCTCCTTCCTATTTCTCTTTTTTCCTCTTGCTCCTCCTCCTTCCTCCCTCTCTTCTAAGCTGTTATGGATGGTTTACTAAGAGTCATGTCCCTACCCTGGGAAATCTCAACACAGGTACACGCGCACGCACACACACCACTGCGAACACACAACATGACACACACACAAACACACAATCAGAGATGTAGGCATTGATCCCCCAGTGACGTGGTTTCTTCTGTGAGAGGCCAGTTTGTGATTTAGTGCGTCTCCTCCTTCAGGGGCTCTCTCTCTCGTTCCCCCTCTGCCTCCCTCTTTTGTCAGTTCACTGTCACGGCCATCAGGAATAGGCCTCCCCCCTACACACACACACACACACACACAAACACTCCCATGTGGGCTGACAGAATTGTTACTCTTTCTTGACCCCCTTTTGTTTTTTTCAACGCTTAACTTTCCAGTAACACTTCATTTAAACTGTTTAAATGAAGTAGCTTGACAACACAGGTTAGTGCAATGATGTAACAAGGTCTATTTTCTGTCACGTTGTTTGCATTGATATGAATGGAGTTGACATTGTTTTGTGGAATGAAGACGATGTTCTCATATGGTCAGCGAATTCGATTTGGCAATCAGTGTGTCCGTGCGCGCGTATGTGTGTATGTACGTGCGTGCGTGTGTGGTTTTCCTCTGTCTCTGATCTGACTCATTCACAGGCTGTGTGGGTTTTTCCCGCAGAGACAAGGGGTCAGTTTCAGGGAAGAGTGTGCGTGTGTCCTGTGTGTGCATGTTGTTGCTCAGCGGTGTACAAAGCGGATGGCCCATGTGAATAGAGGGGAAGGCTGAGGGTACAGGGAAGGGTTGATTAATGGGTTAGTGTACAACCAGACATAACTGGTGAGGTCATGGCCTTCTCTCTCGCTCACTCACTCACTCACTCACTCACTCACTCACTCACTCACTCACTCACTCACTCACTCACTCACTCACTCACTCACTCAACTATTCACTCCCCTGCACTGCCTTTCTGCCTTCACAATCCACTTTGTTTTCTTTTGTCTTTCCTTCTCCAGTGTAGTTTTTTAAATTCATTTTATCCCGTTTCATTTTAGACTCTATTCACTGAATGTAACCATTTGAAAAAAAACACGGTCTCTGACTCCTGAGAAACTAGAAAAAGATCAGTCCAAAACAACTATTAATGTCACTTTTGATTTGCTGCGGGTTTTTTTTTTTTACGGCCAAGCCGATTGGGCAGCAACCAGTGATTATCCAATTAGGGAGCCTCGTACTAACTTTTCTCCCTCATGGGAAATGTTCACCAAATAAAGTGTGACTGATGCAACAGGGGTCATGGAAAGGTGTGTCTGAGCAATACTTTTGTTTTCTCTCCCTTGCCATTTTCTCTCCTGTCCTCTGCAGAAAGAGTGTGATTTATGGTAATTATCGTCTTTGGGGTCATCCATCAAGCCGTTGTTGCTAGGCGATGGGAGCAGCTGTTGTTTGGGCCAGGGAAATTCCACTGTCAGGGGGCAGTACACAGGTGACTTCAGGGGGAGATTTAAAGGGACAGGCCCTGTTTTTTTGTTTTGTTCTTTTTCCCAGAGAACTCTTGTACATGTTGATTTCAGTTTGTTTTAATCTGTTTTTTTGGGGTTTAGTCAGTGCAGAGAAAAGACTAGGATAGATAGAAACAAGCTCCCAGGAATTCCTTGAAGTCAAACAATGACTGCGGAATGAAGAGGTAGATAGTGATACAATGATGATTCAGTTTGAACCTACCATTGCCAAAGACATCAGGGAATGAGGGAAGATTGTCAATGCAGCTGGTCTATGAAAATGCTTATCCTAGAACCTGTTGTGTATGAATTACAATGTCCTACACTAAGCGAAGCCTGAGTGCTTATAGTGGCACCAGAAGCACTCCAATGTTGACTTTAACCTTTCCAAAACCATCCGTTTTTCAATGTAGCTCTTCAGAAACAACCATGTGACGCAGAGGCTTCACTAACTGTAACAGCTAAACCTTCCAGGCGGTTTCTCCCAAAGCTTAACCAGGTGGGAGTGAGGCTACACTAACGCTCAGCTAACATTAGCAAAACGTTAGGACTTTTTGCTTGCATTATTTCGAGAAGCAGCCATAATGGGGGCAGCGGCTATACTAGTCTCTTATGTTCTGTAACATTCAGCTAACATTAGCGAAACGTTGGGACTTTGTAGTTACATAGGTTTGAACAGAAGCAGCCAGCCAGATGGGGGTTGGCTCTGCGGTGCTTATGATATAATGGCCATTGTCTAATCTCTGAGCAGCCTGGAGTTGACAGTGGGGGGGGGGGGGGGGGGGGGGGGTGATTTATTGACTGCAACCGTCGCTATGGCTGCTCAAAGCTGGCTCCCAGGGAACATGGACAAACAGAGAGGGAGGGGAGAAAGGAGAGAGGGAGAACAGGGAAGAAGGAGAGAGACTGTACTGCAATGCAGGAGCAAAGAGCAGCGGAGTAATATTACTGATTATCAGAAGTTTATTTGTCAAATTCAAAATTATTTGTTTCCAGTTAACTAATTCAGCAAAAAATACATCAAATAACTTTAAGGTTTCACACTGCTTGTTGTTAGTTTAAAGAAAATTACAATATGCGGTTACTAACCCACAATGTCTTCATGTAAATGAACTAACAGGTATGTTGTTAAATCGTTCATTTCTTATGGAGAGTTATAGAGTTATATTTACCTAGGATCTACACTTTTACCCCCTTTTTCTCCCCAATTTCATCATATCCAATTACGATATTGTCGCATCGCTGCAACTCCCCAACTGGCTCAGGTGAGGTGAAGTTCAAGTCATGCGTTCTCCGAAACATGACCCGCCAAACCACGCTCCTTAACACCTGCCGGCTTAACACGGAAGCCAGCCACACCCATGTGTCGGAGGAAACAACGTTCAACTGATGACCGAGATCAACCTGCAGGTACCTGGCCCGCCACAAGGAGTCGCTAGAGCACGATAAGCCAAGTGAAGCCCCCCGGCCAAACCCTCCCCTAACTCAGACGACGCTGGGCCTAATGTGCACCGGCCTATGATACTCCTGGTCACGGCCGGTTGTGACACAGCCTGGGATCAAACCCAGGTCTATAGTGACGCCTCAAGCACCGCGATGCAGTGCCTTAGACCGTTGTGCCACTCAGGAGGCCCCAAGATCAACCATTTTAAATATCAACAAAAAATAAAAACAGAAATAACTTATTTACATAAGTATTCAGACCCTTTGCTATGAGACTCGAAATTGAGCTCAGGTGCGTCCTGTTTCCATTGATCATTCTTTAGCTGTTTCGACAACTTGATTTGAGTCCCCCTGTGGTAAATTCAATTGATTGGACATGATTTGGAAAGGCACACACCTGTCTATACAAGGTCCCACAGTTTACAGTGCATGTCAGAGCAGATCTAAGCCATGAGGTGGAAGGAATTGTCCATAGAGCTCTGAGACAGGATTGTGTCGAGGCAACGATCTGGGGAATAGTACCAAAACATTTCTGCAGCATTGAAGGCATCCATAATTCTTAAATTGAATAAGTTTGGAACCAACAAGACACATCCTAGAGCTGGCCGCCCGGCAAACTGAGCAATCAGGGGAAAAGGCCCTTGGTCAGGGATCTGACCAAGAAACCAATGGTCACTCTGACGGAGCTCCATTGTTCCTCTTTGGAGATGGGAAAACCTTCCAGAAAGACATTTTACCATATATCAGGCCTTTACGGTAGAGTGGCCAGATGGAAGCCACTCTTCAGTAAAAGGCACATGACAGCCCACTTAGTTTGCCAAAAGGCACCTAAAGGACTCTCAGACCAGTCATCAAACCAAGATTGAACTCTTTGGCCTGAATGCCAAGTGTCACGTCTGGAGGAAACCTGGCACCACCCCTACGGTGAAGCATGGTGGTGGCAGCATCATGGTGTGTGGATGTTTTTCAGCTGCAGGGACTGGGAGACTGGTCAGGATCCAGGGAAAGATGAATGAAGCAAAGTACAGAGAGATCCTTGATCAAAACCTACTCCAGAGCGCTCAGGACCTCAGACTGGGGTGAAGGTTCACCTTCCAACAAAACAACGACCCTAAGCACACAGCCAAGACAACACAGGAGTGGCTTCGGGACAAGTCTCTGAATGTCCTTGAGTGGCTCAGCCAGAGCCTTGAACCTGATCGAACATCTCTGGAGAGACCTGAAAATAGCTGTGCAGGGGCACTCCCCATCCAACCTGACAGAGTTGCAGAGAGGAATGGGAGAAACTCCCCAAATACAGGTGTCAATCTGGTAGCATCATACCCAAGAAGACCCGAGGCTGTAATCTCCTCCAAAGGTCCTTCAACAAAGTACAGATTAAAGGGTCTGAATATTTATGTAAATGTCATATTTCAGTTTTGTATTTTTAAGTTAGCAGATAAAAAAAGTGAATGGTTTTGCTTTGTCATTATGGGGTATTGTGTGTAGATTGACGAGGGGGAAACAAAACAATTTAATACATTTTAGAATAAGGCTGTGACGTAATAAGTAGTGGAGAAAGTTATGGGGTCTGAGTACTTTCCGAATGCACTGTATGTGTTAGTGTTTGTTTGTTTTACCCATTGTTGGTTGTTGTCTCTGACTAATTTTGGTTCAATATGACTGGTGCTGTAGCAGAGTTAGAGTAACCTTGCCCTTGAGGCAATACGACACTGACAATGTAGAAAAGGATAGTGACATTTTCTGGAAACAGGCTTTGGAATGTGTGTGTCAATCTTTGGAAACACTACTAAACATAATTGCAGTTGAATGTTCATTTGTCTGTATGAGGGAAGTATCATGTGTAGTACAATATAATACAAAGTGTTACATTTTATATCTGAAAACGGTTTAAACAGTATTCTGTCCACACTACTATTTGAGAAATGTTCACATTTTCATAAACAGTACACTGTTGAGTGTTACCTGAGAAGTTCGTATGTACATAACAGGCAACATGACTACTCAGAACCCAGTGTACATAATAGTGATGTTTAGTATTGTTTGTTTGCTGATATTTTCTGATAGGATCCCCCCTGTGGGTTGACATTCTAGAGAAAATGTATTTTTGTATTTCATACTGATTGGCGTTCACCGGATTGTGTGTTTTCAATAGCGTTCAGTGGAAATCTACATCAAATGTGTAAGGGTGTAGTTTTTGAGAGAGTGAATGAACAGAGAGTCAGAAGGTGAAATTCCTCTTCTGGTGTACTAATACTTTTGTTTTCACTGTGCATCTACACACCAGTCGGTGTCCTTTTAACTGTGAGTAATGCGCTAATTGAGCCTATCAGTTATTCAACGATCACTCCAACGTTCTTGCAGCGTCTGGGATTGTCAGTGCTGTGTAGTTTGGATGTGTATTGGAAATGTGTTAGTAGTTAGGCCAAGGCCTAGTATTACCTTGGTGCCTTAGGTTAGGAGGTTAGCATAGTTGTTGCATTTTCAAATAATGAAACCGTGGTGGTCAAGGTAAACTTTTTCCCATGACTGAGAGCTTGTGGTGGAAGACGTACTTGTTCATGTTGCAGTGAATAAAGTTGTCATGGTGGTCAGGATAGCTCATGTCGGACTTATCTCCCTCTTCTGGACAGGGATATAAGAGTGAACTGACAGTACTCCCCCCTCCACAACCCAATAGTCCCGTCAACTCCCCTTAGTGACCCCCCCCCCCCCATTGTTTGAAGCTAATGTAAAATGCTCTGTTTATATGACCCATTTTAGCTGGTTATTAGCGGCCAGCAAGTTAGTGTACTGCAGATGACAGGGAAAGTGTGCTACACAACCTTAGGATATATATATATATATTATAGGACGAAGTAGGCTTTACATTGGAGTGTGTGTGAGATGGAGAGAGAAAGGTGGATGAGAAGGTACAAATGCATTATACATTTGATACCATGCTACAGGTGTATCATATGAAATTATCTTCATACACCTTTTGTACCTTTTAATATCCATTTACCAACAATAGGCAGAAATGTTATGTACGAATACAAATTTGGCTTAAATGATGATAATTTTTGTGAATTGAATAGAAAATAAATTACAATCACTCATTATGACAGATAAAGAACTGTCTCCAATCGAGCATAAGATTAGAAAAAAGTAATACTTCCAACCCATTTGAATTCCATTTATCCTACATTTCATATATCTTGTCGAAAGTAGACACGCGCACTCGGTTGTGCAGCGAACACGGTTTTCCTCCACCTCCGGAAGTTTTGGAAAGCCGAGGAGATGAAATTGCACGGCCTGCTGGAACAGTACACCAGCTATTGGAGGCCCTGCAGGTATTGTGCCATATGGTCAATTATTCCACATGGGCAGGGGGAAGGGGGGGCTGGGAACTGTGAGCAGATTTTTATAAGCAGGCAGTTGAGGGGAAATCAGATATTAATTTAGAGCGACCACTCCACAAGATTCACGGCAAACAAAATCAATGTCACTTTTTACTGGGCGAGGTCCATGTAAAACAAGCCTCGGAACTTCAAAGGCCCCCGCTTTTGTTTAGGCTGGGATAAAGTTTGGTCTGTCTTGAGACAAAAAAAGGCAGTGGACATAATCACAACAATAATGCTAATCGGTGAATGGGTAGCTCCCTAAGCAAGGATTGTATGATGGAAAAAGATGGGTAAAAAACGGAATACCCTTTCCTAGTATAGTTTGTTCCTGGGCATATTGAAGGGGCAAATTTGGTTTGAAATCGCAAAAAAGCAGTCAAACTTTGCTAGCCGAATAATGTTAAAGGAGATTGTACACCAACAGCAGTCACAAGAGAAGTACTAAAAAAACAGAGGTCCTCACCATTACAGTAAATAATATGCCCTTCTTTTTTTTTAACAAAGGGAACGACTTTGAGAATCATCTCGAAATTAAAACTATGCTATCGACCCTTTTACACACAGACGTAAATGAAAAGGTCTGGCAGTTTTTCCTCGGTTAGCCTTAGCGAACGTAGGCAGTAGGCCTTAACGCCAGCTTGCTTTAGCGTAGGCCCCGCGAGCGCTTGGAACAGACAGCATCACGCCACCCAGGCCTGTGCAACAGTGGCTGTCCCAGAGAAGAAGAAAGAGCGAGAGGGAGGAAAAGACTTGCCCCCTGACGTGCGGTGCATTACCATAATTGGCTTTTCTACATGATCGGACAGAGGAAATAATAATGTCATTTTATTTACAGCCAGTCCCACTGTCCCCCTCTCTCTCGTGTGTGTGTTTGTGTGTGTTTGTGCGCACACACACATCGTGCAGGTCAAATGACACACACTGATCAGGCCTGTCCAAAGCCATCACAGCTAAGTGGCAGCGAGCGGAGGGGCCGGTGACAAAAGCAAAGCGGAGAGAGAGAGAGGAATAAGACTGGCCACGTTTCGGCCCCCATTCTGAAGGGCGTCTAAACGGCGACTCGGTTGCTGGTCTGGAATAGCAGAGAGCCCGACACGGGCTAAATCAGCGGAGTGCGAGCAGGCGGAATTGGACATTAGCACCGCAAATGACTGCCAGGATTGGCCCTCTTCTCCGAGACAGAGTAAATAAATATGGAGGGGTGTGTGTGTGTGTAGCATGTGTGTGAGTTGCAATTCGGTGGTGCTGCTTCTCGCTCAACTGCTCTCGCTCCCTGTCTCACATTGTTTCCCTCCCGATAGCTTTGGTTAAGTTTGACACCAGCCAAATGGTGTAACCTCTGCGCCCCGTGACAGATAGATAGTGTTATGGGTTTAAGTGACAGATTTGCGCAAGAGAAACGAGCCAGGAAAAATATATATGAAGCGACTCCATTTTTCAGACGTTATATAGAGAGAGAATCTGCCGGCTCTCTCTCGGGAAAGCAAAACTTAATTTCCGTCTAATTTGTTTTGAAGCAGAGGGGCCTGTCTCGCCAGTTGATTCTCAAGTTGTTCCGATGCAATGTTTGAGCGTGTCAACACATTAGCGCATGTGAGTGAAAGCACAGCTAGTTGGGAATTCACTGTGCATACTATCACAAACACTGTGCCATATAGACAATGCAGAAACAGTACTGTAAGAGGACAATGCTTCTTTTTATGTTTATCCATGACAGATTCTTTGATGAATACAGTATTATATTTAAACAATAAGGTCCGAGGAGGTGTGGTATATGCCCAATATACCACGCTAAAGGTTGTTCTTAAAGAGTGACTGGACACAGCCCTTAGGCGTGGTATATTGGCCATATATCACAAACCCCTGAGGTGCCTTATTGCTATTATAAACTGGTTACCAACATAATTTGTGCAGTAAAATAAATGTTTTGTCATACCTGTGGTATACGGTCTGATATACCACGGCTGTCAGCCAATCAGCATTCAGGGCTCGAGAAACCCAGTTTATAAAACAGATTTGAGCTTGGCATAGAGGGGGCTTGTACATGTTTGCGTGTGCGTGACTGTGAGAATGTCTTTCTGTTTTTGTCTATGTACTGTAAACTTAGGGGTGTGTGTGTGTGACAGTAAAGGCCCGGTAGTGTCCTGCCGAGGTGTCACCTGTCTGGAGGAAGCCCGGGCCAAAGTGACAGGCTTGTCTCTGGATGCAGATGGCCTCGCTCTCCCTTTCCTCTCCACAGCTGTCACACGTCCCCTCTGTGTTTGACACACACACACACACACACACACACACACACACACACACACACACACACATACTAACACGCACACGTCATTGACACTGACACATGAACGTACTGAGACACACAAACACACAGGGACAGGCCTGATGGATACATACAGAATATCTCCCTAGCACACCAGGTGGATAGATGCGCATAGATGCTTACATACCCACCCACGCTCACTCACATACACGCACACAAATGCACACCTTTCATTTTTATCTCGCTGCCTCAGGTTACAGTCGATTTCACATATGACCCACCCAAGGACAGACAAACTCAAAACTCTCCTGTTCACACCTCTATCAGCTAACACCTAAACAAATCTTCTTTCCTTTTTTTGTCTTGACAAACTTATTTTCCTCTCCCATTCTCCGTGACAGCACAAAGTGGGCTTCTTTTTCTTTTTCTCTTTTGTTGACTGACAGGCACAGCAGACGTCCTCCCCTCCCCCTATTTGAATCCTTCCCCCCTCCCCCTCTCTCCGTTGTTCTGAGTGAGGCTTGAAAGCGCCTTGTCAGCGTCTCCCCATCACTGATTGCCTTATTAGACACCGGTGACACCAGGAGATTTTATTTATTTTTTTATATTTTTTTACACAGATGGCGAAAAAGGAGGGAGAGGAGAAGGGGGGGAAAAAATGGACTTTTATGTTGTTGTTTTTTTTCTTTCGCTGAAAGAAAAGGCTTGTTTGTGGACACTGACACCCACCACCCTCACACTGACACATGATTTGACACTGATGGTTGTCGAGGTGGAGGCAGCAGTCTGGGGATGTCGGGGGAAGTACGTGTTTGGGGGGGGTGTGTGTGTATGGTGGGGGGGATCTGGGCTGAGGTGTAGGTGTGTGTGTGTGTGTGTGTGTGTGCAGGAAAAGACTGGCATTGTTTTTAGAAGTGTCAGGTTCTCTTGTCTGTCTCTTCTGTCGAGGCGTTCCCTCTTTACCCACTCTGCTCAGTCAGAGCTAAGGGTAATTATAGTGGAGACGCTAATTTACATTTTTTTTGGTGTGTTGCTTAGTGTGATGAGCTATTTGGAGACAGTGAGAGAGTAAGAGTGATGGGAGAGTTGTCAGTGCTTTGAGGTACTCATCCAAACGCTCCAATGAAGTGATATACGGAATGCTCTTGACAATGGATGGACCTCTGACATTTTTTGTTGTTGTCAGTTCTTTAATTGGATTAGATGTGAAAGGGTGTGATGTGGGGCTCTGGGATACGCCTAGTTGTAGTATCGGACAGATAGATTCCAGGAATTATGTGAGCAGAGTAGTATTACCTTTTTGTGTGTATACAGTACACGTTAGAGTTGGATGTTCGTACACATTTATACCAGCACACACACACACACACACACACACACACACACACACACACACACACACACACACACACACCCCCCCGTAGTCACAGTTGCTTATGGCCCTGCAGCTTCTCTCAGGCAGCAGTAAACGGCAGCTCACAAACATCAGGTATTAAGTCTTCTCCGATTATGGGCGTGAGCGGCATGCACAGGCCAGGAGCTGACAGCACATCTGCCTCCTCGCTAGAGACTGATACTGGCACCTTGGACAAGCATCTTATGGGGAAGGATAGAGTGAGCTGCCCGAGCACTGTCTCCATCTGTCTGTCTCTGTCTCTCTTTCACTCGCTCTTTCCCCCTCGCTCTCGCTGTCCTTCTCTCTATTTACAGTGTTTCTCCTTTACGATTGCCATTACAATATGGAACGTATGTAATGTAGATACAGCACGTTTTCATATCGAGTGGAACGTGACGTAGTATTGTGAAATTGGAACACATTTGATTGTTTGGAAATTTGTTCCTCTACAATTTTTTTTATTCGCTACTTAGTGCAGTTTAGAGACAGTTGAAGTCTGACATTGTCTCAAAGTCCAGAGGGCCTGGATTTCTACTTGAGAGACGGTTGACGCTGGTTATAGGCTTATTCTCAAAGTAAAATGTCTGCCATGATTCCTGCATGGCTCCAGGGGTTGCAATCTCATGTTGTCTTCCATTAAAGATAGCCACCCGGGCAGCTGATCAACACAGGTAGTGCCTTGTTAAGTACTCAATCACGTGGCTTTCATTCACTTTCCTTAATGGTCATTAAAGTAAATGGCGTGTCTTTTCTATCTTGTCGTGCCCTGACAAAGAATTCCATTATTCCCTTTTCGAGGCTGACGACACTTAAAAGTGTGAATGCCAGAGGAAAATGCAGTTTCATTAGACACATACCATAGCCATGCTGTTGTTACCTATTATCTCTTCTTTATCTGATGAAAGGCCTCATAAGGACTGCATGATTGTTTTGGTGTTGAAGAAAAAATAACTGGTGTAGTTTTTCCTCAATTCAGATAAAACATTTTTTAAATAGTGTACTTCGAAATAGTATGCAGATGAACCTTGATATAGGAGTCTGAGTGGAGAAAGAGAAAGTATACTCAGAAGTCACATCCTCTATGGGTAATATTCTGTTTCCCCTCCCCCCCGGAAGCCGCCACACTCCGCTCCCTGAGAACTAGTACAGCATGGATGGTGACAACATGTCATGTCATTTCCACCGGCGATTTCCACGCGCCACGCTGTGAGGAGTCCACTGCCTATGCCAACTCTACGCCAGCCCGGTCGAGGGCCTGGCATGCTCACCCACTTATTGCACACTTGACGGGCAGGGTGTGAGTGGCACAGTGGTAGCAGAGACTGGATCAAAGTCAAGAGAGAGTCAGTGCCCTCCAACTAGAAGAGGAAGCCATTTTAGTACATGAACTGGCTTGTGGCTGTGGTGGTCACCTTTTTAACTGGGCAGTCTAATCATTTGAAGGATAGGATTTAGGACTGTGAACTTTTCTTTTTGTATATTTGTATTCAACAGTGTACATCAATATTATATAGTGTATGATAACTTGGAGTTAAGACATTACAGCACTACAAAGCAACAAACATGAGAGTTCTAACATGCTGTATGTAGGCTACTGACCTTTTTTGTCAAGTGGACTCTGTGTTGATTAATATACATCTTCTGCTTTGGGAACTGGTTTTCCATCATGTAGAATTTTGCTTGTGTCCCTAGTTTTTGAACTCAAGGGGAAATATTTATCTTGCTCATCTGTGTTCTCCTTTACCCTTGCTGAGCCGTAATGTTCGATACCTTCGTTAGGCCGCACAGCGAAGGGGACTATCTATCATAGTCAAGATATCGATGTTTGCCACTTTATAATTGCAAAGCTGTGTCCTCTGCCAGGACTATTGACAAAAATCTCTTAAGAATCATGACGCTCACCCACTCTTTACACGTTCAGAGATGCATGCATGCATGGTATACACACATTAAACGCACATTATGGGATACAAACATTGAGAATCTTTATACACATCAGGTGGACACATCTGACCAGTTTGAGTGGTGCCATTAGGAATGTTCTGTCCCAATGAGTTGCCTGCCTGATGTCCCTTTTTTTTCTCTCGTCTTGTGTTTTTCAGCTTATGGGGACGAGGACGAATTTAAGGCTGATGACAAGATCGATGAGGAGCACCTGCAAGATGATGGGCTCTCCTTGGATGGACAGGACGGCGAGTACCTCTGCAACGAGGACGACGATGCCGGGGACCAATTCAGCTTTCAGAACTCCCCGTTCAGCAATGGCACCAACCCCGACGCCGGCTACGCCTCTCCTCTCAGCGATACCAGCGACCAGCTTATCGACTTCCAGAGCACTCGCTCCAAGGACGGACTGGATAAGGAGGAGGCAGTCAAAGGAGGAGTAGACCACCTCAAGATCCCCAATGGCCTGTCTCTGCAGGACAGCCTGGCACAGATGAAAGCCGTCTATGCAAACCTGATCTCGGACGCCTCTTGGTCCAGCATCACCAAGGACATGCTAAGAAGTAACAGCAACAAGGTCATCAGTGTGATCAGCAACAGCAATGGAAGCGGCCACAAGGGGAGCAACGGTATCGCCAACAGTAATACTATCAGACTTGTGAACAATAATAACCACACCAACAGCAGCAGCAACACCTCTGCCCCTACCAACACAACCAGCAACACTACCGCTACAAGCACCGCTAACACTAACAACAATGGCACTGGTGTCAGCACTGGCAGCACCGGTGGAGTGACCTACGACTGGCACCAAGCTGCTTTGGCCAAAACCCTGCAGCATACACCATATAACCTCCTTCCCGAGCCGAGCCTCTTCAGCACTGTGCAGCTATACCGGCAGAACAATAAGCTCTATGGCCCGGTGTTCACCGGTGCCAGTAAGTTCCGGTGCAAGGACTGCAGCGGAGCCTATGACACGCTGGTGGGGCTCACGGTACACATGAATGAGTCAGGCCACTACCGTGATGATAACAAGGACAAGGAGGAGGAGCGGGGAAAGAGGTGGTCCAAGCCCCGTAAGCGCTCCCTCATGGAGATGGAAGGCAAGGAGGACGCTCAAAAGGTTCTCAAGTGCATGTACTGCGGCCACTCCTTTGAATCCCTGCAGGACCTGAGCGTCCACATGATCAAAACAAAACACTACCAGAAAGTACCTCTCAAAGAACCCATGCCAGCCCTCACCTCAAAACTGGTGCCACCTACCAGAAAAAGAGCATTTCAGGACTTGGTGTCCCCGTGCTCACCAGAATCTATCCACAACATACCTGGTGTACACCTGGGGGAGACCATGAAAGACCAGAAAGTGGTTAACCCCTATGTCACAGCAAATAACCGCTACGGCTACCAAAATGGCGCCAGTTACACCTGGCAGTTTGAGGCTCGCAAGGCCCAGATCCTCAAATGCATGGAGTGTGGGAGTTCCCACGACACCCTGCAACAACTGACAGCCCACATGATGGTCACAGGACACTTTTTGAAAGTGACCAACACAGCGTCCAAAAAGGGGAAGCAGTTGGTGTTTGACCCCCTGATTGAGGAAAAGATACAGTCCATTCCTCTCCCGCCGACCTCTACACGACTCCCTGCGCCCAATGTGAAGTCACAGCCCGATTCTCCTCTCCTGCTCTCCTCCCACACTGAAGAGAAAAGGGAGGAACACGAGGAGAAAATGGAGATGAGTGAACCAGAGACTAAGATCAAAGAAGAGAAAGAGGATCTGACTGAGAAAAGTGAGAAAGCTGGCAAGGCTAGACATTACAAGTATCTCACAGAGGAAGACCTGGAAGAGACTCCCAAAGGAGGTCTGGATATCCTGAAGTCCTTAGAGTTCACAGTGTCAAGTGCAATCAGCAAGGCCCAGACTGGGACGCCCACCTGGGGTGGTGCTGGCTACCCTAGCATCCACGCTGCCTACCAGCTCCAGGGGTCTCTGAAGTCCTCCATGCAGAGTGTCCAGGTGGTTCAACCCTTGTTCAGCACTAGCAGCTTGAAGGTGATGGCCTCTGACTCCAGCAATCTGATCCATTCACCGATCAGCCATTCCCCACCTCCAAGCCACAAGAACAATGTGCTGGCCATGGAGGAGCTAGTGGAAAAAGTCACAGGGAAGGTCTCTGTGAAAAAGGAGAAGGACGAGAAGACCTCAGAAAGTAAATGCAAAGCGAGCTCTACCAAGTCACCGTCCCCACTGTCCAAGGAGAGGAAGGGGTCACCCATGCCGGAGAGCCTCAACAAGCCGGTGAAAAACATTGATGTAGAGGATAAGAGCGAGCCTAGAAGCAGAGAGGGAGAGGCAAAAGACAGCAAAGCGGATCCGCCAATGAAGAACGGAACAGATGTGCCAAAAACGGTAGTCAGCAATGGCTGTAACAGCTTGGGAATCATCACAGATCATTCACCTGAGCAGTCTTTTGTCAACCCTCTCAGTGCGTTGCAGTCCATCATGAACAATCACTTGGGAAAGGCCTCAAAGACAGCCACCCCCTTTCTAGACCCTCTGGCAATGCTGTACAAGATCAGTAACAACATGATAGAGAAGCCCATGAACAACTCCAATCGGGTCAAGCAAGTTGAGTCAATCAATCGATTCTATGACAATGATGACCAGCCCATGGACTTGACAAAATCCAAAAACACGAATGGACGCACCGCTAACAGCACCTCCACTACACCGAACAACAACAACAACTGTAATACCAATAACAGCAACAGGCCTATTCTCTCAAGCTTGTCTGAATCTCTTTCGTCCCCTTTACGGGAAAATGCTTTGATGGACATCTCCGACATGGTCAAGAACCTGACCGGCCGTCTGACACCGAAATCGTCCACCCCATCCTCCATCTCTGAGAAATCTGACGCGGACAACAGCGCCTTCGAGGATGGCTTGGAGGAGCTCTCTGCATTCCAGAAAAGGAAAGGCCGGCAGTCCAACTGGAATCCTCAGCACCTCCTCATCCTTCAGGCCCAGTTTACCTCCTGTCTCCGGGAGACGTCTGACGGCAAGTTCGTCATGACTGACCTAGGCCCCCAGGAGCGGGTCCATATCTGCAAGTTCACTGGTCTCTCCATGACCACGATCTCCCATTGGCTGGCCAATGTCAAGTACCAGCTGAGGCGGACAGGCGGGACAAAATTCCTGAAAAACATTGACTCGGGCCAGCCCCTGTTTCTCTGCAGTGACTGTGCCTCTCAGTTTAGGACTCCTTCCTCTTACATAAATCATTTGGAGTCCCACTTAGGCTTCAGCATGAAGGACATCTCAAAGCTTTCCATAGATCACCTTAGAGAGCAGCAGGCAGTTACCAGAATGATAACGGAGAAAACGTTCAGTTCCCTGGGACTTAATGAGGAAGACTCATGCTCTGTATTTCAGTGCAAGCTGTGCAATCGGACCTTTGTCAGCAAGCATGCAGTCAAACTGCACCTTAGCAAAACGCATGGCAAGTCTCCGGAGGACCACCTGATCTTTGTCACTGAACTAGAAAAGTTTGATAAAGCATAAATGAGCTGGACAAAAGCTGATGATATGACTGATTACTGAATCGTTGCACTATATCTCAATACTGCACTGCATCTTAACTGAGACTTTGGAATCAGTCCGAAGTAACTGCTGTCATAAAACTGGGCCATGTTCTGTTTTGGATTTTATTTAATTTTTAAATTGAACACACATTTTGCAGGTTATTTATATGATCTTTTGTCTGTGCATGTTTTTCAGTGAATTATAGGGATACTTTGGGATTTTGGCAATGAGGCTACTTATCTACTTCCCCAGTCCGATGAACTCGTGGATACCATTTTTATGCTTCTGTGTCCAGTATGATGGGAGTTTGAGGTAGTTTTTGTCGAGCCGATGCTACCTAGCGTTAGCGCAATGACTGGAAGTCTGTGAGGATCTGCTAGCATGCTAGTTCATCTGAATCTGGGGAAGTACACTGAACAAAAATATAAACGCGACATGTAAAGTGTTGGTCCCATGTTTCATGAGCTGAAATAAAAGATCCATGAAATGTTCCATATTATTTTCAAAAATGTTGTGCGCACATTTGTTTACATCCCGGTTAGTGAGCATTTCTCTTTTGCCAAGATAATCCATTTACCTGACAGGTGTGGCATATCAAGAAGCTGATTAAACAGCATGATCATTACACAGGTGCACCTTGTGGTGGGGACAATAGAAGGCCACTCTAAAATGTGCCATTTTATCACATAAAGTTTTGAGGGAGTGTGCAATTGGCATGCTGACTGCAGGAATGTCCACCAGAGCTGTTGCCAGATAATATAATATTCATTTCTCCACCATAAGCCAACCTCCAATGTTGTTTTAGAGAATTTAGCAGTTTGTCCAACTGGCCTCACAACCACAGACAAAGTAACAACACCAGCCTAGGACCTCCACATTCAGCTTCACCTGTGGGATCGTCTGGGAGGGGTATTTCTGTCTGTATTAAAGCCCTTTTGTGAGGAAAAACTCATTCAGGTTGGCTGGGCCTGGCTTCCAAGTAGCCCACCCATGCCTAGTCGTGTGAAATCCATAGATTAGGGCCTAATGAATTTATTTAAATTGACTGATTTCCGTATATGAACTGTAACTCAGTAAAATCTTTTAAATTCTTGCATGTTACTTTATGTTGTGTTTATATTTTCATTCAGTATAGATAAAGGGCATAATTTCCAAAATCACAAAGTATCCCTTTAAGATGAAACTAACATTTAACATTTTTTTGAACAAAACCACAAATTCTGCAAATATATGATTGATATGAAGGTGTTTAGTTGTTTACAACTAATAAAAAATGAATTAGGATTTATGCACTTTACATAAGTGCTTTTGGGGTACTATGATGAGGTACACATTAGGGTTGTTAAAATAAACTCCATGGCAAGATTACATTTAGACTCTCTCTTCTCCTGATCACCTCAACATTGCATAAGGGATATAACATTTTAAAGGATGATATGTAGGTCAAATAGCAAACTACAGAAAGAACAGAATACTCATTTGTTTTGCTTTTCTCTGCATACAGTATTTGTTTCCCTAATCAAGTATTATTTAATGGTGGTATTGAAATATTTGCTTTGATACCACGTTTCTTTGTATTGTGTGCAGTTTCAGTTTCAACTTGTAAATTCAGTTTTAAAAGGATACATACATAAATGATCAGCAAGCGTGTGTAAATGTATGTCATATCTTGCTATTTGCTGCAGCTCAACATTTGTACTGTGTGCATTTTTATATTGTCATTTTATAGAGAAATATGGAAAAAAATATACAATTAACTATATATAGGTATAAATAGTATATACAGTGCCTTCAGAAAGTATTCAGACCCCTTGACTTTTTCCACATTTTGGTAGGTTACAGCCTTATTCTAAAATGTATTAAATATTTTTTCCCCTTCATCAATCTACATATAATACCCCATGATTACAAAGCAAAAACAGGATTTTGTAAAATGTTGCTAATTTATTACAAATAAACTGAAATATCCCATTTACATAAGTATTCAGACCCTTTACTCAGTACTGTGTTGAAGCACCTTTGGTAGCGATTACGGAATGTAGAATCTAGAATCTTAGAACCTAGAATCTTCTTGTGTATGATGCTACAAGCTTTTCACACCTGTATTTTGGGAGTTTCTCCCATTCTTCTCTGCAGATCCTCTCAAGCTCTGTCAGGTTGGATGGGGAGCGTTGCTGCACAGCTATTTTCGGGTCTCTCCAGAGATGTTCAAGTAAGGGCTCTGGCTGGGCCACTCAAGGACATTCAGAGTATTGTCCCAAAGCCACTCCTGCGTTGTCTAGGCTGTGTGCTTAGGGTGGTCGTTGTCCTGTTGAAAGGTGAACCTTCGCCCCAGTCTGAGGTCCTGAGCGCTCTGGAGTAGGTTTTCATCAATGATATCTCTGTACTTTGCTCCATTCATCTTTGCCTCGATCCTGACTAGTCTCCCAGTCCCTGCCGCTGAAAAACATCCCCACAGCGTGATGCTACCACCACCATGCTTCACCGTAGGGATGGTACCAGGTTTCCTCCAGAAGTGATGCTTGGCATTCAGGCCAAATAGTTCAATCTTGGTTTCATCAAGACCAGAGAATCTTGTTTCTCATGGTCTGAGAATCTTTTGGTGCCTTTTGGGAAACTCCAAGCGGATTGTCATGTGCCTTTTACTGAGGAGTGGCTTCCGTCTGGCCACTCTACCATAAAGGCCTGATTGGTGGAGTGCTTTAGAGATGGTTGTCCTTCTGGAAGGTTCTCCAATCTCCACAGAGGTACTTTGGAGCTCTGTCGGGTTCTTGGTCACCTCCATGACCAAGGCCCTTCTCCCTCGATTGCTCAGTTTGGCTGGGCGGCCAGCTCTAGGAAGAGTCTTGGTGGTTCCAAACTTATTCCATTTAAGAATGATGGAGGCCACTGTGTCCTTGGGGACCTTCAATGCTGCATAATTTTTTTGGTACCTTTCCCCAGATCTGTGCCTCAACACAATCCTGTCTTGGAGCTCTACGGACAATTCGTTTGGTTTGGTTTTTGCTCTGTGGGACCTTATATAGACAGGTGTGGGCCTTTCCAAATCATGTCCAATCAATTGAATTTTACACAGGTGGACTCCAAGTTGCAGAAACATCTCAAGGGTGATCAATGGAAGCAGGATAAACCTGAGCTCAATTCTCATAGGAAAGGGTCTGAATACTTATGTGAATAAGGTATTAATGCTTTCTATTTTTAAATTTGCAAAAAAAAATCTAAAAACCTGTTTTTGCTCTGTCATTATGGAGTGTTGTGTGTAGAGTGCTGAGGATTTTTAGTTATTTAATCCATTTTAGGATAAGGCTGTAACGTAACAAAATGTGGAAAAAGTCAAGGGGTCTGAATAGTTTCTGATGGCACTGTATACTGTATATATACTGTAGAGCCAGAACATGTCCTTTTTTTCAATGAAAAGTAGGTCCTTCAGTGTGGTTTACATGATTAAATGTAACTACGCAGGCATCTCTTCTGGTGCATGGTACTGTATGTCAAAATAAACATGCAATGCACAAGAAATTATACATTTCAATGTTGTATCATTAATACTGTTCAAAATTCTATCCTCTAAATCATGAAAGTATTGTTTTGTTTCTGCAATTGTAAAATAAACTTTAAACCTGTATTCTGCTTTGTTATTTATCTTGGAGATTTTTTTAACAAGGCAATGTAGCATCAGGAAAACATTGATTTATTCTTAGTGGATATATCAATTCTCGGCTTGAAGGTAACCAGACCCTCAGCAAAAATGTGTTTTAAGTGGTCAAGACATTACCTTTCGTATGTAGTTTGTCTATCACTGATTAGACACACTCATATTGACTATTTCACATTGTATATTTTGTGTGTTAGCCTCTTGATGACACACACCAATGAGCATTAGTAGAGTCACAGCAACGAGGGGATTTGTCTCCTGGACCAGCAAAAAACAAGCTGCACTTTGAAGAGATTCATATTGACAATGGAGTCGAGATACTAGTGATTTTAGCACCATAGCGCCTGTTAACCTTTTACTGCAGTGGGCTAAATTAGGGTCACACAGAGGGATTCACCTCACACACATGGTTATGTGCTTAACCCTTGTGTAGTCTTAACATTCTGTATACTCCCCTTGTCCTAAGGGTAACAAATGAGCCGCCTTCACTAAACCCCTAAAATAAAGCAGCTTAATTGAATTTTAAACCCCACATCTATTTTGCATGAAGAAACAACCTGTCATTCATCACAAACTTTGGGAATATCTGGGTTTTCCCTCTTCACAATGCAGAAAGACTGCATTTAATCAGTGGACACCACACATTTTTATTATAACACACATGTCATAATTGTTTTCTTTACTAAAGTAGATGTTTAATATTATTATCATTATTATTGCTAAAGGTACTGCATAGGTGTAAACATACATTTTAGCAAGAGATAGCACTTGTATAGCCTAAGAAAGTAGCAGAAATGTGCAGAAGGTAGTTTTGAATGCATTTTATTGAAGGGAAACAAGTCTTGAACTTTTTTGGCAATATTGTGATATATTCTTACAATATATACTGTACAATGAGGAATTCAACTACAAATACTAGTCTTCTCCCATTTTTTTAACCATTGCCCCCACCCACAAGGTGTATAAACGATGGCAATAAATAAGAATAACCTAAGATAATAGGTACAAAACAAAATCAATCAATCAACTCTAATTAGCACATGTAGGACAGTGTGCAAGTGTGTGTGCATGGACTTTGCAGATGTATTTCTGACATGTGCAGCACATAGTATTTGTTTTACAGTCCTTCTTTGGGGGGCAAATTGGCATCTCCTTCTCTTGCCTGCCCCAGCTGCAGCCTCCGGTGGATCAGGACAAGATTCAGCCCCCTGAACAGCTTTCACAAGCACTGCAGAGGCTGCTGTGCGGGGGAGGCGCTCCCTTCTTTGAATGTGTGGGGTTACAAGTGCCTTTCCCAGCTGCTCCAGGAACACCCTCCTCTTGTTCCGCATATCAGGCATCCAGGTAGGGTTGATCTTGTTCCATATCACAAGGCATTGTATAAGGACACATCAATTATGTTATGGAAGATGACCAGGGGCCAGTGGGCAGTCATCCTCCTGCAGCTGTAAGTTCCAATCACCTTGTCCAGGTTGTCCACGCCTCCTTTGTTGTGGTTGTAGTCCAGGATGATGGCTGGCTTCCTGTCCTCACGATGACTGATCTCAGTCAATCAGTAGCGGTTTTTGTGGTGTGTAAATGATTTTGACCCGAAGACAATCTTTGTACCCTGGTTGTGTACAGCTTTCATGGAAATATGAACAAAGGCACTGTTTCTTATTTTCTAATGTTGGGGTCACTCTAGGAAAAGTCATCAAATTTCAAGTTGAAAAAATATCATTTAGGGGTTTTTCTCTGCTGTTAAACATAGTGGCGGGTCATTTTTTACCTTTAAGAGGGTTAAAGAAAGAAGACACCTGTACCATGTCAGATATAGAGTTGAAATGTATAACAATTTGAGTTTGCATACCAGTAATACACTTTATATACATCACAGAAGACTGAAATATATAGAAACACCAGATTTTCCTAATGAGGCCAAAGAGGGCGCTTTTGGTCATTGACTGCAGGAAAGGGCTAATCTTCTCTATCTTCTCATAGCAGATAGCACTTTGCTGGTTCTGGTGATAGCCTCCCCCTTTTGTTAAGGATCTTAGCATGGTCCTAGTACTTAGACTATGTAAATCACTGTAATCGTAAGTAACGCCATAATGCAGCTACCTGTGGAGCAGACAGCAACATTCGGAGATAGGCACAGTTTAAGCAGATTTGCATGGCTTTGCCTCGTGCGATCCCCAAACGGATTCCGGGGGGATTCGTGGGCCTCCCGCTTATTTGGTAAATGTCAGTTTCCTTTCGGGAAACCAACGTTTACTCCTTTCAACTCAATTACGGGCCATGGACACGGGGCCACAGAAAAAAATAACAATAATGGGTATGAGAGCAAATATGCATTGAGTGCACGATCATCTCAAACGCTCTTTTACTTGAACGGACAAATACAGTTGTCCAAAACCGTACACATCAGCCAATCGAATAATATTACGAATCTCTGTTGAATGTCATGGATTGGTAATGACAGATGTCATAACATAGTCACAAGTGTTATGTACGTCATATGCGGCAAATCAGTGGTTAAATAGTATCAGATTTACCACAGTCTGACTGGTGGAGAAATAAACTTGTTATTTTGATGATTGCAATGTCTAATATCCTCTGCCCAATCCAATGATTGAGTTAGATGGAACTGGTAACATACACATTGTATATTACAGTAAGAGATGAGTTTCTTTGTCAATAACATCTGACTACTTGGGAAAATCAGAACTCAAAGACCTGACGCTCAGCACATTTAATCCTAGAAGGAATAGCTTCAAATTTAAGTTACCAGAGGAAATAGGAATATACAGCAGGCTTAGTCACTTCTCTCACCGAAATACAGAGAATAAGGGGTATTGTCATTAAAATCAGGATTTGTGAGGGACTTAACAGTTTCAGGTGTATTATAAAATTAAGCCTCCAATTTTTCTGAGCCACCTGGGGACTTGATAAAGGGGGCATGGCAGGTTTCTTCCGGACGGTATTTAAGATGACACACAGTACTGCCACCCCACACATCTCTTGTACATTCGCCTGAGGCGCTTTATACAAAACAATAAGGAACCGAGGTGCCTAGCAGCTTGTGTTCAGTACGTGGAAGTCATAAAAGAAAACAAACACATACTAAGGGATTTAAGTCACAGAAGAAAAGTTGTGAGGCAACATGAGACATAAACATTGGGGTAAACCCTGCTTTGGAAAACTAACATCTGGGGGTTTGTTCAGTTGGTACAAACAGGTAGAAATATTCTTAAATGGAACAAACATATTGGAGAAATTCTGAAATGACCAAACCATGTTTGGGAAACCCTGGACTATACCACTCAACCAGCAACTTCATGTATAAGGGGAACTTGATACGTGGACCACAGGACCAGGCAGGCTCTAACAAACGCTCAAGGCCATTAAACCCATGGTCTGGGGCGGATGGCTCATTATAGGGGCGGATGGCTAGGGGCGGATGGCTCATTATAATGGCTGGAATGGAGCAAATGGAATGACATCAAACACCTGGAAACCATGTGTTTGATGTATTTGATACCATTCCATTAATTCCGCTCCAGTCATTACCACGAGCCCGTCCTCCCCAATTAAGGTGCCACCAACCTCCTGAGATCACACACACATGATAGAAAAGCAAAATCACAGAATTAACAATGAAACTATCCTGATGTTTACACATGCACCAGCATTGCTTTCAACCACAGGAAATATGAATAGAGGTTTTCCTAGATGTCCTTTGCTCGTCTTGTGGAAGAGCTGTCATCACACAAACGCAGCCCATCAATATGACTGTCAGTCAGACAATGTTTTGTTTGTTCTCTTGCGATTCCATTTTTGTTGTTGTTGCTGTAAAACAAACAGATAAATAAATTGGCTAGATGTCATCAACATTACCCTACAAGGCCACAGCATAAATATGATGTTAAAAAAAAGGGTGTTTACAGCAGAAGGCATCATGAATTCTATTTGTTTTTACGACTTATAATAATCAAAATGAAAAATCTCGAGTCCGAGCACTGCAGTGTACTGCAAATGAATTAGACTTTTTTTATTTAAATATCACGTTTCCATGATGTATTGGTGGCCAGACAATTGGACAGGGAATGTAAAGGATTGAGACTTGTGGCAGACATATCGTTGTACATTCATTTCCTCCTTACAAAATGAATACAAAAGGAAACTGTGTAAATAATATCAACAACCCCATGTCACTCATCTTATATTTCCGTGCTCTCCTTCCACTCATCACCTGCAAGACTTACCACAGTGTTAAACAACATGTACTCACCTATATCTCAGTAGGGACTTGTGTCATAGTGAGTACGGATGTCCTAAAACGTACACCATCATGCACTCCGCATCGTTGCTATGATCCTATCATATTCTAGACGATTAGTTGCTAACTTCTTTCTACTTCCATCATCTATCCCAGGGGTACTCAACTACTATTTGAGATGGCCCAGTCACACACATTTCCTAGGTGGCAAAGGTCCGGATGGATATTGTCACGTCATGACCAGTAAAAGGGGTTATTTGTCATTGTAGTTTGGTCAGGGCGTAGCAGGGGGTGTTTTGGTGTTTTTGGTTTAGGTTCTATGTTTTCTATTTCTATGTTTAAATCTAGTTTTCTATTTCTATGTTGGGTTTTTGGTAGGACCTCCAATTAGAGGAAACTGGTTGTCGTTGTCTCTAATTGGAGGCCATATTTAGTTGAGGTTTGTTTCACTTGTGTTTTGTGGGTGGTTATTTTCTGTATAGCCTGGATGCCTTATGGAACTGGTTTTCGTCGTTTGTTTATTTTGATTAAGTGTTTTCATCGAATAAATTAAGTATGAGCACTTTACCCGCTGCGCCTTGGTCTGTCCATTACGACGATTATGACAGATATTGTAATTTATTGCCATAGTAACAAACCACCATCTTTCTATCCTTTTTTTTTTGTCGGAACCGGCGGGCTCTAATGACCCTGTTCTGGGTTCGGATTTGAACCGCTGTTGAATATGGCTGATCTATCCATTGCCATTTTCTGGCCTCCAGGCCTGAAGATAGAAAATGAAGACTCAAAACTCAAAAAGACCCTTCATGTCGGACAGAGAGTTAATTCCAATGCTAGTTGACACATCTTTCCCTGCTGAAATCGTCCCAGTCACTCGAGAGCCATCTTGTAAAGTGTTGTGTCCCTGTCAAAAGTAAGCCGTGTTCGGAGATAGAGCGCAGCCGCTATTCATCAGGGTGAGTCTAACGCTCATGAAGAATGGAGATGTGACAAAATAATCTCTTTGGAGAATAATGATTGCTGCCAAACCGTGTTTTCGAAATCTATCAGACGCTTTTCTTGATGATGCCCGTCCTCTATGAGGACCCGCAGGTGTGCGGTGATGACAGACGACGGCATCTTTGCTTTGGCATCAGTCACTGTTGGAAGCAACTGAAAGCATACCTCTTCATCGTTGAGTAGCTTTACTTTTTATTTTACCTTTATTTTGTCTTAGTTTACCTAGAAGTGACTGAATAAGCCATTATTATTTCTGACTGACGGGATATACCATCTCATGTACAAACAATGAGAAGAAATACATTTGTTATGTTTAATTTATGTATTCTTCCCTCAGTCCACATGCATTGTGGTTAGATTGGTATATATTTCCATGCATTCGAGACTAAATGATTGAATTGCACCCGGGCTGAATAATATTTCCTCAGTCTGTAATTGCATAGGGCCTCCACGGGCAACAAAAGCTACTACTGCTGCGGTGGGATTCCTCTAGCAATCAAATCTTAAATTGATAAGAGGAGGAAAAAAGTTGCCTGTGTACATCAGTAATAACAGAGATAGCTCTTTCCCCATTTGTGTATAGAAAATGTAGATTTAGCCTTTAGGGCCTGAGGAAAAGAGATGGCTCGTACTATCTCGTAGTCTGAGGTTCATAACATTGTTCTGTCGACATTCCCTTGTTATGTGGGACTATTCCTGGCACAGGTTGCCCGATTTGAATGTCTATGTGTTTTCCAACCCCCCAAGGTACAAGAGAAACTGCTGTCACATGGTTGGTATATAAGCCTTGGACATTGTGGTGGGTCCCGTAACGTCTAGAGTTTCATTCACATTCTGTCCAATCCTGATTCCTGACATAATTTGCATGAGAATAAGCACAAACTCCAAAAAGTGACACGTCCCAGACGGGCGATCACAACTCGGCTGTCATAATTATGCCTGTAAATTCAGGTGACACAGATCTTGTGTCCTCATCAGGTCTGACTTGACAGTGGTTCATGTTCCCTCCTGCTTTTTTTGTGGGGGGTTGGTTTTGTTTTTAATCAGTGAGATGGACGTATCTTGGTTGCGGGAGCCTACGGAGGGGCAGCGGGCTAGCCAGTGCGGCATCATTAGCCGAAAACCTGCAAGCTGCTGACACTTGTCGAACGAGGCTCACTCGAACCACGGACGATGCATCCGCATAATGTTGAGAGGTGAAGGCGTTTCTATGTACAGCGGTGCTGTCAGGTGAAATCTCGCGGGGAAGGGACTCCAGAAGGGATGATGGGAGGAGATGGCGGACAGATCTTCCTTCTTCAATGGATGTTCGTATACAAACCCAGATAGGTAGTCATACACACTTTCCATAACTGCAGTGTCCTTAAGAGTCAACAATAACTTTGACTGATCAAATTTACAGTATGTTTCCCTATCGGAACAGCAATTGTCTGCAAAAGTTAACTAAAATAGTGATACATTGTCATACAACCATACTGAGAACCAGGCTGAACCTCACTTGCATCCTACCAGATGCACTCACAGTATGTACAAACATGTCCCATTGATTTGAAATTGATGGAGCAATGTTGATATGTATCCCTGCCGCTGGTGCTGCCGACATCATTGACATCCCTGACGCCATGTCCCTTTGAAGGCACACTGTTTCTTCTCCATCCTCATCCATCAGTCTATCTATGCATAATGTATATCTGGGGTCACGTACATGGCTGGCTCCCCTCTATCTGATGTAGTAACAAGACTCTAGAGGGGGAAGGGGTATTTTGTGGGCACTGGAGAGGCTTCGTTATGACCTCATCATACACTCCGCTTGTTACCTTTGATGAGAACTAAGATCACCATTACAATTCAGGGGGTGACCTTTGAACCGAAAAGAAGGTAAGAGCAACTTCCTCATTATTGTGCTTTTCCCATATTATGGAAAATGTTAGTGGTTTAGTTAAACGAACTGTAACTTACTGTGCCTGACTCACCTCTTCTCATTGACGCACAGTACACAATGTAATAGCTTACTTTAAGAGATGGGGCAATCATTCACAGCTCACTCTGTAGCATATGATGTTGTGTGAAGAGACGACTATAAACACTTTGTCCTGTCATGGTTTATTTTTTAAGAGCATATGTCCCATAACTGTCATGAATGGACGCGTTGAGCCACTGATATACGGCTGTACGGATTATGGAGTGGTGGACAAGGCTGCTTGCTTTGGACGCTGATGTTTAGAGTCTATTAATTTTACAGTGCTGTTTAGAATTATCCATTCGCTTAAAGGTTAACGGCCTTCCCCTGCTTATGAAGAGTGCATTTCCCCCCCTCGTGCCAAAAGTTCCAACACGAGCCCGTGGACCTCTCTACATTGACACAATGATAAAAGTTTGCAGGAGTCACATGCTCAGTTAAAACGGGAAGGCCATAAATTAACGGACATATCCTCGGAACTCAGCCTACAGTTCTACAGTAACTACTATACATACAGTATATATCTTAAAGAGATGTATTAATAAGGGAACAAACAATCCACTTAATGCCAAAGTGAAGGAGAGAGTCATATTTACAAGTCCCCCAGATGAGATTCCTCTGCTTCTGCGGCACCCAAGTCAGGGTGGATGATTTAGCGCGCAGGCCTGCCGGTATTTTGTCACTCAGCTAGAGTCATTGTTCTCTGTCAGCTGCCAGGAGGGAGGCTGAAGTTCACCTTTAACAATAACGCTAAATGCATGGTGGCGCGATGGTCCAATAGCTCATGAATATGAATATAAATATAAATAGACAAGTTGAAGATGGATGCTGGCTTGTCACTTTCATCTTACCTAACATCTCCACCGAGAGTTTGCCGTGTCCCAGATCTTGCGACTGAAGCAGCAGAGCTGACTTCAACAAAGTTTGCGAGGGACAGAGGCCTATAGCTTGTCACACTTTGAGAATACTTTGTCACACATACCTTTTTTTTTATTTCAAACAGATTCCCAGGTGATCATGTTTTTGTGAGCTTGAATATTATTACAGCAGAATGGATTAATCAAATCAGGGACGCTCCCCTGTAAATAGCCAGGGGAGCATCAGCTGATTTTAAGTCCTAGTTTCGAAGTGCTTTATAACAAATATTTAAGTCTTTTAATTCTATTAATTGTGCTTTTTTATCTGTACTGAAATGAAAGAGCAGACAACAAATCTTTCTGTTTTCAGATCGGTGAAGATCAAGAACAGGAGATAAGGAAAGGAGATGAGTAGAGTAAACCCCTTCTGACTATAGAGATGCATCCATAGAGTCCCAGTTGACCAGAGGACCAATCAGAGGGGTGGTGGGCATGGCTCAGTCCCGTAGATGCTGAGATTCTCAACCGGGCAAAAATCTGTCCTCTCCTTCAGTCCTCCGTCCTCCTCTACTGCGTGACCCGGAAACTGATAAGTGTTCGAGTGGTCGAGGAGAGTGTCAATTCGTTAATAGGTGAATGTCCTCTTCTCCTCGATAGCCTCCTCCCCACCGAGGAACCTCATCGGTATTCTATCGGCTCCCTATCACGGAAGCGTTTTGAAATCCACCACACCCTATTTAAATCAGCTGTTGTTTTCTCGGAGGAAAAAAGCATCCACTAATTTAAAAACTATATTTTACTTGTCTTCTATCTATAAAATGCCTGGCACAACCAGCTACATTTTATTTTACCACTTTACACATTTATTTTGGGATTCTTCTGTAAATGTAATTTGTTTGGTGAGTGGAGAAGGAGAGTTTCATTTCATACAAGCGCAATTGTTTCTACATTTCCTCTCCCCACCACCTCTCCTCGATTACCTTTGACCTTTTTCAAAAAGAGGCAAGGAGAGGACAGAAGAGAGGGTGTGAGAAGTCGAGCAAAACCGATTGAGATTCTCCTATCGTCAGTGTTAGGGTTAGGGGTGGGGCTACCTCTCTGGGTAGCGTCCCACCCGCGGGATACACTGTTCAACAGCCAGTGAAATAGCAGGGCGGCAAATTCAAAACAACAAAAATCTCATAATTCAAATTTCTCAAACATACAACTATTATATCCCATTTTAAAGATACACTTCTCGTTAATCCAACCACATTGTCCAATTTCAAAAAGGCTTTACGGCGAAAGCAAAACATTAGATTATGTTAGGACAGCGCCGAGACAAGAAAAACCACACAGCCATTTTCCAAGCAAGGAGAGGCGTCACAAAAACCAGAAATACAGCTAAAATTAATCACTAACCTTTGATCTTCATCAGATGGCCTTCATAGAACTTCATGTTACACAATACATGTATGTTTTGCTCGATAAAGTTCATATTTATATCCAAAAACCCCATTTTACATTGATGTGTAATGTTCAGAAATGTTTTGCCTCCCAAAACTTCCGGTGAATGAGCACATCAATTTACAGAAATACTCATCATAAACGTTGATAAAATATTCAACAGTTATTAAAAGAATTATAGATACACTTCTCCTTAATGCAACCGCTGTGTCAGATTTCAAAAAAGCTTTAGGAAATTTTGCAATAATCTGCGCTCAGATATCAAAACAAGCCATACAGATACCTGCCATTTTGGAGTCAACAGAAATGACAAAAATTACATTATAAATATTCACTTACCTTTGATGATCTTCATCAGAATGCACTCCCAGGATTCCCAGTTCCACAATAAATGTTTGTTTTGTTCGATAAAGTCCATCATTTATGTCCAAATACCTCCTTTTTGTTCGTGTGTTTAGTCCACTACTCCAAATGCAGGAAGCGCGCGCAAAATGTCACGACGATTTACGTTCGTAGAAACATGTCAAACGATGTATAGCATCAATCTTTAGGATGTTTTTATCATAAATCTTCAGTAATATTCCAACCGGACAATTCCAATGTCTTCAAAAAAGAAAAGGAACACAGCTAACTCTCACGTGAGCGCACGCCTCTGAGCTCATGTCATTTTCTCACTCATCTACTTCCAGGAGCTCTTGTTCTCTCCCTATTCACAGTAGAAGCATGGAACAACGTTCTAAAGACTGTTGACATCTAGTGGAAGCCTTAGGAAGTGCAAAATGAACCCTAAGTCACTGTATAGTGTATTGAAAAACTACAAACCTCAGATTTCCACACTTCCTGGTTGGATTTTTCTCAGGTTTTTGCCTGCCATATGAGTTCTGTTATTCTCACAGACATCATTCAAACAGTTTTAGAAATGTCAGAGTGTTTTCTATCCAAATCTACTAATAATATGCATATCCTACCTTCTGAGCCTGAGTAGCAGGCAGTTTACTACGGGCACGCCTTTCATCCGGAGGTCAAAATACTGCCCCCTACCCTAGAGAAGTTAAGTCCTTCTGAAGGATACATTCTAATATATTCATCCTTCTCCTTGTAGCTGGTTGGATGGTGAAGCCACTGTGTCCTGGTTATAACTAGAAGCAATGCAAAGGCCAGTTCTACATAAAGCAAAGACTAGCTCATTTTTACTAAGTTGAGCCCTCTGTGATAGTATAGTAGATTTAAACCATATATTGTTATTTACATACTGCACACAATGTCACATCCTGATCGGTTTCACCTGTATTTGTGCTTGTCTCCACCCCCCTCCAGGCGTCGCCCATCTTCCCCACTATCCCCTGTGCATGTATACCCGTGTGCTCTGTTCATCTGTTGCCAGTTCGTCTTGTCTTGTCAGGTCTTACCAGCGTGCTTTCCCATCTTCCTGTTTTCTCAAGTTTATGTTTCCCCGGTTCGGACTATTCTGCCTGCCCTGACCCCAGCCTGCCTGCCGTTCTGTACCTGCCTGACTGCCCTGAATTACGGACCTCTGCCTGCCCTTGACCTGTATTTTGCCTGCCCCCTGTTTGGTTAATAAACATCTGTGATTCTAGCTGTCTGCATCTGTGTCTAATCCTGAGTTCTAATACACAGGATTGTTTGCTGTAGGGAGGTACAGTAAATAATGAAATGAGGGATGGCAAAGTTATTATTCACTTAAGAATTGTCATTTCTTATAATATTTAAATATTTATTTTAATATATAATATCTATACAGTATTTTTTTTTTTTACAGTGGACGTCTCTGGAAGTGCATAATCCAGGACTCTGTTTGACACTCTTTACTGACTATCAGAATGTACTGGAAGTATCCTGCCTGTCCAGTCATTGAGTGTGATGGGTGTAGGCCTTATTTTGAGTTGAGCAAGGCACTCGCTAAACCCGGCTCTCTTTCTTCAGCCGGAGCTGCGACTCCCACATTGTCACTATCTTCGATGGCTTTCGTTTCACCTAACACTGGGAACCTTGACGTGCGACATTGAATATGACTCCCCTAGCACAACAACACACCGAGATTGAGTTCCCCTGGTGGTATGCTCACTGCCTGCGTCTGTTGTTTTTTTATAACTTTCATTGCAAGTTAAGCCAACCCCGACTGCCAGGAAACAGAGATGTGACAAAAACAGGGGGAAGGGGGCAAAGGGAGGGGGGAGTGAGGGAGAGTGTTAGCGTATGCCAAAGCCAATCTGCCACTCAGCGACAGGCTGTTTGACAATCATAGGCTGTCATCACTTTCTGATCAGACCTGTCACCAGGAACGAGGGGAACGAGACAGCACTGCGTTGGAAAAATCCACACGTTTCACCCCCCACACACACTCATACACACACATACCGCTCACACCGCTCACACACACATCACTGATAGGCGAGGCACTTCTGTTATTTATACACACACAAGCCACATTTTGGAGAGCCAACAAATCAATTTTTTCACAAAGTGCCACACAACACCAATACGAGAAAAACTAGAATTGGATGTGTATTTAAGTAATGGGATGTTATATAGTTGAAGTCGGAAGTTTACTTACACCTTAGCCAAATACATTTAAACTCAGTTTTTCACAATTCCTGACGTTTAATCCTAGTAAAAATTCCCTGTCTTAGGTCAGTTAGGATCACCACTTTATTTTAAGAATGTGAAATGTCAAAATAATAGTACAGAGAATGATTTACTTAATCTTTTATTTCTTTCATCACATTCCCAGTGGATCAGAAGTTTACATACACTCAATTAGTATTTGGTAGCATTGCCTTTAAATTGTTTAACTTGGGTCAAACGTTTCAGGTAGCCTTCCACAAGCTTCCCACAATAAGTTGGGTGAATTTTGGCCCCTTCCTCCTGACAGAGCTGATGTAACTGAGTCAGGTTTATAGGCCTCCATGCTCGCACACACTTTTTCAGTTCTTCCCACAATTTTCTATAGGATTGAGGTCAGGGCTTTGTGATGGCCACTCCAATACCTTGACTTTGTTGTCCTTAAGCCATTTTGCCACAACTTTGGAAGTATGCTTGGGGTCATTGTCCATTTGGAAGACCCATTTGCGACCAAGCTTTAACTTCCTGACTGATGTCTTGAGATGTTGCTGGAATATATCCACATAATTTTCCTCCCTCATGATGGCATCTATTTTGTGAAGTGCACCAGTCCCTCCTGCAACAAAGCACCCCCACAACATGATGCTGCCACCCCCGTGCTTCACGGTTGGGATGGTGTTCTTCGGCTTGCAAGCGTCCCCCTTTTTCCTCCAAACATAACGATGGTCATTATGGCCAAACAGTTCTATTTTTTCTTTCATCAGACCAGAGGACATTTCTCCAAAAAGTACAATCTTTGTACCCATGTGCAGTTGCAAACCATAGTCTGTTTTTTTATGGCGATTTTGAAGCAGTGGCTTCTTCCTTGTTGAGCGGCATTTCAGGTTATGGCGATATAGGACTCGTTTTACTGTGGATATAGATACTTTTGTACCTGTTTCCTCCAGCATCTTCACAAGGTCCTTTGTTGTTGTTCTGGGATTGATTTGCACTTTTTGCACCAAAGTACTTTCATCTCTAAGAGACAGAATGCGTCTCCTTCCTGAGTGGTATGACGGCTGTGTGGTCCCATGGTGTTTATACTTGCGTACTATTGTTTGTACAGATGAACGTGGTACCTTCAGTCGTTTGGAAATTGCTCCCAAGGATGAACCAGACTTGTGGAGGTCTACAATCTTTTTTCTGAAGTCTTGGCTGATTTCTTTTCATTTTCCCATGATGTCAAGCAAACAGGCACTGAGTTTGAAGGTAGGCCTTGAAATACATCCACAGGTACAACTCCAATTGACTCAAATTATGTCAATTAGCCTATCAGAAGCTTCTAAAGCATGACATCATTTTCTGGAATTTTCCAAGCTGTTTAAAGGCAGGGTCTACTTAGTGTATGTAAACTTTTGACCCACTGCAATTGTGATATACTGAATTATAAGTGAAATAATCTGTCTGTGAACAATTGTTGGAAAAATTACTTGTGTCATGCACGAAGTAGATGTCCTAACCGACTTGCCAAAACTGTAGTTTGTTAACAAGAAATGTGTGGTGTGGACTCCAACCTAAGTGTATGTAAACTTTCGACATCAACTGTATTTGACTTAATTGTTATGAGTTAAAAAAGAGACCTAATTGGAAGTTTCTGAATTACTCGTTCAGAAAACTAGCTGGATGTAACTTTTTCATGTGCAGGAGTATGTTGGAAATGTGTACAGTACGCTGACCTTGCACTCTGTCAATAGCTGACACTCTGGTGATGGGTCGTTTGCGAAAAATTACAGATTGAGCGGGGCCTGTTTGAAAGTGACAAGAGACATACAACATACTTACATTATACTTACACAAACAAACTGTCCAAAATGCTAGAGGGAACCATTACTGTAGACACACAGAAAATCTAGTTTGATAGTATGAGCATGTTAATAGCTTTCACTTTTTGTTACAGATGACTGACACAAAATGGACACAAAAAGAAACCTAGTGAGAATTCACCCTTTGAAATGGGTCACAATAGGTTGTCATCAATAAACGTCACAATATGGTGCAGAAAGTTAAATTTACCTGCTATGGGGCAGGGAGACCCCCAGCTCCAGGGAGACAAATGTTAAAATCATCACCTCTTGAAAAGCACAGCCAGAACTACTAATTTCAGATTTTTCCATGCAAAGAAATTGTGCACATTTTGCTCTATCCTCAGTAAGTAACTGCATGCTTTTCATGTTAGGTATTCATGTCATTTCAGATATGTTTGCTTCATCAGAGATAAGGCTTTTGGAAAGAGATTGACATTGACAAGTATATTTTGAGTCTAAGCTCGTTCTGGTAAACTTGTCTGTCTGACTACTGATATCATCACTGGCAAGCAAATCATACAATATTAAGAGATAACTAAATAGTTTTATCCACTGAAAGTTAGCTTATTAGCTAGCTGGGCAAATTGACATGATCTGTCATTAGCTAGGAAGCAGATTTGACGTGGTCCATCAATCAAAGTCATGCCTGTCTTGTTGCACAGCAGCAATGGTGATTAACCAGTTTTAAAAACAATGTTGAAAGGGGGAAATGTTAGCTAGCCTAGAGAAAAAAGTACATAACTTACCACAATGCTTAGGCAACTTTACAAAGTTTCTTGCTAGTGTTCTGAAATCAATAACTAGCCTACTGATTTTGCTGCACTCGCTATGTCTAAGGGTCTTAGGCCTAGCTAAAGGGTCCTGTAACCTAAATGAGTGTGTGCATTTATGTGATAAATCAGCATTTGAGGACCGTGTTGGATGCATGTACCCAGGAGACAGCCACCTTATCTTAGCTCCTTCTTGACCTCTTGGCCGGCCAGTCCAGGCAGGTTATTAGTTGTTCAGATGGTGATGAAGCATAATTATGAACAAAAAGGAAAACTACCAAAGGCAAGCCCAATCTAAAGACTCCAAAAACAAGCAAAATGCCTCGTGGCCAACAAAGAAAACCAGCAGCCTCACAGCTTTTCCAGCTGGGACAGACTGACAATCTCCCTAACTGGCAGAACCTGATGCTCTTATCAAAGCTTACTGGCAGAGCACAGCCCTTGTATTGGTATAGTACACTTTTACTTTATATTACTCAAATATCTAATTAAATGGTGGCTAATATTGAGAGATGGAGGTGTACTCTTGACCCCCAGCTGGGAAGGGCAATCGTTTCCATTTGAAACAGAACAAATTATGACGTTAACAACTTATTCATGGTTTGCACGTTTCATCACAGTATTGTTTCGAACATTTGCTTTGGACTGATGGGCATTCTACTAAATGCATTTGTCAATGAGCGCTGATTAATATTTCATCAAAAGTACATTATTGGAACTACAATGACATTACAAAAGGAGGCAAATAATTAGTAGGAAAACCTTTCATCATCATTTTGATGTCGCCATATTGACTTTGATTTCAGTATAACGTTAGCTAGCTAGCTAGCTAAGATTGACAGAAGACAACTGGATTTTAGCTAGCGTTAGCATTGCTAGCTATTTCTGACAAACATTGCCATCTGTCTAAATGAAAATAAACATGGTACTGATGGCAAAGATGTTTCCACCTAAATATTTGCCTACTTTAGCAATGTCATCGTATTTCCAGGCCACTATAGTGTCAATTAGACCAAACAGTCCAGAATGACTGGGCTTATCATGACTTTTGGGCACCACTCTGGCGCCATCGGCATGAGAACATTCATAACAATGGCATGACGCAACCGAGGTACGGAAGTGTAACCTATGAATTGCGTTAATTACTCTATGATGTCATAGAGGAACTAGTGGCCCCATGAAATTACTGATAGGACGCATGGAAGGTAGCTCCGTTTTGTACCATCAAAATATGCAGAAGCCAGACAACATAGTTTAGATTGAGCCACCATTAAAATCGATAGAGCAATATATCCCCAAGCAACCAGGAGACAGTGAGCAGGTTAGTTATACACAACAGCAAACCAATCTGTGAGTAAAGCGACGCTGAGACTCAAACCAACTCTGATTCCAAGCAATACTGTTGGTATGGAAGGGAACACAGAGAATGGAGTGGAGTTCACAAGAGCCGATGAAGCCCTAAACAGGCTGCAGAAAACCTTTCCAGTTGAAAGAGAGCCCAGTACCCAGCAGAGAGGCAGAAGTGGAAAAACAGATAAGCACACTAGGCTACAAACAGTGACGCCCAAGACCAGTTTATCGTATATTGAGACAATAGTACTTCACCCTACCCCCAATACAGTCAAGACTCTATTGTCCCCAAGAACCTGTTGTTCTCTAAGAAGTAACGATAGAATTAGCCAAAGCCAATGAGATACATGGACATTGAAAAGACAATATAAAAGAGGAAATTAGCACGTAAGTCAACAATTGTCAATAATTATTCTATGCGCGCGTGTGTGTGTGTGTGTGTGTGTGTGTGTGTGTGTGTGTGTGTGTGTGTGTGTGTGTGTGTGTGTGTGTGTGTGTGTGTGTGTGTGTGTGTGTGTGTGTGTGTGTGTGTGTGTGTGTGCAAGAGGGTGTGAGTGGGTGTATGCGTGGGTATGTGTCTGTGCATATTAATATGTGTAGGAGGGCGGTAGAGAATGGGTGTGTGGAGGCTTTGGGTGTATGCTCTGTGTGAATAAAGGAGAATGGATGATTAAGTAGTAGTATAGAGGAGTGTAAATATGTTTGAAAAGAAGGGAGAGGGGAAAGGATGGAGGTTGGGATAACTTGGTCTGGGTGGTTATGGGAGTACAAGGAGGGGAGGTGGTGACAAGGGGGGGGGTAAAAGGGAGAGAACAGGGAGGGGTGGTGGAGAGGGATGGATTTGGTTTCGGAGAGAGAGAAAAAAAAGACTTAATTATACTGCAATGTAATTGTATTTCTTTCTTAAAAGTGGCAGTCTTTCATTAAATGTATGTACAATGTATGTGCAATGTATGTATCCACAGTTTTTATTCACAAATTTAGGGAGCCTCCAAAGAGGCTGAAAATGTTCATCTCTACAAATGATTTACCGGACACCTGGAGATGTTATTATCCCCAACTACAAAGGACTATTCCTTTTTTTCTGAAAGTAAGAAAAGCTATTCAAGAATTGACGACATCCTTATTTCCAAAAATACACTAAACAATTTACTGGATTAAAAGAATTCATTATATAGTGATATCGGATCATTCTCCGGTAACATGTTTAATTACACCTGTCACGTCCTGACCAGCAGAGAGAGTAGTTGTTTAGTATTTTGGTCAGGATGTGGCAGAGGGATGTTTGTTTTGTATGGTGGGGGTTTTGTGTGTGTTGTAGAGGGGTGTTTGATTTATGTGTTCCTGGGTTTTGGGTGTATGTTCTAGGTTAGTATGTTCTAGGTTGTATTTCTGCATTCTGTCTAGTTTAGGTTTTCTATTTTTAGGTTTGGGTGCTGGACTCTCAATTGGAGGCAGGTGTTTCTCGTTGCCTCTGATTGAGAGTCCTATATATGGGTAATTGTTTGGTGTAGTGTTGTGGGAGATTGTTTCTTCTTTTGTGTGTGTGAGCGTGACAAGACTGTTTTGTTGTTCGTGAGTTGTTCGTTTTTGTTATTTTGGTGTTCACTTTATTTTAAAATAAATACAAGATGAGCATCCACATTCCTGCTGCGTTTTGGTCCTCCATTCCCGACGACAACCGTTACAACACCAATAGAAAATACACTCAGTGACAGAGTTTGGAGATTGAACAGAGCGCATCTTCTGGACCCCAAATTTATTAAATACGTAAATTAAAAAATAAAAACCTTCTACCATTACAAATGTAGGCATAGAGGACAGAGAAAAGCCAACCTCCGATAGAATTTGAGATGCCTTTAAGGAGTACATCAGGGGGATAATAATCTCATACTCTGCAAAGTTCAATCTGAATCAGAAATACATTTTCAATAAAAATGTAATAAATCATTATCTTAGAAAAAGGTAGAGAAGAAAATACAATTTCGGAACTTAAGAATGAATACAATCTTTTACTTTTGAAGAGAGCCAACAGGTTAAACTCAAATAAAGCATACTACTTAATGGAAAATGAACCTGGTAAATATCGCACAGCTCTCACAAAACAAATACATGCTAAACCAATTATAATTTTAAAAGATAAAGATACAAAAGCAGTAATTAGAAACAACAACGTAATTAATAAAACATGCAAAAGCTTGCATGTATATAAATCAGAATTAAACAATAGTTAGATGGATCCTACAGCCTTCTTAGACTCAACAACTCTGAAGCAATTATCAGCAGGCAAAAAGTATTCACTAAAAACAAAGATCACCCAAGAAGAAAAATTAGATACTGTTAAGACATTCGCACAGGGAAAAGCACCAGGAATGGATGGCTTTCCTAGAGAATTCTATTCAACATTTTGGGACAAAGTAGCCACCCTATTTACACAAATGACAACACACATGTCACTCAATTCAGTACTTCCTAGTTCCATGTATCAAACAGTTATTTCAGTTATATTAAATCCAGAAAAATCTGGAGAGTCCCATTATATGAAACCCATAAGTTTAATAAATTATAAGCAATAGAATGGCAAAAGTCTTACCAGACTTGATACATATCAATCAAACAGGGTTTATAAAAAAGTGGCACTTACAAACAAATACAAAAACATGTTTAAGTTCAATACAATATGCAAAAAAAACAAGATATAGATTTACCAATAATGTCTTTTGATGCCGAAATACAACGTTTTTGTATTTATTGTCGATAATACCAATTACCCAAATGAGGACATTCTTTACAAAAGTATACTCGGTCATAAAAGAAAGTTTTACATCTTTCTAAGTCTGTTGTTAAATGCACTAAAGAGGAACAATGGGTACATATTGAAGATCCCCAGAATGTTTTTACCTTTTCATTTTCAAAGGATAACGCTAACATTAAGAACTTCATAGTTAAGAACACTATAACAATATGGAAGACAATTAAATGTATTGTACAATAACTAATATCACTTCCTAAAAACATAACCTCATGGAAAAATCCTTAAATAGCTTTTCAGAATTCTCAGATAAATTGGTCCTGATAGAAAACAAAAGGCATGGAAACAGTTAATGACTTAGTAATACATTTATTTCCATGACAGAATGTAAATGTTTTATATCACGTTGTGGGTGGAGCTAGAAAGTTGGCTGTCAGAAGTATTATTATGTAAACATACTCTTAATCCATCTGTCTGCATATTTCAAGACATGCCATATGGGAGTGTAGTGAGATTCCCGATGGGTCGGACGATTCTCTTCTCATCAATCATCTTGAAAAAAACGTATCTTAAAAACGTGGAAATCAATCAATTCACCGTCATTAGCACAATGGAAAAATCAAATGATTTATTACTTAAATATTGAAAGTGTGTGGGCTACGGAGAGAAACAAAACGGTGCAGTTTCAGGCCATGTGTTGGAAAGTGATGTAGTTGATGCAGGTGCGATGTAGTTGATGTTTGTATGATGTTGTCATTTGTATGTGCATGTTTGTATTGTTTATAAAAGATTAAATAACATTTCCCCCCCCAAAAAAGAAACTACTGATCCATCCTACTGCAGGTTTTCAAGCTGACGCCAGCTGAACACCCTTTCGTTTACAGGCTATAAACATTACCTTTGGTTCATGCAACTCTATCAATTTAACATGTTCTCTATTGTCTGCTGCTATAGAGTTGTGCTTATTGTATTATCTCAAAGTAGTCCTTAGTGATTGTGTGCATGTGTTCTTGCGTGAGTGCATACGTTCTTGCGTGTGTGCGCGTGTCGGGATGTAGGTTCGTCGGACAGCGAAATCCCTATAGAACATCCATTTGAGTTTGTAGTGGTAAAACATACAAAATCAGTGTTCATATCAGCATAGAGTACAACTAGTACTCATAACCCTACCATTGTAAAACAGCAATGGTGTACTTTGTATGAATACTGCAATCTAAAGCCAAGGCGTATATTGTGATGGCTCACTGAGTGAGTAGGGATGGCTGCCACCTCCTCCTCCTTAATGGGTCATTACCAAGGCCCATTCCAATCCCCTGCCTGGGGCCTGGTAATATTATCATTAACATCAAGAGCACATGTAGCCTCATCTGCCGGAGACAGAGGGGTGTGTGTGTGTGTGTGTGTGTGTGTGTGTGTGTGTGTGTGTGTGTGTGTGTGTGTGTGTGTGGGCGGAGAGATAAGAGATAAGCACGGGTTGAGTGCACCTTGGGGCCTGTTCGTTGTGCTAATCACTTTCAATATGACACACTCCGATGCAAACAACAATAACGCTAGTGTATACACACACACACACACACACACACACACACACACACTGAAGCTTATTGTTTTTACAAAACACATGTACAAATTTGAATTGATAGTGTTTAAACTGCCTACACATTTACAGACACACACACACCACAACTAAAATCTCACTCTCTGATAGTACAATACATGGACACTCAATGTACTGTGTTACACCACCCCAGTAGTCCAGGAAAGGGTTAATATGAAGCCCATCCAGGAAAGGGTTAATATGAAGCCCATCCAGGAAAGGGTTAATATGAAGCCCATCCAGGATAGGGTTAATATGAAGCCCATCCAGGATAGGGTTAATATGAAGCCCATACAGGAAAGGGTTAATATGAAGCCCATCCAGGAAAGGGTTAATATGAAGCCCATCCAGGAAAGGGTTAATATGAAGCCCATCCAGGAAAGGGTTAATATGAAGCCCATACAGGAAAGGGTTAATATGAAGCCCATCCAGGAAAGGGTTAATATGAAGCCCATCCAGGAAAGGGTTAATATGAAGCCCATACAGGAAAGGGTTAATATGAAGCCCATCCAGGAAAGGGTTAATATGAAGCCCATCCAGGAAAGGGTTAATATGAAGCCCATCCAGGAAAGGGTTAATATGAAGCCCATACAGGAAAGGGTTAATATGAAGCCCATACAGGAAAGGGTTAATATGAAGCCCATACAGGAAAGCAGTGCCTGGAGCCATTTGAGGAGCTTTTTGATCAGTTTGATGCTGCTGTGATGGAAATGTGCTCGGCGGGCAGTGTCGGGAGAGCAGATCAGTAGCTAGGGCGATGTGGAGTGAAGCGCGGGCCAAAACCGCCTGCCATCTTATCCGTCTAGCTGGGCTCACTCTGTTTTTTTCCCCCCTCATCCTTCTCATCTTCTCTTTTCTTTCTATTTTCTCCAGGCCCCTTTTCATCGTTCTCTTTCAGGGGAAGCCTTGGGGATGCTGGGTGGGTGGCTGGGTGGTGGGGTGGGTGGCTGGGTGGTGGGGTGGGGTGGTTATGTTTCACTAAGGTCCGTGTTTTGAACCCAAGCAACTGCGGTCATGTCGACAAGGCAACTTTTTACTAAACTATCCCAGAGATGGTCATTACGTTGGCGAACCATGGTGGGGGAAAGAAGACACGGTGAGGGGAGAACGAATGGAGAACGGGTTAGCCGCCAGAGACTGAGATCAATGACCCTCATATCCTCTGATAGCAGCTCCACAGAGCACTAACAAGTTAGACCACCAGCGGTGTGTAACGACATGGTCGAAATATGCAAATGAATCACTGAAATGGAATCTGCAGTTCAAAGAGGATGAGTCGGAAGTTAATCTACCTTGAGCCCAGGGTACCCTTTAAAACTCATCAGTCGGGACACAACTTGTGTGGAAGTGCACCTGAATAGGGAGATGAATCTGAAAACGAAGGAACTATTGTTTTGAGTTAGTTACATTGGTTGGGCCTAAATATGTAATACAAGTGTGACCAACTAGCTTTCAATCTGGCTATTCTGCATGCTGTGTTAACCCTCTAAACTAACGCCTAGGCATCTACTGTATTTGTTGTCTACTTTCACTGCGCTTTGCAACTCCATTGTCTGTACTGAATTGATATATAAACGCAACATGCAACAATTTAAAAGATTTGGCTGTTACACTTCATATAAGGAAATCAGTCAATTGAAATATATTCATTAGGCCCTAATCTATGGTTTTTGCGAATCAGAATACTTTTTTCCCTACAAAAGGGCTTTATTACAGACGGAAATACTCCTTCATATTGTTGAGATATTTTATTTCAGCTCATGAAACATGGGACCAACACTTTACATATTTTTGTTCAATGTACAATTGAATTCTGGCCTGTGTGTCCTCAGCCTCTGTTTACTGTAGGTGTGTAGTGGTGTAAACCATGTTTATCCCCAGAGAATGATGATAACCCAAGTCTGTAATTAACAGCCTGTCACATTATCCTCTTGTATTCAGCCATATGCCTTTTTTGAGAACGTTGTATCAAGGACTGTCTCAACTTGTACACGATAATTAAAATCAAATGACAATTCCACTTGGCTTTTTTTTAATTATCCACTTAAGATGTGCATTGACACACGAGCACAAACACATACATACACACAAACACACACACACACACACACACACACAGACAAAGAATGCCTGTTTTCACCACATTTTTTTAAGTGCCCGCACTTCAACTTTGATGTTATTCATAAATAAATCACCTCCCACTCACGCATCACTCAAGCTCTCATCATTGGGGTGCAAATTCATATAGGTTTGACGATACATTTTATCTAAAAATGACACCCCAGAACCAGCAGATTTTTCTACGTGTTTATGACAGCATGCTTGGCGGAAATAATTGGCAATAGCTAGTTCGCTGCGCTAGGTCTAGTTAACGAGGCAAATTCCAAAAACAATACATTAATATGCAAATGATCTCTGTCTACCGCTAATTTTCAGAGGCAGTGATATCAGAGTGCTGTTAAGCTTTTTCTCTTAACGCTGATTTTCTTTATCCACCATAACAAACAAACAGAAACTATAATCCTATTATATCGTTAATGGCACCATTTTGTTTCTGAGGCGTTTTTGTGAGCCCATTTTTTAGGTTCGTATTTTCTTTATTGGAACTATCACAACTTAAAATCAATTTTCATCTATTTGTATTGCCCCTTTTTTAATTTGATACCCTTCTCACTTATCTTTGTGCCTCCATTCTCATTGACTTAACTTCTCCTTTCCTTTGTCTGAGTCACTGTGCTTAATGTCTGTCACTGGGAAGACAGTGATAACAAACAATTTATATTTTTGTGGAATTAATATTAAGTACCTTACCATCATGTTGTCATTGGTGTTTTAGGGTTGCCATTCCACATTAGGGTATGTCGGATAGTACTGTATGTACCAAATATATTCATTCTACCATAAAAAACAAAGTGGTGTTTGTATGTGTAGGAAATACAATTGTAGTAACCTGTCCCTGGACAATGAAACAAAGTGAGAACCCCCGTCACTTCAACAAATTGTTTAGCTCTTTATACAAGACTTTAGTGGTATGATGGTCTAAAACATGGAGCTTATTCAAGAGAGCAACGTCACAGACTGTTTGCATAGAAATAGACATACCTGCATTCTCTTAGACATTTTAACCTTCTAATCAAACCCCTGATGTCACTCATTTGACTATTTCAACACAATGTTTAATAAGACCAATTCAGAACAGTAAATTACAACTAAGACAAGCAAACCAAGCCCTTAAAATGTCAATAGGTAAACCGTACTATGGTCTTGATTTGAACCAGCTTTGAAAGAAAGATGGTTGTTTTATCAGCCAAACCCCCCAGCTTGTACAAATGGGTACTCATGTTTACATTCAATAGTGGCTCTGCTAGTCACAGCCACAGAGTTTTTGACAGGCTCCTCTCGAGTTCAGCAACCTTGTCTGCATTGACAGCTACCGTTATTAAGGGCATGAGGCTGCCATGGCATCCCGCTGTGTTACTGACTGGTTAAAGGCATTTGGAGTATTTTTCCCTCTAAAACACCCATCTAGTATGTCTCTGTCAAATAGCTATGCTATACCTGTGTCTTGCCGTCTAGCCATAGAGTATGACAACAAAGTTTGGGAAGTGTGAAGGCGTGCGGTGTAGATGGAGATTGAATGAGAGAGAGAAAGAGAGAGATGGGGGAGGGGCGGTTTTGAAAAAAGGATGAGGGATTGGTTGTGAAGTTGTAGAGTCATCCTCCTAGAGTGAGTGATGGAGTAAATCAAATTCGGTGTGCATCATACTGAAGATGCCTGAAGTGCTATTAATCCTGTACACTCTCTCTCTCTCTCTCTCTCTCTCTCTCTCTCTCTCTCTCTCTTTCTCGCAAAAGCATTAGTGAGGTCAGTCACCGACGTTGGGCGATTCGGCCTGCCTCGCAGTCGGCATTCCAATTCATCCCAAAGGTGTTCGATGGGGTTGAGGTAAGGGCTTTGTGCAAGGCAGTTAAGTTCTTCCACACCGATCTCGACAAATCATTTCTGTATGGACCTCGCTTTGTGCACAGGGACATTGTCATGCTGAAACAGGAAAGGACCTTCCACAAACTGTTGCCACAAGGTTGGAGGCACAATATCGTCTAGAATGTCATTGTATGCTGTAATGTTAAGATTTCCCTTCACTGGAACTAAGGGGCCTTGCCCGAACCATGAAAAACAGCCCCAGACCATTGTTCCACCTCCACCAAGCTTTACAATTGGCACTATGCATTGGGGCAGGTAGTGTTCTCCTGGCATCTGCTAAAACCAGATTTGTCTGTCAGACTATTAGATGGTGAAGCATGATTCATCACTCCAGAGAACGAGTTTCCACTGCTCCAGAGTCCAATGGCGGTGAGCTTTACATCACTCCAGCCGACACCTGGCATTGCGCATGATGATCTTAGGCTTGTTTGCGGCTGCTCGGCCATGGAAACCTATTTCATGAAGCTCCCAACAAACAGTTATTGTGCTGACGTTGCTTCCAGAGGCAGCTTGGAACTCAGTAGTGAGTGTTGCAACTGAGGACAGACTATTTATATATGCTACCCGCTTGAGGACTTGGTGGTCCCGTTCTGTCAGCTTGTATGGCCTACCACTTCGCGGCTGACCCGTTATTGCTCCTAGATCTTTCCACTTCACAATAACAGCACTTACAATTGACCGGGGCAGCTCCAGCAGGGCACAAATCTTAGGAACTGACTTGTTGGAAAGGTGGCATCCTATGACAGTGCCACATTGAAAGTCACTGAGCTCTTCAGTAAGGGCCATTCTACTGACAGTGTTTGTCTATGGAGATTGCATGGCTGTGTGGTCGATTTCATAGACCTGTCAGCAATGGGTGTGGCTGAAATAGCCAAACTAATTTGAAGGGGTGTCCACATACTTTTGCATATGCTGTAAAGTGCATTCGGAAAGTATTCACACCCCTTGACTTTTTCCACATTTTGTTACATTACAGTCTCATTCTAAAATTGGTTAAAAAATGAATACATTCTCATCAATCTACACACAATACCCCATAATGACAAAGCAAAAACTGTTTTTTAGAAAAGTTTGCAAATATATACATATATACACATATATAAAAAGGAAATATCTCATTTACTTAAGTATTCAGTACTTGGGTATGATGCTACAAGCTTGGCACACCTGTATATGGGGAGATTCTCCCATTCTTCTCTGCAGATCCTCTCAAGCTCTGTCAAGTTGGATGGGGAGCGTTGCTGCACAGCTATTTTCAGGTCTCTCCAGAGATGTTCGATCGGGTTCAAGTCCGGGCTCTGCCTGGGCCACTGAAGGACATTCAGAGACTTGTCCTGAAGCCACACCTGCATTGCCTTGGCTGTGTACTTAGGGTCGTTGTCCTGTTGGAAGGTGAACCTTCACCCCAGTCTGAAGTCCTGAGTGCTCTGGAGCAGGTTTTCATCAAGGATATTTGCCTTGACCCTGACTAGTCTCCCAGTCCCTGCCACTGAAAAACATCCCCACAGCATGATGCTGCCACCACCATGCTTCACAGTGGGGATAGTGCCAGGTTTCCTCTAGACGTGATGTTTGGCATTCAGGCCAAAGAGTTCCATCTTGGTTTCATCAGACCAGATAATCTTGTTTCTCATGGTCTGAGAGTCTTTAGGTGCCTTTTGACTCCAAGTAGGCTGTCATTAGTTTTTTTTCTGAGGCTTCTATCTGGCCACTCTACCATAAATGCCTGATTGGTGGAGTGCTGCAGAGATGGTTGTCCTTCTGGAAGTGTCTCTCATCTCCAAAGATGAACTCTGGAGCTCTGTCAGAGTGACCATCGGGTTCTTGGTCACCTCCCTTATCAAGGCCCTTTTCCCCCGCTTGCTCAGTTTGGCTGGGAGGCCAGCTCTAGGAAGAGTCTTGGTGGTTCCAAAACTGCCTCGACACAATCCTGTATCTGAGTTCTATGGACAATTCCTTCAACCACATGGCTTGGCTTTTGCTCTGACATGCACCGTCAACTGTCAGACCTTAAATAGACTAGTGTGTGCCTTTCCAAATTATGTCCAATCAATTGAATTTACCACAGGTGGACTCCAATCAAGTTGTAGACACATCTCAAAGATGATCAATGGAAACAGGATGCACCTGAGCTCAATGTTGAGTCTCTTAGAAAAGGTTCTGAATACTTATGTTTGTTTTTTTATTTTTAAAAATTGTAATTGTGGGGTATTGTGTGTAGATTGATGAGTACAAATGTTTATTTAATCCATTTTAGAATAAGGCTGAAACATAACATGTGGAAAAAGTCAAGGGCTCTGAATACTTTCCGAAGGCACTGTATAGTGTATGTTTAAATTGCCAAAGCAAGTGAAATAAATAATAAACAAAAGTGAAATAAACAGATTTTATTTTTTTACAGTAAACAGTCAACGTTTCAGAGGAATAGAGACATTTCAAATGTCCTATTATGGCTATGTACAGTGTTGTAACGATGCTCTCTCTCTGCCTCTCTCTCTCTCTCCCTCTAAAAGGTGCTCTGTAGTCTCTCATAGCTGTAAATTTGAGATTACTTTGGGGAGTATCAAATTCCAGCTATGATGATGAAAAACTGACAGGTAATACTTTACTACCAGTGTTGGATTAGAGTTATTGGGACCATTTGCTTCATGGCCCTAATGTGCTGAAGTCAAAGTGGAATATTGAACTAAAACTGTCTAATAAAAAGTGTAACGATTGCGTTGATGTCATTTCTGAATAAATTACCTTTTTTCTTGCTCAATATTATCTAGATGTTCGTATTAAATCGTCTATAGTATTTTTGATTTGGTAACTGAACCAGAAATCTCATTGATTTAGCAAACACTGTATCAATTCACCACCCATTGCCGTAGCATAAATTCTAAAAATGGATTGGCATTTTCTGTACTATTCACGTGTTTCCATTGCACCAGGCAAGCTCAATCAAGCACAGCTAAAATATTTGAAAGAAAACAAATACAATGTTGAAACCAGGTCGGATTCATACCGTAGACAGGTTTGGTGTACGACTGACTGTCTGTCTGCCTCTCCCCCTCAGTCACCTTCCACAGCGTGTATAGTAACCTTAGGAGAAAAGTGACAAGAGCCAACATGACAGCTTTGCAGGTGTGAGAGGGAAGAGCACAACGTTTTCAAGGACATGCTATGTGTGTACGCACCTAGAAGGGCCAACAAATGCCACCAACTGGCACACTGAGCACTGCAAAACTGGGCTGCTGTTGAGAAACAGAGAGTATTGGCATCGGTGAATGTTCCCATGTCTTGGAACAAGAATGGTTCAGAGGAGAGACAACAATGATGGTAGGTTGGGGTCAATTCCATTTCAATTCACTCAATTCAGAAATTGAACTGAAATTATGATAATTATATATGCCATTACATTTACAATTGATGTATTAAAGGAATTAGAAATGTGTGTTTTGTGTGCGTGCTCACTGAAATACTGCTACAAACGACAAAATATCACATTTAGATTCCTTCCTAAACCTAAATAATACCTTACTTGCAAGGATGGCATCCTGAGCAGTTGACGGTAACTATTGTGGAAGTGTTTGTTTCGATCTCGGTTGTCAATGAGGTTTTTAAGAGGCTGAGCCAAATCCTTGTGAAATGTCTCCCGAACCTGGCTCAAGACGTTGCCTCCCTCTGTTCTCCTTCTCCTTCTCTATTCTCTCTCTCTCGTTGTGGGCGGAATGGGGTTGTTTCATGAACTGCAACTGTAACAAGCAGGAAGTTCCAATTGAACCAACACAAATCTTAGAGTCTGGAATCCTTGCACTTAATTTCATTGAAATCGATGCATGATTTACCGGACATTTTAAGTCATTGTCGAAAGCAGGTACATCACGCTTGGCAAATTTCCTTGAACTCTCAATTTACATACACTATATATGCAAAACTATGTGGACACCCACGTTGTTGACAGGTGTATAAAATCGAGCACACAGCCATGCAATCTCCATAGACAAACATTGACAGTAGAATGACCCTACTGACGAGCTCAGTGACTTTCAACGTGGCCCCTCCATAGGATGCCACCTTTCCAATAAGTCAGATTGTAAAATTTCTGCCCTGCTAGATATGCTCCAGTAACTGTAAGTGCTGTTATTATGAAGTGGAAACATCTAGAAGCAACAATGGCTCAGCCACGAAGTGGTACGCCACACAAACTCACATCCTCAGTTGCAACACTCACTCCCGAGTTCCATTCTGCCTCTGGAAGCAATGTCAGCACAATAACTGTTCATTTGGCGCTTTATTAAATGGGTTTCCATGGCCGAGCAGTCGCACACAAGCCTGAGATCACCTTGCACAATGCCAAGCGTCAGCTGGAGGGGTGTAAAGCTCACCGCCATTGGACTCTGGAGCAGTGGAAACGTGTTCTCTGGAGTGATGACTCACGCTTCACCATCTGGCAGTCCAGTGGACGAATCTGGGTTTGGCGGATGCCAGGAGAACGCTACCTGCCCAAATTCATAATGCCAACTGTAAAGTTTTGTTTTCATAGTTCGGGCTAGGCCCCTTAGTTCCAGTGAAGGGAAATCTTAACGCTGTAGCATACAATGACATTCCAGACGATTCTGTGCTTCGAAATTTGTGGCAACAGTTTGGGGAAGACCCTTTCCTGTTTCAGCATGATAATGCCCCCCTGCCCAAAGTGAGGTCCATACAGAATTGTTTTTTCTAGGTTGGTGTGGAAGGACTTGACTGGCCTGTACAGAGCTCAACCCAATTGAACACCTTTGGGATGAATTGGAACGCCGACTGCGAGCCAAGTCTAATTGCCCAGTTCCTGACCTCACTAATGCTCTTGTGGCTGAATGGAAGCAAGTCCCCGCAGCAATGTTCCAACATCTAGTGGAAAGCCTTCCCCAAAGAGTGGAGGCTGTTATAGCAGCAAAGGGGGCACCAACTTCATATTAATGCCAATGATTTTGGAATGAGATGTTCGATGAGCAGGTGTCCACATACTTTTGGTCATGCAGATTATTATCTCCTTTGTCTGTGCCCCATGTACACAAATCCTTTTAATGCTTGTTACTATGAGTCCTTAATCTCCTTCATTAGTGGGCACCTCTTAATTGTCTGTTGCTTCTCAGACATCAGACTTTGATAAGAGGATTGTACTGGTGGTCAATTGTTTCGGGGGCTGATTTCCCCAAATGCTATACTAGACAAGATAAAGATCAGGGTCATGTTCTTTAGGCACCAATTGGGGGAAAAAAATGGCTGAAACAGGGAGGGATTTCTGGATCTTGTCTAATAAGAAACGCTCATTTTCGTTTCCCATTGCAAAACTTTTCCGATGCAAACCTCAACGAACATGACCGAGTTCACTTATAGGTGTCTTTGGAATTGGGGAGGAAGGGGGGATTGGAATTTTTTGATATTTCCCGCTTCCCGCTGTTTTTCTCTTCAGGGCTCCGCCAAGTGCCATATGGAGAGGGATTCAGAATGCTGCTGTCTACAAAAGAGGATGATGGGCATGATTGGGCAGTGACTTAAAATGTCTGGAAGTTCAATACGGTAAGTAACTGTGCCACGTTATTGGAATTAAATTCCTCCTGTTTTGTTATCATGTTCAGATTGCTTTGTAATTTGTAAAAAATATACATATTGTATATTCTGTTTTTTTCTTAACATCTTGCCTGTTGGCAAGAAAGCAGACAACAACCTATTTGTATTTGCTCTGTTCTTAATATTTGATAATGATAGAACTAGTGCAAATAGTTTCATATCATCCCCTCTCCCCGTCTTGCCTGTGAATATATTATTTTCTATATCCTCAAGATTGGGGTCCAGACCACATAACAGAAAATTGGAATCCCCCCCCCCCCCCCCCCCTCTGTTTTACTTCAAAGTCTTGGCAATTTCTGATCCTCATGACATTCACACTCCTCCAGGGTCAAACAACATCTTACAGCCTTCATAAAATGATTAAATATTTTAAACAGCCTCTGCTCATACCTCAGTTGCTCTCCGAAACCGATGCTGTTATCGTTTTTGTCAAAGCCTGTTTCAATCTGCATTTGTCATTCTCGCACACATTTACCAGTTATCAATCGCTGTGTCAGAATGCAAAATAACTGATGTTCTTCAGGGCGGTATTGGATGGACTATCTGAGGCTTTTAATCAATGCATATTTTCTCTCTCTCTCTCCCTCTCTCCTTTTTTATCCCTCCACTCACATAAATCTTTTAACGTTGTGCCTGAATGTAATGTATTTGCACAGAGAGCGAGAAAAAAAACGAGAGCCGTGACAGAAGCAGTATATTATCAAACATTACACCTCAGGGCTAACAGGGTATCAAGGGGCTTTCCGGCTGGGAATGACTGGGAACGCTGGGAATCACGGCGGAATCACACACACAAGCTTTCTGTTGTCCATAAATCAACTTTTCCAAGCTAATCTTTCTCACTCAAAGGCAGAGTAAATACTCTGAATATGGATGGTGGATTGATCTGACGGGTCTCGCTTCCTGCACCGCACCTGGCTAAGGCTGTTTGGGTTTACACTACACTACAGTACAGTACAGTACAAGGCCACTGCCAGTAGTAATAAGGTTGTTAATGTATCTCTCTCTATCTAAAATATTCTTCTCCATCTTGTCTCCGCTGTTTTTGTAGGGTGTTGAGAGAAGACATGAAAGCAAGGGATGGGGTAAGAAGGGTGCATCCCTGACAGATGGGTACTATGTGCGTGTAAATGAATGCATATATCTTAGGTTGAGATTTAGTTCAGAATCACAATTTTAAAACCTTTTGGTTCTTGGTATATCCTGTATATCCTTAATCTGGTCTGCCAAAAAAGGAGTCATATTAATTGATCAACCACTGAAATACAACCGGCTTATGAAAAAAGACTGCCACAAGCTTGTAATGAAGTAAAAAAATGAAGAGGTATAAAACATTGGGGTGATATTCCGAGACCGGAAATAAATGGTAAATAAATTCACCATTAAAGCTCATTTTGTCCTCAAGTGCCAGAGGGTCAAGGTTTAAGTGTTTTGTGATGGCCCGTGCCAAGCCATTAAGACTTTTAAGACGGATTTAGGCAAAAATCCCCAAAATGAACATCGTAAATGAAAAACCCGATGACATGGCCGTGCAAAATTAGCCACTTAGCTAAAACAGCGGAGTTAGCATCCTTAGCTAACACATCAGAGTTAGCATCCTTAGCTAACACATCAGAGTTAGCATCCTTAGCTAACACATCAGAGTTAGCATCCTTAGCTAACACAGCAGAGTTAGCATCCTTGGCTAGCTAGTTAAAGTGGATAAAATCAGATAACAATTAATTTCAAATTCATTTATAAAACCTCTCAACACACTTGACAAATATATACATCTTTATTTAAAGGGAACTGACTCCTATGTGTAACGGAGGGATCAGTTTCATGTTTTATTCCCTTTCCTCGCTGTAACAGCCCTAGTTAGTTAGGGGAAAGCCACTCAACCTCCCTGGAACAGTGTTCGATCAACTAAGCGGAAAGCATTTGTTTTGGGCCTATAGTTAATTGTTGTCCGTCCGATGTCTTTTCCCTGGTTGGTTGGAGGAGACAAGGAAATATCATGATTTGGGGAGGGGGACTGGAGGGACGACACAGTGGAGTGTAAAGAGGGGATGAAAGCAGGAAGAGCTAAGCAATGAGTTTCCACAGATGCAATTTAGGTTCAAATCAAACCTCTGAGAAGCTGAGAAAGCCCTGGTGACAGCCACCTAGCTCTGAAATAAAACACGTTCTATTGTGTTTGGGAAAGTTTGTGGCCTCTGAACTGACAGACAGTCTATGGGTTTTTACATTTCCTGGAGAAGGGGGTTTTACCGTTTGTGCTGGCCACTTAAGAGGACTCTGTCAGGTTGTGTTCAGGCCTTAAATGACTGTTTGAAGTCCCAGCTTGGACACAAACCTTGCTATTCTGCATTGTACCTCAGTGAGAGAATATCCTCTATACCCCAAGATGGTATGATGGCTGAGAGTACATTTAGAGCTATGCCCATGAATGAATGTGTAACATATTGTTTATGAAGAGACACCTCAACATCTCCATGTAATGCAGCATATATAGGGCCAGGATTTTCCAATGACTACTGAACATGACCTTGACCAGGAAAACCTCTGGGGCCTATAACAGAGGTTATAATTAATGGACACGCTGCATTATAACTTTGGCAATGCCCTATTTCTTGAAGAGACCTGGGTCTTGTTCATTAGGCACCAAATGGACTAAAACAAGGGGAAACTAGCTGGTCCAATAAGAAATGCTCATTTTAGTTTTCTGTTGAAAGATGTTTTCCATTGCGGTGCCTAATGAACACGACTCTGATTGCATTGACAAACAGAAACTTTGACCTTTGACATGGCCATCGGTTCAATAGCCCCTTTCCCTTCTAAATGAGTCTGCTCTCTTAATTGATGAAGAGTACAGAGGTTCTGATCCGATTACTGTTGGTGTGGGACTCAATTAGCAGAAGATGTAGCACCGTCTGATTTCCCTCGATCAGCTGTAAACCAATAAACTGCCTCTAGTTATACCTCTTCAACAATGACATGACTGATCTTAGGTCAGTCCTACTGACTGAGTGCCCTGAGCACAGTCCTCCTAAAGCTCTCATTGCCTGACTTTGAACTACAGTATTTGATTTTTTTTTTCTGTAGGTCCCATTTCATATCCTTACTGACCAGAAGGTGACATCAACAAGGTTGAGACTCTGCCAACCGGTAGGTTCCCACCTTCCTTCATGTTCTACTGCTTTTATCTGAAGGTGAGCGGTTTTCATCTCTTCGGATTTGGGAGGTGTATTACAGACACAGTACATCAAAGGAAACAACACCTAGTAACCTTGTCAAGGAGTTGAAAGACGCTGGACCCAGGTTTGGGTACCGGTTGGGTCTGCCCCCGAATTCGTTGCAGTATAGAATTTCACTCACTGAAGTTGAGTTGCATTTCAGAGAGACACAAGGCCTGAGGCCGTTGTAATTGTTCCACTTGCTGTAGACCACAACATCCCCTCCAATCAAAGCCCCAATCTAATTGATCTTACCTGGAATATCTCTGATGATTTATTGTCTTGCTAAAAGGATATGATAAGTCGAGGGCCTGACGGCTATCTATTCGAACCATTTATTTTGTGTGTGTGCAGTTTTAATTAAAATTCATGAAGGGTTTGTGCTGAATTGCATTGGCTATAGCTGCGGATCTCTCTGTGTGCTATGGTGGTGAGGGTTGGTGAGAAGGATGGTGAGTCATGTCAGACAGGAGAGAGTGTTGACAAGGGCAGAGAATTCACATCCCAGTGTTTATCACCATCTCTCATCTGCATCTGGAGCCACTTCTACAGTACTGTCTGTTGGCACCAAGACCCCAGTGTCCGGTCTGGAGCGTGAAGTCACAAGCTCTGCTGGTCGGCTACTACGTAACAACCTAGCGGTGCCAAAAGCCTTGGTTTGCGCTAGAAATCCTATGTACATTTTAATGTCTATGGGTGGCAGGGTAAGCAGTTGTGTTTTGGGTCCGCATCAAATAGCACTGACTGGATTTATGATGACTGATAATGTCTGGATCGTCAACTAGTAATGTCTAGATCAGGGATGAGCAACTCTGGACTTTGAGGCCTGTGTGTCTGCTGGATTTTGTTCTTTTTTTCAAATCAGTGTCTGGTTAAGACCTGGGAAACCAGGAGCGTGCAATTTGGGGTCATGTACGGATCAAAATAGTGCCGGGAATAAAATACAACCAGCAGACACTCAAGCAGCTGAGGAGGGGAGTTACCCATGCTTAGGGCTCTATTCAATCTGTAACACTGCATTGTTGGTTAAGGGCTTGTAAGTAAGCATTTCACAGCAAGGTCTACAGCTGTTGTATTTGGCGCATGTGACAAATACATTTGATTTGATTTGATTCCGCGATAGAAACGTAAAGATAATTTCCGGTTAAGCTGACATGTGCAGCGTTTACCCGTGAATGCGGTCTCCGATCAAGCTGGAACATTGCCATTGAATTTCAATCACCCTGTAAAGCTGAACCTCCGCTACGCGGCTTGAAGAGAGCCCCAAGTCTAGATCTACAGCAACTAGATCTACAGCAACTAGATCGACATTAACTAGCTTTACTGTGGGTAACCAAAAATGTTCTGTACCTGAAAAGTTCTTGTTGTTGGATGCAAATCGAATCACACGTACGCGAGTGTGCGCGTACACACACACTTTCTAAGTTACCCTCAAACTATTTTGCACCTATGCGAAGTTGAACGCAGTATTACACTTTGGGTGGGACTGCATCCATAAATGCATGTTTCCTGTACGACACCAAGGTTAGGTCCTAGATGCCCAATAATGACTGTAGTGTCATTGCAACACCTGACCTTGAGTCTGAGTACCAACACATCTCTCCTTACATGCATTTCAACCCAGAAGAGCTGTTTGTTTGTCAGCAACCATAGGTCTCTATGTCTCTTTCTGGATCCAACTGGCCAGACTTCGACTGCATTATTCATCAAACACAGACACACAGAGAATGGATTCCTGTGGACTGCTACTCACATAAGTAACAAGATTTATGAGTCCCTCTTTAGGTTATAATTCAAAGTTCATCCTCACATACATCATATTTTGAAGCACATAGATTATGAGAGAGAGCACATTTATCATATGACAGGGCGCACATACCCAGGCACACACAGACGTGCACACAGACGTGCGCACACACACACACACACCAACAAATGGACACACACACAGACACACACCAACAAATATACACACACCAACAAACATTCACACACACACTTGGTTCCCCCATCCCCCACAATTCAAATTTTATTCTCCTCCTCTGAAGCGTTAAAGTGCCTGAGCTTTTTGTTCACAATCAGATGAGACAGGAACGCTCTGAACAAGAACGCTTTACTATATACTGCCCATGAAGAAAAATAAGTGATTATAATCATTCATCATACTGTTTACGTAATACAAAATATTGAGTATACAAACTATCAAATTAAGGGTTAAGCCATGCTTGTGCCATCTATTGACCATTGCTGTTCACTTCCTGGAACATGACATTTTGTGTACAAAATACTGTATAGATCCAAATGTTTTAAACAACTGGAAAGGACAGGACGGTATAGGATATTGTGTAGTGAGACATACTGCATTAGCTTTCTAGAAATGACAATGAAAGATGAAAATGGTATGAGAGTTAAAGTCTAACCCTCAAGTAACATCCAACTATCCGTTAACCCTGCCTCTCACCATGATAAATTGTATTATGGCCTAATCTTCTCTCAAACACTTGATGAGAAAGGGTAATTTGAGAGCTGATGGACTGAGGGATCTAGTTCAAATCTCTCAGGCCCAGTGAATAGATACAGATAATAATCGCAGACAAGAAGCCTCGATTCCACATTTGGCACCAAAACAAACTCGCTTCTTCAGAAGTCCCAAATCACAATTTTGGGGATGCCGACAGATTTGATTCTCTCTAAATAGGCATGATAATGTTATTGACGCCACTTCAAATGAGGTTTCAATGACACACTCAAATTGGAGATCATTGGCTTAGGCTAATCCCCATATTTGAGCACTTGTCAGAGAGGAAACTGAAACTGCCATTTCGCAAGTGCCCTCGTGATCCAGTCCTTCAAATTGCCGCCTTTAAAACACTCACAAGAGATGTGTCTTCTGTCTTTCAAGAAGGAGAACAACTTCTGTGTTATTTTTTTTACTCTTCGGGCTAATCATGAGATAATGAATCATTTTGACTGTGCGGAGGAAAAGGGTTGTTGTGGAGATAATAAGTCAAAATATTAAAGTCTAGGGAGGGAAATATTTAGTTGCGGGGTGATGGTGGTGGGGGGGGGGGGGGTGCATGGTGGTGCAGGGCACATGTCGGGGAAGCTACATGAATTACCGAAGCTATTATTATTTTATTAGTCTCTTATCAAATCAAATTCAAATTTTCTTTGTCACATGCGTCAAATACAACAGGTGTAGACCTTACTGTGAAATGCTTACCTACAAGCCCTTAACCAACAATGCAGTTCAAGAAATACAGTTAAGAAAATATTTACTAAGTAAACTAAAGTAAAAAAAGTATATATATATATATATATATATATATATATATATATAAAAGTAAAAAGAAAATTACATAACAATGTGCGGGGGTACAGGTTAGTCGAGGTAATTTGTAAAGTGACTATGCATAGATAATAAACAACGAGTAGCAGCAGTGTAAAAACAAAGGGGGGGGGGGAAATGTAAATAGTCCGGGTGACCATTTGATTAATTGTTCAGTAGTCTTAATACTTGGGGGTAGAGCGGTTAAGGAGCCTTTTGGTCCTAGATTTGACGCTCCGGTACCACTTGCTTTGCTGTAGCAGAGAGAACAGTCTATGACTTGGGTGGCTGGAGTCTTTGACCATTTTTTAGCCTTCCCCTGACACCGCCTAGTATATAGGTCCTGGATGTCAGGAAGCTTGGCCCCAGTTATGTACTGGGCCGTACGCATTACCCTCTGTAGCGCCTTACGGTCAGATGCTGAGCAGTTGCCATACCAGGCGGTGATGCAATCGGTCAGGATGCTCTAGATGGTTCAGCTGTAGAACTTTTTGAGGATCTGGGGACCCATACCAAATCTTTTCAGTCTCCTGAGGGGGGAAAGGCGTTGTCGTGCCCTCTTCACAACTGTCTTGGTGTGTTTGGACCATGATAGTTTGTTGATGATGTGGACACCAAGGAACTTGAAACTCTCGACCCGCTCCACTTCAGACCCATCAATGTTAATGGTGGCCTGTTTGGCCCTCCTTTTCCTTTAGTCCAAGATCAACTCCTTTTATCTTGCTCACATTGAGGGAGAGGTTGTTGTCCTGACACCACACAGCCAGGTCTCTGACCTCCTCCCTGTAGGCTGTCTCATTGTTGTCGGTGATCAGCCCTACCACTGTTGTGTCGTCAGCAAACGTAATGATGGTGTTGTGCTGGGCCGCGCAGTCGTGGGTGAACAGGGAGTACAGGAGGGGACTAAGCATGCACCCCTGAGGGGGCCCCAGTGTTGAGGATCAGCATGGCAGATGTGTTGTTGCCTGACATTACCACCTGGGGGCGGCCTGTCAAGAAGTCCAGGATCCAGTTGCAGAGGGAGGTGTTTGGTCCCAGGGTTCTTAGCTTAGCGATGAGCTTTGTGGGCACTATGGTGTTGAACACTGAGCTGTAGTCAATGAAAAGCATTTTCAAATAGATGTTCGTTTTGTCCAGGTGGGAAAGAGCAGTGTGGAGTGCGATTGATATTGTGTAATCTGTGGATGTGTTGGGGCGGTATGCAAATTGGAGTGGGTCTAGGGTTTCCGGCATGATGGTGTTGATGTGAGCCATGACCAGCCTTTCACTTCATGGTTACTGACATGAGTGCTACGGGCAGTAATCATTTAGGCAGGTTACCTTTGCTTTCTTGGGCACAGGGACTATGGTGGTCTGTTTTAAACATGTATGTATTACAGACTCGGTCAGGGAGAGGTTGAAAATGTCAGTGAAGACACTTGCCAGTTGGTCCGCGCATGTTTTGAGGACCAACTGGTTTTGTGAATGTTGACCTGTTTAAAGGTCTTGCTCACATTGGCTACGGACAGTGTGATCACACAGTCATCAGGAACAGCTGGTGCTCTCATGCATGCTTCAGTGTAGCTTGCCTCGAAGCGGGCATAAAAGGCATTTAGCTCTTCTGGAAGGCTGGCGTCACTGAGTAGGTCATGGCTGGGTTTCACTCTGTAGTCCGTAATATTTTTCAAGCCCTGCCACATCCAACAAGTGTCAATGTAGTAGGATTCATTCTTAGTCCTGTATTGACGCTTTGCCTGTTTGATGGTTCGTCTCAGGGCATAGCGAGATTTCTTATAAGCTTCCGGATGAGAGTCCCGCTCCTTGCAGGACACTCAGCGGCAGCTCTAGCCTTTAGCTCGGTGAGGATGTTGTCTGTATTCCATGGCTTCTGGTTAGGAAATGTACATACGGTCACTGTGTGGATGACATCGCCGATGCGCTTATTGATGAAGCCGGTGACTGAGGTGATATACTCCTCAATGCCATTGGATGAATCCCAGAACATATTCCAGTCTGTGCTAGCAAAACAGTCCTGTAACGTAGCGTCCTCGTCATTTCACCACTTTCGTGTTGAGCCAGTCACTGGTACTTCCTGCTTTAGTTTTTGCTTGTAAGCAGGAATCAGGATAGAATTATGGTCAGTAATTAATCAAGCACTTTGATGTAAAGTTCAGCTTACAAAAATGCAAGTAAATCATATTCCGAGATGTTCCCTGAGTTAACGGATGAGCGATGGGAGAATCACAAGACAGGGGTTAAACTCCCCAGCTGTAGAGAATGTTTCTGAACTGTGACACAGTGTAGCGAACATTAGTAAACGAGGATCCCATTTTCTTCATCTCACTCGTTTAGAAAACTCACCTCAAGTCAAATTCATCTGCTGTGTAGCATAACCTGCAAATGGCCTAATTATGGGGGTCACTTGAGGTTCATTATGGAGCCGACAGAGAGAGAGAGAGATCTTAATATATATTAGCTTGTTGGGAGATTCGCTGCAAAGCTTGTTCTATGTCTGATTCTATTCTATTAATTATGATTAAGATACCCCCTCCCATTTTCTTTCCTTACGTTTTCACTGTTACCGTCTGCTTGTCTGAATTTGAAATGGGTGTTTTGATAGAAACGATTTCCTCTTACTTGAGCTTTCTTTTTCTTCAAAATATTACTATGAACAACTTATGAGCCGGAGGCTTTAAAATGCATTAACAGTGAACTGTACTCACTCATTTCGATATATCTTTAAACGTACATCAAAGGACTCACATCAAATCAGATCTGAAACAGCTGGAGCATTGTTTGTGTTTTTGTGTGTGAGTGAGTGTGTTTGTCCGTCCGTGTAAATACACTTCAAAGGCTTAGGTCTACTTCAGAATAAATGTCAAAATTTGCTTGTGACACACTGAATTTTATTTATCTTACTAGGCAAATCAGTTTAGAACAAATTCTTATTTTCAATTACATCCTAGGAACAGTGGGTTAACTGCCAAACAACAGGGATTCAGGGATTCGAACTTGCAACCTTTCGATTACTAGTCCAACACTCTAACCACTAGGCTATGCTGCCACCCCTGCACTTTTGATTTCTATGTTCTGGGACATTAACATATTATTCTAAAAGTGATTGAGATGAATTGTTCCTGATGAATGATGGAAAGAAACCTGATCATATTCGACATTAGAGCCATGATTGTGTATATTCTTTTTTATATTTCTTACATACACTTTGGTCAGACTTGATTTACTTTATAATGTTGTGTTTTAAATCATATTACTCAATGTTCCTATTTTTTACCAGCTTAAAAATATAGCCTTTATGTACACTAACAATGAAATTGATCCATCGTTATTTAAAGCTGTAACTTCTTACACAGTTAATTACAACGAGTATTGGATCTCTCTCTCTCTCTCTCTCTCTCTCCTCTCTCTCTCTCTCTCTCTCTCTCTCTCTCTCTCTCTCTCTCTCTCTCTCTCTCTCTCTCTCTCTCTCTCTCTCTCTCTCTCTCTCTCTCTCTCTCTCTCTCTCTCTCTCTCTCTCTCTCTCTCTCTCGATGAAGCCAATCAGTTGAATAATAAGGAAAGCTCTGCCTCCCAAGAGATTGTGTGGGCATTTTCTGTCCTAAACACTGCCACTATCACTGGCACACAATCTTTCAAGAGGGACTAGCATGTGGGTTTACATGTGTGTATGTCATGCAAGAGTAAGGTTCATTTGTACGTTTGTTGTTTCTCTTCAAGTTCTCTTTTTATATTTTCTTAGTACCGTTGTTTTGATATGAGGGCAAGGATAGTGTTAGGACATAGAAAAACACACTATCCAGAATACACTTCCACACTCCATTCCCCCAGGGGGCAGCAGCAACCGTGTCCAGGTGCTGAGCCTGGTTGATAAGCACATCAGGTGCTGCCAATTAGGGTGGGGAACTGCATTGTGGGATAGAAAACCGGTGCGGTGGCCATGAGATGGGGGTAAGATGGCGGACAGGAATAAAAGGAGAAAAGTAAAACATGTTTTGAGTGAATATGGGTTGGTGCATCACAGATAACTTTGGGAAGAGCTACAAAAGGAAATTGAATGGGACGAGAGTGAGGAGGAATTAACTGCAGTGGCAGGTGGGGTGAAGACCGCCGAGTTTAAACTTAATAACCTGATGATGAGAAAGATGATTCTGGCCCAGTGGGATTGAGATTTTAGGAGAGAATGGATTCTTTCCTACTTTCATTTCCATATATGGTGTCAGGTTGGGTGGAGAAAAGGTTGGGGAATATTGGGGGGCGTGTGCGCTCTGCACCACACAACTGGGGACAAGAACTGTGACTTGCTTTCCTCTCTGGAGTAGGGCGCCATTGAAAGGAGTGATAACTGGAGTGGAGTTAAGTGTTGAGGAGGATCACCTGAAGTTGAACATTTCCGGTGTCTGTGATGCCCAGTGGAGAGCATGGTGAAACTGAGAAGACATTGTCTGTACTACTGAGTTTTGATGCAGAGTCTTTAACAGATAAAGTCAATTTAGGATGTGTCAATTATCCCATGAGATCTTTGTCCCCAATCCATTATGGTGTTTTAGTTGTCAAGCTTTATGGTCATGTGGCAGCAGTGTGTAGGAGGGGGAAAAGGTTGTGTGTATAAAGGAATGTGTAGTATCTGTGGAAAAGGTTTTGTGTATGGGGTACCCATGGTGCTAGAAAGATCAGAGGTGTCTTGTGGGAGAAAGGCAGGTTGAGTTTGCCAGGATCAGAGTAGTGCAGAAGGTTCATATACAGAGACAGTGAAGCGAGTAGTAGAGGAAGATGGGTCCAGGGTGAGGGATCCTAAGAGGATCATTGTGAGTAGGCTGAGGCCAATAAAGAGTGATAGGAATAACATGTGCTTCAGGAAGGTTGTTGTTTTGGCATTCATGGCCATGGTTGTCAACTGTACTGCAGGAATGGAAAGTAAATCACAGAGCATAGATGTTGTGGTGGCAGCTGCATAGAAGTACTTGGGTGTACTACATTTTACTGCAGAAGAGTTACAAGATGTTTTGAACGATAGTGTCCCGTCCTCCCAGGCTGCTGGCTTGGAGTAGGATCAGATAGGGCCAAAGTAGTGGAATAGTGGTGAGGTTTTAATGGGTGCAGGGTTAGTTGGTAGGGTAATTATTTCACAAAGTTTAAAGAATTCATACTATGAATTCATACTAGAACAGTATGCTGATACACAGCCAATACAGTATGTTGCGAGATGCACCTATAATATTTGTTTGCGGACCACCATAATACCAAAGAAGAAGAAGAATATTAGGGGGATCACCGATGAGTGTCCCAGCTTGCAAGCCGCAGGTTATGTTTGGTGGCCATGAGGCCTTTCGTTTGTTTTTGAGTCTTTAGTTTAGGCATGCCATTAGTATTTTTTCCTTTTTGTACTTATTTATGTTTTATTACCCTCTGAATAAATACTAATCTGCTTGGACTGGCCAACCAAGAGGTCAAGAGAAACAGAGATGGCCCTGGATCAAGGTAAGGTTGCTGGCTCCGTGGGTACATGTGCATCCAACAGACTTCAAATGCTGATTTCTCACATATATGCACACATTCATTCAGGTTACAGACCAGTTAACCAGGCCTAAGACGCCTCGACTTAGCGAGTGCAACTATAGTAGCAGGCTAGTTTTGGGTTTTGGAACATATGGGAGCTCGTCCTGCATTCATTTGAGGTGAACATTTGCAGATGTAGTCTGGGTGATTTTGAACCAGTATGGTTCGGTACTGTGGTTGTGCATTTGTTGAGAGAGTTTGTAGCAAGTGTTGTGTCGAGCTAGCATGCTAGGAGAGATTAGCAAGATAGCTGATCGTTTTGGTCAACAGAAATGTTTGGTGCGGTTGTAAGCTACTGTATGGCTGATAAGCTTTCTTCTTGGTTGTATTTGTGGTCTGAGAAATGAGTTGGCTCCCCCAAGTGATCTGTTAAAGTCAGAGTTTGCCGGTGAGTCTTTTGTTCCTTTAGCTGACACGTTTTTTTTGCCAAAGCAGAGGAGATTATGGTTACTCAGCAGGTTGACCGTGAGGTTGTTTGGATGTCAAGTTTGATTTAGCTGACACATTTCTCATAGAGATATGGAAGGGAGGATATTCTTCCCAAGGATGTTGTGAGGATTCTCTGGAAGACCTGGTCTGGGTTTTGCAGGTGGACATGGCTGTGTCTTGTGATGAGAATCAGGAGTTTGAAGAAGTGAGGTTGGTGGAGAATACAGATCCATCGGTGTTGTCACTTCCTGTTGTTGAGGAGCTGTTGATAGTTCCTACTGCACGTAGGCCTAGTGTGTCTTCTGTTAAGGTGGAGGAAAGTGAGGAGGATATGGCTAGGAGGATATGGCTTCCCCTCCAGTGAGTGTGCAGGGCTGGAGCAAAGAGGCGTTAGGGAACGCAGATGGTGTTCTTAGTGAGTTGGCTAAAGTTGTGGTCGATGTTCACGTGCCCCTAGTGAAGGTTGCTCCAAGTCTCTAATCGTTGCCTACATACCAGATGGAGCCTGGCGCTTGTGACCATGGGGTGTTATGAAATGGGGGCAAGGGTAGTGTAAGAACATAGACAAACACACTATCCAGGATACACTTCCACACTCCATTCCCCCAGGGAGCAGCAGCAACCTTGTCCAGATGCTGAGCCTGGTTAATAAGCACATCAGGTGCTGCCAATTAGGGTGATCGTCAGTCAGTGTCCCAGTTTGCAAGCCATGAAGCTGCAGGTTTTGTTTGGTGGCCATGAGGTCTTTTGTTTGTTTTGAGTCTTTAGTCATGCCTTTGATATTTTTGCACATACACTGAATTTATGTTTCATGACCCTCTGAACAAATACTAATCTGCTTGGACAACCACGAGGTCAAGAGAGACAGAGCTGGCCCTGGACCAAGGTAAGGTTGCTGTCTCCCTGGGCACATGTACACCCAACACGGTCCTCACATAACTGCACACATTCATTCAGGTTACAGACCCGTTAACTAAGCCTAAACCCCATAGACTTAACGCGTGCAAGAATATTAGCAGGCTAGTTATGGGTTTTTTGAGTGCATCTGATTGTCAATGCAAGGCTGAGATCACACACAAAGCTTTTGGCTCAATTATATAGTGGGATTTTAGATATCCAATCAACCAACCTAGTGTGAGTTCTAATCGGGATTTAATGACCATTCTGATGTGCTGTGAAAAGGATATTTTCACCACCTCTTTCCATCCATTGCTCTCGTCCTTGTCTTATTGGACGCCATCATCCGCTACGCTCTCTCTCTCTCCTGATTTCCATTTTGGGTTTGTGGTCAATGAATCCGATCTCCGCTCTTCCCCTAATTTTCTTTTTGATTAACAAATAGAATCCCCAGTTTCCCTTTTGTACCATTCTTATAAAGCATGTTCATGCAATTAATGCATAAATTAATGGCAATCTGGGAATAAATGAAAAATGATGATGAGCAATGAAGATTCAAGACGGAGAAAGAAAGAGCGAGAGAACGGAGAGAGAGAAAGAGAAAGCGTTTCAAGCTCCATCGCTTCCTTCCAGGTGTCTTTGCCCGCATCATTTCAGCTGTGAACCATAATCAACTTCCTTAATGAAATACGTAATTAACATATTATAATTGTACTACGGATGGTTTTGACAGAAATCATTTTCCATATCTAATACTATGCTAATTTAATCTGTTCCCCGCTCGCCAACATGACCTTTTGTGATTAAGTTTCATGGCGGATTTCTTCAGTGTGTTTCTGTGCGAAGTGTGTGTGTGAATGCATTTGTGTGGTTGATGGATTGATTAAGCCACTGCGAATGCTCAGCCTGTGCTAGGACGTGGCTGTCACAGTTTTAACACCCGGAATTCACACGCAGATGGCGAGAAAAGGTATATGAGAAGTGAGAGGAAACTTGGGGAGATATGTAGACCGGATCTACCTAGCTGAGAAAAGGAACTGTTTGGTCTTTAAAAACCAACTCAGAGGCAGTTATGATTTGTCAAATAATACCAGAATAACATTTGTACAGACCATGGGCAAACAGTCCACTACTTCCCCCCCCCCCCCTCAATTATGTCAAAAGCCAACATTTTACATTCATATAAGCCATATGCCCAATAGAGATACAGGAAATCAGCCAATGATTTTCTCCCCTTGTAGGACCACAGATGGCTATTATCAGAGTCATGTGAAAGAAAGGCATACTGATGAACTGGATACCATAATGCTGCTTCTGCACAGTCTACTCACCCACTAATGATGAATACTTGGGAGACCTCTTGCATCTAAAGCTGTTTGGTTTGTACGCTTAGTGAACATTTCTGAAAATTCAACTGACTGTTATTGGTCAATAATAGCCCTGAGGAGCCAACATGGATGGCTTTGAGTCACGCGACGTCATCCCACAGCTTAGTGTATCACAATGCATTTCAGTTGAAATGGGGACGGCCTAGATATGACTCCGGCGTATATCATACTGTGATAGAGTTCCACCCCTACAGTATTTCGCTCCTCTTCGTGTACACAAAAAGGTCAAGTAGGAAGGAATGCAGGAGGTGGGGAAACACAGGAAGTGAATAGGAAGTAATCTGTGTCGTGGCCTATAGTGCGGGGGGATATTTAATGAGTGACAGATTGGATGCCAGTGAGTAATGAGAGAAAGTGTCCCAGACCGCCAGTGCCATTGTTTGTCTGTGTGACGGCTTCAGTGCCCCAAGGTGTGCCAACGACACTGCCACTTGTATCCCTCTGCCTTTCAGTGTGGCACAACCCATATGGGGTGATGGGACTTGACATGTTTGTGTTATGCTGGCATGTCACTTGTTGTTTAACGCGTGTAGTGCTGGAACGAGCTGCAAAAAATACTCAAACTGGACAGTTTTATCTCCATCTCTTTATAGAAAGACTCAATCGTGGACACTTACTGACAGTTAAGGCTGCTTCGCGTGACGTATTGTTGTCTCTACCTTCTTGCCCTTTGTGCTGTTGCTGTGTCCAATAATGTTTGTACCATGTTTTGTGCTGCTACCATGTTGTGCTGCTGCCATGTTGTGTTGCTACCATGTTGATGTCATGTTGTGTTGCTACCATGTTGTCATGTTTTCTACCATGCTGTGTTGTCATGTGTTGCTGCCATGCTATGTGGTTGTCTTATAGGTCTCTCTTTATGTTATGGTGTCTTGCTTGTTGTGATGTGTGTTTTGTCCTATATTTTATTCATTTACTTTTAATCCCAGCTCCCGTCACCGCAGGAGGCCTTTTGCCTTTTGGTAGGCCGTCATTGTAAATAAGAATTTGTTCTTAACTGACTTGCCTCGATCATCCTATTTTTCCAACTTAATTGAGGAAAATAAGAACAATCCGAAATTTCTTTTTGATACTGTCGCAAAGCTAACTAAAAAGCAGCCTTCGCAAATGGAGGATGGCTTTCACTTCAGCAGTAATACATTTATGAACTTCTTTGAGGAAAAGATCATGATCATTAGAAAGCAAATTACAGACTCCTCTTTAAATCTGGGTATTCCTCCAAAGCTCCATTGTCCTGAGTCTACACAACTCTGCCAGGACCTAGGATCAAGGGAGATACTAAAGTGTTTTAGTACTATATCTCTTGACACAATGATGAAAATAATCATGGCCTCCAAACCCTCAAGCTGCATACTGGACCCTATTCCAACTAAACTACTGAAAGAGCTGCTTCCTGTGCTTGGCCCTCCTATGTTGAACATAATAAACGGCTCTCTATCCACCGGATGTGTACCAAGCTCACTAAAAGTGGCAGTAATAAAGCCTCTCTTGAAAAAGCCAAATCTTGATCCAGAAATTATAAAAAACTATCGGCCTATATCGAATCTTCCATTCCTCTCAAAAATTTTAGAAAAAGCTGTTGCACAGCAACTCACTGCCTTCCTGAAGACAAACAATGTATACGAAACGCTTCACTCTGGTTTTAGACCCCATCATAGCACTGAGACTGCACTTGTGAAGGTGGTAAATTACCTTTTAATGACGTCAGACCGAGGCTCTGCATCTGTCCTCGTGCTCCTAGATCTTAGTGCCGCTTTTGATACCATCGATCACCACATTCTTTTGGAGAGATTGGAAACCCAAATTGGTCTACATGGACAAGTTCTGGCCTGGTTTAGATCTTATCTGTCGGAAAGATATCAGTTTGTCTCTGTGAATGGTTTGTCCTCTGACAAATCAATTGTAAATTTCTGTGTTCCTCAAGGTTCCGTTTTAGGACCACTATTGTTTTCACTATATATTTTACCTCTTGGGGATGTCATTCGAAAACATAATGTTAAATTTCACTGCTATGCGGACGACACACAGCTGTACATTTCAATGAAACATGGTGAAGCCCCAAAATTGCCCTCGCTAGAAGCCTGTGTTTCAGACATAAAGAAGTGGATGGCTGCAAACTTTCTACTTTTAAACTCGGACAAAACAGAGATGCTTGTTCTAGGTCCCAAGAAACAAAGAGATCTTCTGTTGAATCTGACAATTAATCTGGATGGTTGTACAGTCGTCTCAAATAAAACTGTGAAGGACCTCGGCGTTACTCTGGACCCTGATCTCTCTTTTGAAGAACATATCAAGACTGTTTCAAGGACAGCTTTTTTCCATCTACGTAACATTGCAAAAATCCAAAATTTTCTGTCCAAAAATGACGCAGAAAAATTAATCCATGCTTTTGTTACTTCTAGGCTGGACTACTGCAATGCTCTACTTTCCGGCTACCCGGATAAAGCACTAAATAAACTTCAGTTAGTGCTAAATACGGCTGCTAGAATCCTGACTAGAACCAAAAAGTTTGATCATATTACTCCAGTGCTAGCCTCCCTACACTGGCTTCCTGTTAAGGCAAGGGCTGATTTCAAGGTTTTACTGCTAACCTACAAAGCATTACATGGGCTTGCTCCTACCTATCTTTCCGATTTGGTCCTGCCGTACATACCTACACGTACGCTACGGTCACAAGACGCAGGCCTCCTAATTGTCCCTAGAATTTCTAAGCAAACGGCTGGAGGTAGGGCTTTCTCCTATAGAGCTCCATTTTTATGGAATGGTCTGCCTACCAATGTGAGAGACGCAGACTCAGTCTCAACCTTTAAGTCTTTACTGAAGACTTATCTCTTCAGTAGGTCCTATGATTAAGTATAGTCTGGCCCAGGAGTGTGAAGGTGAACGGAAAGGCTGGAGCAACGAACCGCCCTTGCTGTCTCTGCCTTGCCGGTTCCCCTCTTTCCACTGGGATTCTCTGCCTCTAACCCTTTTACAGGGGCTGAGTCACTGGCCTACTGGTGTTCTTCCATGCCGTCCATGGGAGGGGTGCGTCACTTGAGTGGGTTGAGTCACTGACGTGGTCTTCCTGTCTGGGTTGGCGCCCCCCCCTTGGGTTGTGCCATGGCGGAGATCATTGTGGGCTATACTCGGCCTTGTCTTAGGACGGTAAGTTGGTGGTTGGAGACATCCCTCTAGTGGTGTGGGGGCTGTGCTTTGGCAAAGTGGGTGGGGTTATATCCTGCCTGTTTGGCCCTGTCCGGGGGTATCATCGGATGGGGCCACAGTGTCTTCTGATCCCTCCTGTCTCAGCCTCCAGTATTTATGCTGCAGTAGTTTATGTGTCGGGGGGCTAGGGTCAGTCTGTTCCATCTGGAGTATTTCTCTTGTCTTATCCGGTGTCCTGTGTGTATTTAAATATGCTCTCTCTAATTCTCTCTTTCTCTCTTTCTGTCTTTCTCTCGGAGGACCTGAGCCCTAGGACCATGCCTCAGGACTACCTGGTATGATGACTCCTTGCTGTCCCCAGTCCACCTGGCCGTGCTGCTGCTCCAGTTTCAACTGTTCTGCCTGCGGCTATGGAACCCTGACCTGTTCACCGGACGTGCTTGTTGCACCCTCGACAACTACTATGATTATTATTATTTGACCATGCTGGTCATTTATGAACATTTTAACATTTTAACATCTTGACCATGTTCTGTTATAATATCCACCCTGCACAGCCAGAAGAGGACTGGCCACCCCTCATAGCCTGGTTCCTCTCTAGGTTTCTTCCTAGGTTTTTGGCCTTTCTAGGGAGTTTTTCCTAGGGAGTTTTTCCTAGCCACCGTGCTTCTTTCACATGCTTTGCTTGCTGTTTGGGGTTTTAGGCTGGGTTTCTGTACAGCACTTTGAGAATATCAGCTGATGTACGAAGGGCTATATAAAAATAAATGTGATTTGATTTTGATTTGTTAAATAAAATAGTGTGCTTGTTAGTTTACTCAAAGTCTGTTTGTATAATTGGGAGTGTTATATAGAGCAGCGCACCGGACAGATGAAAATCTACCTTTTAAATGCATTTTCCTCGACGTTTGAGGAGGTTGCATTCACAGTAAATGCTGCACATGTCAGCTCAAGCCTGCACTATAATCTGACTTGGATTTAAATGTTTGAATGTTGTAGCACACTGCTACCTCATTGGCTATTTAACTGGCTAATATTGTTTGTGGCATAGGTTTACGATAAATTGACACATTTTAACTTACTTTAATGGCTACATTTAGGATTGGGGTGACCATGTAATTGAAGGAAATAAAATTTAATGGAATATTTTTTGGTTTGTTAATAGGCAAGTCAGTTAAGAACAAATTCTTATTTACAATGATGGACTACCAAAAGGCAAAAGGCCTCCTGTGGGGTTGGGGGCTGGGATATAAAATAAAAATACAAAATATAGTAGGACAAAACACACATCACGACAAGAGAGACAACACAACACTACATAAAGAGAGACCTAAGACGACAACATACTGTAGCATGCAGCAACACATGACAACACAGCATGGTAGCAACACAACATGACATCAACATGGTAGCAACACAACATGGCAGCAGCACAACATGGTAGCAGCACAAAACAGGGTACAAACATTGTTGGGCACAGACAACAGTACAAAGGGCAAGAAGGTAGAGGCAACAATACATCACGCAAAGCAGCCACAACTGTCAGTAAGAGTGTCAATGGTTGAGTCTTTGAATGAAGAGATTGAGATAAAACTGTCCAGTTTGAGTGCTTGTTGCAGCTCGTTCCAGTCGCTAGCTGCAGCGAACTGAAAAGACGAGCGACCCAGGGATGTGTGTGCTTTGGGGACCTTTAACAGAATGTGGCTGGCAGAACGGGTGTTTGTATGTGGAGGATGAGGGCTGCAGTAGATATCTGGGATAGGGGGAGTGAGGCCTAAGATTGTTTTTAAAAATAAGCAACAAACAGTGGGCACTGCGACAGGTATGCAGAGATGACCAGTATAATACAAGGAGAGACCTGAACTGGAACTGAAATTAAATGTAAATTAACCTTCTGATTGTAACATAACATATTGGAAAATGTAAATATTGTAATGCCACACACACACGTGAAATGACTGCTGATCCTGCCTTCCGTATGGCACATCTGTACCCATAGCAGTTTGATTGACAGGCGTAGTCATACACCACATCAACTGCCAACATGGATTCGGGGCTATGATTAGGCTTTGCAGTTGGACACACTAGCACAATACTGGAAACCACTTTCCTAGAAGTTTAGCTATCTAGTTTACAACCTCCTCTTCTGTCCCCTATCTGGAAGGTTTTGGTTTCAATCATGACTTGTTACAACCCTCCAGTGCCTTCCAGTGATTCCATGCAAGCAAATTGAGGCATCAGTGCTTTTTTTGCAGGGTTTGTTCTTTGTCCACTTTACTTGACCATACAATACATTCCAAAGAAAATGAAACTACATGATAGATTCATTTAATTTGGGGGTTTAGCCCTAACTGATAGTCAAACCCGGGTAACACTTCTGCATAGTCAAGCATCTATAGATCAACGATTGAAATAAAGTGTTGCCATAATTCAGATAACCACTGTAGAGATGATGATAAGGACAAGATATCCACAAGCACCGCAGCTTTCCTTGGAACACACAGACACAACCACATTAGACACACAGATACATCGCAAATCACGTTGATGTGATCATGCGAAGTAACATCACGCTGGGTATCGAAATGAATGTTTGCTGAATACCGCCACTGCACTAAGCCACAAATCATTAGTAAGGCTCTCAAATGTTTGGGTTATGGTAGACTAAGGCAAGACAGGGTTGGGCATATCATCCATATGAAATACAATATTCATCCACCTTCTCACAGAGGTTCTATAGGTCTAGATAGCAGTTGCCCCTGATTACTGATACGAGGTCAGATATTCTTTCATTACGTATTGGTGATGATTGGGGGTTAGGGTAATCTGATCCTAGATCTGTGGTTTTAGGGAAACTTCTATGTTTTGTTCTATTAGAAACCACAGAAGCTAGTGCTTAATGCTTTTGCTATGGCTAGTGGCTAACGCTACGGTACGAGGGTCATAAGTCATATCCATCTCCATCTGTCAATCACAGAAAGCCAAACCTCCAATCTGATAAAAGTATGCGGTCGCCATCCCTCATTACTGAGTCCACAACACAAAATGAGCCTGATGCACACTGATAAGTATCTAAAATGGTTTCTAGCCCTCGGGCTAACGAAATGATGAGCACTATCAAATATCAGACACTTCTGCCTGGGTATTAGGGTTCATATCTGCCATGCAGCTTTGATCACTCAGCAACAAAGTGTGCGCTTCTTTCGATACCCCTTCATCCACCCACCCCTGACAGACATCTATGAACAGACAGTGACGTGAGCGCTGACAGGTTCGATGGAGACATTTGCCAAAAATGTGGTTGTTTTGAAGAAGAGACACTTTTGTTAGAGCGCTTGCTCTGTTTGTTGGTTATAAGTAGTGCAGCACTTTAAATATGGGATATATATTGGCATTCAGTAGGAGACAAGGGTAATACAAGGGTAATACATGTCATTTTTGAATAAGAACATTGTGACATTTCATGACAGATCATGCACTGATAAATTGGGGACCTTTTTAGTCTCCAAAAGGTTCTCAAACATTTTCTAAAAGAGCCGCTACATCTCTTTGCAACTTGACTGAGTAGTGAGCTCTCTGTTTAAATCTAGAACAGCTGAACACACTTCCAGACCCGCATGGCGAATTCCCTGGCAATCTTCCACACTGTTATCCTCATCTCTCCTCTACCTCTTCTGTCCTCTCCTCCGCTCTATCCCTTTTCCCTCTCTCCGTTACTCCTTTATCTGTCCTTCCTTCCCTGCACCATACTCCTTATTTTCTGTCTTACCTATTTGTCTGGGTCCTCCTCTCCTGACTTCTCTCTTCTCATGTGTCCTTTCATCTATTTTCCATTTATATTTGAGTCATTTAGCAGACGGTCTTATCCAGAGCGACTTACAGTAGTGAGTGCATACATTTTCATACTTTTTTATTTGTATTAATTTTTCATCTTCAGTTTCTACCCACTTACCTGTTCCTTTAGGGACTCCTATTCTCTCCTTTCCTCCTCCAATTTCCCTTTTATCACTTCAGCATTTGTCCCTTTCCTTTCTCTCAACGATACACCCCTCTCTCGTCTCTTTATCTCATTGCAGTCATTGAGGATGTGCTCGACAGTCACCACCTGGCTATTTCCTCACTAGACTCTAGGAAGGTGAGGATGCCTATTGATTGAAAAAAACGTTTACTTCCCCCCCACCCCCCAGAAGCATAAGCAAATGGATGATAGATGCTTAAAATCAGTCCCTATTGGCCATTTCCCCCCTGGTTGCTATGTCACGGCTGACAGACAGACAGGACGTGTCAGCCTTGTTGATGGGGAGGGGTCTCTTACTCGACCACTTGGCGCCAACAGTGCTAGTTGGTGTTAGCTTTGGATTTACCTGTGAACCTTGTATGCTGGACCACAGAGAGAAGTATTATGGAAATAATTAGATTTAGAATGAGTTTAAGTTTATTGAAATACTCAGGACAGTTCTACACTTAACGATTAAAACACATGGGTCATTGCGGGGGGGGGGGGGGGGGGGGGGGGGGGGGGGTTGAGAGAGAGAGACCTACACAGGCTCTAGTGAATGGAAGGGTTTATTATTCTCCCCCGCACTCAATCAAACGTTGGCCCCATCACTGGGAACAGAGTCATGCTAGAGAATCATCCTGGGGCATTTTTTCTCTCTCTCCCCCTCCCATCCAGTGTGAGTGGTATCCATCTGTCAGCTGTCAGTGCCAGCGAGCGATATAGAGTGCTGTCACTTCTTGTCAGCCAGCGTTTGTGAGGCCTTTTTGCAGCTGCTGTGTTATACATCCTGACTGACGGCCAGCACAGGGCCCAGAGGAAAGGGAGGGAGGGAGGGAGGGAGGGAGGGAGGGAGGGAGGGAGGGAGGGAGGGAGGGAGGGAGGGAGGGAGGGAGGGAGGGAGGGAGGGAGGGAGGGAGAAAAAGAGTGAGGATAGAGAAGGGAGGAGAAAAAAAGAAAGTGATCAAGAAGGGGGGAGGGAAGAGAGAAAGAAAAGGGATAAAGGCTAGAGAAAGGGAGGAATGAAGAACTGGGGAGAGCAAAAGTGGTGGAAAACGGGCAGGCCATCTTGAGCAAGTGAGAGGGAGGGAAAAAGATGGAGGACAAAAAGAGGGAATGAGGAAGAGTAGTGAGACTGTGGAGGTAGATGAGTCAGAGGATTGCGAGCTCTTCACTTGCGTCGCTTCAGAGTGGGGTTTGGGCAGAGAAGGAGAGGGAGACAGAGCGAGTGAGGGGAAGAGAGAGAAAGATTATTAGAGGGAAGGAGGACAGAGATGTGACTGCCAATGGCAAAGAGAGGAGGGCAAGCAGCAGCAGACGGCACAAGGAGCCAATCAGAGAACAGGAAGGTGTGTGTGTGAGCTGTTTACCCAACACCCGTGCCCCGTTTCTCACAAGAGCTGCACTCAAGTACAACACAGCTGAGAGGCAAAGTGCCAAAACCAAACGCAGCTCTTGGAAGCAGCAGACCCTCCAAGATTTCAGATCCAAGCGTTGTTATTCATCCAATGCATCTACTGCATAGTAATGTTCAGTTAATTCGTCCTCTAAACACACACTCTGAGGTGCTTTAACCTTCAGAGGATGAACCTTTGTATCCTCTGTCACTTTCAGCTAGGAATTCTTCCCCCTACTGTATGTCAGTTTTACACTACTGTTCTGGCCTGGTTACACATTCATAGGAAAATGGGTAACACTTTATTTGGATTGTCCATCGGTAGATGCTATACAGACTAATCAGTCAAATTTAAACCATCTATCTACTAACCCTAACCCTAGCTCTAACCCTAACTGTAACCTTAGCAAGCGGTTGCTTATCAACAGATAGTTGTTGATAGAAAATCCGGACTATCCAACTAACATGTGACCGGACGTTAAATGAAAAACTCTGTGCCAGAACGGTATGGTTCAGGTGGGCAAAATGGTGTGAAAAGGGTATCTGATAGACACACTTCTAACCCAGCTAACAATTCTAGGGAGAGAAAATGTTTTTGTAATGTTCCCCTGATGTTTGAGTGTCCAGTTCTCCATTCTATGTATGTTGGAAAAAACCTCCTAAGAACCTATTTGGCATGTTTTTGCGTTAGTTAGGAGAACATTCCCTTAACGTCAAACAGAACATACTCAGAACATGGTTACCATGTTCTCATAACATACAATATTAATGTTCTAGACACGTTTCATGGGATGTTGCAAGAACATTCATGTGTCCAGTTTTCTGATGGTTAGGAGAATATTCCATCAACGTCCCACCAAACATACACAGAACATGGTTGCCATGTTCTCAGAATATATTGATGTTCTAGACACATTTCATGGGACATTGCAAGAAAATGACTGTGTCAAAGAACTTTTAAAACATAGAACATTCCGTCATTGTCCTCTAGAAGTTTTAGTCTAGTTCCCGGCTTGATCCAGGGACGTGCCTTAAGACGTTTTTAGGATGTCGTCTGACGGTCCCAAAGAAACATGTTTGATTACAAAATCCCTTGTTACTGTGCTCTGATCAAGGCTCTGATCGGTGAACCACTGATCCACTCACAGCTCTTTGTCTGTTGGCAAGGTTTGGGACACCCACACAGTGCTTTTAAGACACAGCTTTTTCAACATCCATAAATGACACACTTTAACCTACATGATTACATTGTGCGTGTTAAGTTATGCAGTAAGTATAATTCAACATGTACTAACCTGAGATCTGAACTCACAACCTCTTGGGTCACAGAATTCCCGAGCATCCTGCTACACCACCATGTCTGTGTCAATGAATGATTTCAACTGCATTGCTACGTTTTGCACTTTGAAGTATATCTCAGCTCTGTTAAAAGTACACTCATAATTTTTTGTATTGATCGTATTGATTTAGTAGGCCTAACATTAAAACAGTAATATGCCCCAACAACATAAGACAATTATACAGAAAAACCTGAAATAAGTAAATAAGTAAATCAAATCAATGATGAGAGAAGTCAGACTGAAAGCACCGACATGTCACAGACAATGCCAGTAGAAGCTACAAGCTGTAACCTGAATCAGATTGCTGGCATCGGTTATCAGTCAACATTTTACATTTTACATTTTAGTCATTTAGCAGACGCTCTTATCCAGAGCGACTTACAGTAGTGAATGCATACATTTCATACATTTTTTTTTTCTTTCTGTGCTACCAGGACATTTACAAACAGAACAAGAACTAAATCATCCATGTGTATACATCTTTATTAATCCAGCAGACATCTGATCTAAAGCAGTATCCACACCCATCAGATGTGATCATAATATAATAGCCATGTCTAGAAAAAACTAAGTTTCAAAGAATGGACCTAAAATTTCAGATGTGTATTAAACGGGTGTCCTGCTTGTTTGTGGTCACTTAACATCCTATGGCACTTATCGTATGAGTAGGGGTGTTAACCCCGATGTCCTGGCTAAATTCCGAAACAGGCCCTCGTATCATCATGGACACTTAATCATTCCATGCTTCCAAATGGCTCATTCAAGAAAAAGGTGTACCACAGCCGGCTTGGGCCATTGTTTTCTGTTTTTACTAATGACCTTCCACTGACCTTGAATGAAGCCTGTGTCTATTGCGCTGACGACTCAACAGTATACACGTCGGCTACGACAGTAAAATAAACACCCTTAAAAAGTCAATTTTAGAATGGGTAATTAGCAATAGGCTGGTGTTAAATATCTCAATAACTAAAAACTTCTGTAATGAGTGCACTGAGAGTCGGGAAGCAAGTTCAGGAAGTTACTGTTAATAAATAAATGCAACTAAATACAAAACAAGAAAGAAACGCACAGACATGACACTGGAACAGAAACAATGACGCCTGGGAAAGGAACCAAAGGGAGTGATATATACATACATACATACATACATACATACATACATACATACATACATACATACATACATACATACATACATACATACATACATACATACATACATACATACATACAGTTGAAGTCTGAAGTTTTCATACACTTAGGTTGGAGTCATTAAAACTAGTTTTTCAACCACGCCACAAATTTCTTGTTAACAAACTATAGTTTTGGCAAGTCGGTTAGGACGTCTACTTTGTGCATGACACAAGTATTCTTTCTTACAATTGTTTACAGACAGATTATTTCATTTATAATTCATGTATCACAAGTCCAGTGGGTCAGAAGTTTACATACACTAAGTTGACTGTGCCTTGAAACAGCTTGGAAAATTCCAGAAAATGTCATGGCTTTAGAAGCTTTTGATAGGCAAATTAACATCAGTTGAGTCAATTGGAGGTGTACCTGTGGATGTATTTCAAGACCTACCTTCAAACTCAGTGCCTCTTTGGGACCACGCAGTCGTCATACCGCTCAGGAAGAAGACGCATTCTGTCTCTTAGAGATGAACGTACTTTGGTGCGAAAAGTGCAAATCAATCCCAGAACAACAGCAAATGACCTTGTGAACATGCTGGAGGAAACAGGTACAAAAGTATCTATATCCACAGTAAAATGAGTCCAATATCGACATAACCTGAAAGGCCGCTAAGCAGGGAAGACGTCACTGCTCCAAAACCGCTGTTAAAAAAAAGCCAGACTACGGTTTGCAACTGCACATGGGGACAAAGATCATACTTTTTGGAGAAATGTCCTCTGGTCTGATGAAACAAAAATAGAACTGTTTGGACATAATGCCCATCGTTATATTTGGAGGAAAAAGGGGGAGGCTTGTAAGCCGAAGAACACCATCCCAACCGTGAAGCACATACAGTGGGGGAAAAACGTATTTGATCCCCTGCTGATTTTGTACGTTTGCCCATTGACAAAGAAAGGATCAGTCTATAATTTTAATGGTAGATTTATTTGAACAGTGAGAGACAGAATAACAACAAAAATATCCAGAAGAACGCATGTCAGAAATGTTATAAATTGATTTGCATTTTAATGAGGGAAATAAGTATTTCACCCCCTCTCAATCAGAAAGATTTCTGGCTCCCAGGTGTCTTTTATACAGATAACGAGCTGAGATTAGGAGCACACTCTTAAAGGGAGTGCTCCTAACCGCAGCTTGTTACCTGTAAACAAGACACCTGTCCACAGAAGAAATCAATCAATCAGATTCCGAACTCTCCACCATGGCTAAGACCAAAGAGCTCTCCAAGGATGTCAGGGACAAGATTTTAGACCTACACAAGGCTGGAATGGGCTACAAGACCATCGCCAAGCAGCTTGGTGAGAAGGTGACAACATTTGGTGCAATTATTCCCAAATGGAAGAAACACAAAAGAACTGTCAATCTCCCTCGGCCTGGGGCTCCATGCAAGATCATACCTCGTGGAGTTGCAATGATCCTGAGAACGGTGAGGAATCAGCCCAGAACTACACGGGAGGATCTTGTCAATGATCTCAATGCAGCTGGGACCATAGTCACCAAGAAAACAATTGGCAACACACTACGCTGTGTAGGACTGAAATCCTGCAGCGCCTGCAAGGTCCCCCTGCTCAAGAATACATATACATGCCCGTCTGAAGTTTGCCAATGAACATCTGAATGACTCAGAGGACAACTGTTGAAAGTGTTGTGGTCAGATGAGACCAAAATGGAGCTCTTTGACATCAACTAAACTCGCCGTGTTTGGAGGAGGAGGAATGCTGCCTATGACCCCAAGAACACCATCTCCACCGTCAAACATGGAGGTGGAAACATTATGCTTTGGGGGTGTTTTTCTGCTAAGGGGACAGGACAACTTCAACGCATCAAAGGGACGATGGACGGGGCCATGTACCATCAAATCTTGGGTGAGAACCTACTTCCCTCAGCCAGGGCATTGAAAATGGGTCGCGGATGGGTATTCCAGCATGACAATGACCCAAAACACACGGCCAAGTCAACAAAGGAGTGGCTCAAGAAGAAGCACATTAAGGTCCTGGAGTGGCCTAGCCAGTCTCCAGACCTTAATCCCATAGAAAATCTGTGGATGGAGCTGAAGGGGTCGAGTTGCCAAACGTCAGCCTCGAAACCTTAATGACTTGGAGAAGATCTGCAAAGAGGAGTGGGACAAAATCCCTCCTGAGATGTGTGCAAACCTGGTGGCCAACTACAAGAAACCTCTGACCTCTGTGATTGCCAACAAGGGTTTTGCCACCAAGTACTAAGTCATGTTTTGCAGAGGGGTCAAATACTTATTTCCCTCATTAAAATGCAAATCATTTTATAACATTTTTGACATGGGTTTTTCTGTATTTTTGTTATTCTGTCTCTCACTGTTCAAATAAACCTACCATTAAAATTATAGACTGATCATTTCTTTGACAGTGGGCAAACGTACAAAATCAGCAGGGGATCAAATAATTTTTCCCCCCACTGTATATATATACATATATGGCAGCATCATGTTCTGGGGATGTTTTGCTACAGGAGGGACTGGTGGACTTCACAAAACAGATCGATTCATGAGGCAGGAAAATGATGTGGATATATTGAAGCAACATCTCAAGACATCAGTCAGGAAGTTAAAGCTTGGTCACAAATGGGTCTTCCAAATGGACAATGACTCCAAGCATAATTCCAAAGTTGTGGCAAAATGGCTTAAGGACAACAAAGTCAAGGTATTGCAGTGGCCATCACAAAGCCCTGACCTCAATCCTATAGAAAATTTGTGGGCAGAACTGAAAAAGCGTGTGCGAGCAAGGAGGCCTACAAACCTGACTCAGTTACACCTGCTTTGTCAGGAGGAATGGGCCATAATTCACCCAACTTATTGTGGGAAGCTTGTGGAAGGCTACCTGAAATGTTTGACTGAAGTTAAACAATTTAAAGGCAATGCTAACAAATACTAATTGAGTGTATGTAAACTTCTGACCCACTGGGAATGTGATGAAAGAAATAAAAGCTGAAATAAATCATTCTCTCTACTATTATTCTGACATTTCACATTCTTAAAATAAAGTGGTGATCCTAACTGACCTAAGACAGGGAATTTTTACTAGGATTAAATGTCAGGAATTGTGAAAAACTGAGTTTAAATGTATTTGGCTAAGGTGTAAATAAACTTCCGACTTCATCTGTATATATACACTTCTCCAGTATTATGATTTTATACCAATTCATATGAGGTAGATGAAGCATATGCACCAAAACCCAAAAGTGGTAGTCATAATAACAAATGAATGAATCAGATGGCGTTCACAGAAAATGGCTGATTAAGTCCCTTTTGGAGACATAATTTCCAATCGGAATATCCAGTATTATTCTCTTTGGGATTAAAGATCTATCAATATCCCCTCCTCGCCTCGGGTCTTTGACATGCTCGATACCCATGTACTTTAATGAGGAAACATTGTGTCTGGCAGTCGTAAAGGGCATGAAGAGTGGACTTTTGGGGTCTTAGTTTCTGATGCTACTTCTATGTTCCGATATGCGTGTCTTGAGTGCCCGCCTCGTTTAGTCCACATACTGTATATTTAATTGTTTTTGTGCTGCTCATTTCAACTTAAGAATGTATAGACTGCCCTAATTGGTGCTTGTCTTATGTCTATTAATATGGGTATGGTACACTTCCTGTGAAATGACCTGATGAAAATCATTGCAGGATCGAAACAGTGTTTGTTTATAAGTAAAGGTATGTGATGGACCTAATGAGTGTGGGAGCTCTATTTCTTTTATACTGAATTATCTGTTCAGTTGGCACACAGTACGGACACTCATCGGTACAACACAAGACATGCAATCAGAGGTCTGTCACAGTCCCCATGTCCAGAACAGAGGCTAGGGAATGCACAGTATTAAATGGAGCCATGACTACATGGAACTCTCTGCCACCCCAGGTAACTCAAGCTAGCAATAAAAACACATAAAAAGAAAAAAAGATCAATGAACACCTTACGTCACAACAGGGACTGTGAAGAGACAGCCATTTTTATATATTTTGTATTCTATTTTGCAGTGTATTGTATTATGTAGTCATCTTCTATTTTCTGTTGCGTGAGGCAGGAGATTATGTAGTGTTATGTATATTATATGTATTTTTATTTGTTGTTTGTTTCCTGTTTGGACCCCAGGAAAAGTAGCCGCTGCCTTGGCAGCGGCTAATTGGGATCCCAATAAATAAAAATAAAAACCCAAGTCTAGTGTTGCTATTTCAGGCCTTGATAGTAAAACAAGCATACAGATGAAGAAACAAACAAGCAAAAGAGCACCTGGAAAGGTTAGAACATTCTGTGCATTGAGAGTATCTTCATATATTTGTAAAGAAGTCACCATGGAGATGAAGATGGATGAATTCTCTAAGCAATGTTTCAGAGATCTTGCCGTCACATATCCTGAAAATGTTACATGTGAGTCGGGAAAAAAGACATTCAAAAATAAGTCGCTAAGAGAATCCGCAGAGACTCCGAGGACAGACTTAATCCTAAAAGTGAATGAGGAAATTGAGACCTTCTGTTCTACACGGATGATCCTAATGCTTGGTACACAGTTCTCCACAAGACCAGCAATCAACTTAATGTCAGAAAACAAAACAATAAGGCAAATGGTACATTGATTCCACCTCCAAATGTAACATTAATATGTATAATATCAGCAATGTGATGGTTCAAGGTTTGGAGGCCAGTCTGGATCAATTTGTCCACTACTTCGACCAAATAAAAACTCTTGTTGCTGAACTTAACCTCTCCACTGTCCACTTAACCTCTCCCAGTATGTAGTCCACAGTGTTCCTCGCCTGAGCAGACACAGCCCTGAGCATGCCTCTCTCACACGTGCACCTGCAGTACCACAGCATCTTATAGAGGAGGAGATCAGCCTGGAGCGTCAGCATAGGAATGAGATCCGGGAGCTGCAGTGTGCAATGAAACTGTTGAGGAGGACAACCCCATAATTAATCCCATCACTCCTGCCATCCACCACAGACCTGACGAGAAACCAGACATTATATTAATGATGGACTCCAATGGAACATTTATATTAGATAATAAACTTTTCCCAAATAAAAAGGTGGCAAAGTTATGGTGCCCCACAAGAGAGAGCTATGGAGCTCTTGACTGTGGCCCAGCTTGGCTCCCCCAGTCATCATCATTCACACATGGACCAATTATCTGCTTGCCCAAAGGGAGAGGGTGGCCACATCCCTAAGGGGAGTGATAGAGCAGGCCTCCACCATCTTTCCCCTTGCGAAGATTGTAATATCTACCCTGCTCCAGAGAAGACATTTCCACCCTGCCACCATCCAGAGGATAAATGCCATCCTCTCTCGGGACTGTGTGCTATGGCACACCATCCCACCCTCAGTCTGGACCTTCGCCATTACGTTAAAGGATGTTGCTCTGGGTGGCAATTCCACCTCACCTCACCCCACAGTAGCAGCAGACCAGCCACCAACTCCCTGAGACAAATGAGACGCTCGTATATACCTGCATCCAGTGGCGCTTCACAGAGACTGGAGAACAGCCATAAACACTTCCCCCCACACCACCCTCCACCACTTCTCTACCAGGAATTGCATGTGGATACACTGAGCTATGCCCAAACCGTATGCATTACAAGAGGCCCCACGCAGAGTTTGGAGCATTGCCCCGCACCCTGCCCTGCACACCACCCTCTTCAATTCCCCCTAAAACCTCCCTCCCATGATACCAGTCCAGGCCCGCCTCAGCACAGCTCAACCAGACCTGACACATCACAACACAGCTCAATCAGACCATATCTATCACAGCACATCTCTACCAGACCTGGCCCATCACAGCATAACTCAACCAGAACCGGCCACCTCAGTACAGCTCTACCAGACCCAGCCCATCACAGCACAGCTCTACCAAACCAGGCCCACCCCAACTCAGCCCAGCTCTACACAGCACCGACCCCTACCCTAGGGTCTGGCAAAACACTGTCAAGGGTAGTGCACCACATGATGCAGTCCACACCATTCACATCATCAGCCTACATATGCTGAGAGTTTGGTGCTTCGCCAGCCACGCTGCACTCCACACCACCCGTCTCAATTCCACCCACAACCTCCCGCCAAGGCTAGTTTTGGTTACCCTCCCTACTCCCATCCCCAGGTCAAGCTTGGGACACTCCTGCCCCCCAGCCCAACCCTGCAACAGGAGCCACAACCAATACCTCCTGTGCACACCCAGAATGGAACATTGGCAGCCACTCTGGTCCCCTGCAGCATCTCCACTCCTTTAGCGGGGAACTTCATCGGGGTGGACTGAGCTCTGCCAAAACTGTTCTCCCAGTTCGTGCCCCTACCCCTGCATCCAGCGACTTGAGGGAGGTCCGACGAGTACAAATTCCTTTTCTTCCCTGCCTAAGCAAGTTCTGTCTAATTCTGGCATCATAACTGAGAAGAATGGGTTGTGATGCATTTAATAATAATTTGATCTTGAAAGGCTTTTTATTTGAGAGAAACTGTGGTGTAGTTGACCCTGGTCAGTCAATCGACTGCTCTTCCCTCTGCCAGCCTCTAGCTGACTCGACGGTTAACCCATCAACTTCTAGTGAATCTTTGTTTTCATTTCAACAATGTACTATCTGTGATGTGCTAGATGCTTTGCTTAAGATTGATGTTAAAAAAAATCCACTGGGGCTGATATGCTTGATCCATTTTTGCTGCAGCTCTCTGCCCCACTGATTGCTGAATCATTAACCCATATTGTTAATCTGACAATTTATATCTGGTACTATTCCCAAGGTTTGGAAGGCGGCCCATGTACTCCCCCTTCACGAAGGTGGTGACCCTTGTGACCTTAATAATTATCGGCCTACTTCGAAACTTTCTTGCCTAGCTAAAATATTTGAATCCTTGATTCATTCTCAGAAAAGATCTTTCCTATCTTTGAAATATATTCTAAATGTACATCAGTCGGGTTTTAGAACAGGTCATAGCACTATCTCCGCTGCATTCCTAGTTATAGATGTGGTTAACTGTATGGACAAACGGCAACATTGTGCTGCCCTCTTCATTGACCTTTCAAAACTGTTGATCACTCACTGCTAATTAAGAGGCTTTCCTCAATTTGCCAAGACCGGGCTGCATGTAACTGGTTTAAAAATTATACGACAGATAGAACGTATATAAATCTGCCGATCTGTGTTAAATCCGGTTTCCTGGATATTACAAAAGGTGTCCCGCAGGGGTCGATTCTGGATCCTTTACTTTTTACTGTTTACATTAACAATATTGACTTGCCTGTAAACATTTTTTACCTGCACTTGTATGTCGATGATACTGTTGTGTACGCTGTGGTCCCCATGGTTGACCAGGCTCTATCTGAACTACTATTTTAGTACTCATCATTAAATTATCTACCAGAAAGTTAGTAGGCCCTCTTTGAAGTCATGTAGGTTGATACAGTACATTGCTATGTCTTCATTTATAAAGCCCTTTTACAAAAAGTGCCACTGTACCTCACATCATTAGTACACTTTAGTAATAAGAGTTATCACACCCGGTCTCAGGGATGGCTAACTCTGGAGATTGCTTTGGTCTCTACTGAGTTAAATCAGCTTTTAGTTTTCTTGCACCTTATTTGTGAAACAATCTCAAAATGTTCTTTCAATTTGATGTTCTGGTGCCTCGAGGGCAATTCAGAAAGCTGATTGAGGACCTTATTACTGATGAATGTGTTTGTTTTTTATGACTGTTTTTCTTTCTGCTTGCATTTTGTATTCATATTTTCTGTATTTTCTGTAACTTATGTATATTGAGCAAAATATAAACGCAACATGTAAAGTGTTGGTCGCATGTTTCATGAGCTGAAATAAAAGATCCCAGAAATGTTCCATATATAGAAAAAGTATATTTCTCTCAAAGTTTTTGCACAGATAATCCATCCACCTGACAGGTGTGGCATATCAAGAAACTGATTAAACAGCATGAGCATGTCCACCAGAGCTGTTGCCAGATAATTGAATGTTCACTTCTTTACCATAAGCTGCCTCAAACATCATTTTAGAGAATTTGTAAGTACGTCCAAACGGCCTCACAACCACAGACCACGTATAACTACGCCAGCCAAGGACCGGCTTCTTCACCTGCAGGAGGGGCTGCTAAGCAGTATTTCTGTTGTAATGAAGCCATTTAGTGGGGAAAACTCATTCTGATTGGCTGGGCCTGGCTCCCCAGTGGGTGTGCCTGCCCAGTCATGTGAAATCCATAGATTAGGACCTAATGAATTTATTTGAATTGACAGATTTTTGTTATATGAAATTGTTGCATGTTGCGTTTATATTTTTGTTCAGAATAACTCAGGGCTCATCTGTAAAAGAGAGCTTGATATCAGTATGACACCCTGATAAAATAAAGGTTAAATACAAAATAGTGCCATGCATCTTATGAACTGAGCCACATACAGGACCACTACAATACCTAAGTACAATACTGGAAAATAGAATACACGATTCAAATACAGGTGGAAGATGTATGATTGCCATCCCCATGAGCGTAACACCCTCCTTCGGGCCATGGATGAGGCATGCAATGACTTCAATCCAGACCTACAGTACCAGTCACAAGTTTGGACACACCTACTCATTCAAGGGGTTTTCTTTTTTTTTTACAATGAAATAACACATATGGAATCATGTAGTAACCAAAAAGGTGTTAAACAAATCAAAATATTTTATATTTGAGATTCTTCAAAGTAGCCACCCTTTGCCTTGATGACAGCTTTGATAAAATAAAGGACAGTAAAACAGCAAAACTAAAGAAAAACCCTTGAATAAGTAGGTATGTCCAAACTTGTGACTGATACTGTATATATATTTAAGTCCTTTTTCCACACAACTTCATTTAAAATTGTTGAATGAGTTTCCTGTAAACAGACATTATTTTCCATCTCTTTTAGCCTGGCATATACTGCTAGTCTTTTCTTATCATCTGCTAAGCCATTGCAATTATAACTGGCTATACTTATTTCACCATTTACTATAATGAGTTACAAGTTTCAATTCTATTCATCATAATATATTTTTGTAAACTTACCATTAAAAAGTACCATAATGATTGAGTGTCCATACACTGTAGCTATACCATGATTTTTACACTAAGTAAACCTCCAATTGTTTTCCACTATTCCACCCGCTAAAACCTCCCCCCATCCTAAGTTGGGTTGTCGTCCCAGTGACTGGCAGACCACCCCCGTCCCCCAGGGCCACTGAGAGACTGGTACCCATCCTTCAAAAAGAGCACACAGTATCCACAGAACAGAAGCAGATTAACCGGCAAAAGAATTTCCAACACCCTCACCTCGATTGTATTATATACAGTTGTTTAAAAAAATATATATATATAACAAAACCTGTTGTTTCTTCATTTCCACAATTAACAAATAATATGCATAATAATCTAGGCAGTTCATGCGAAGGATTGTTACCTATAACCAGGTTTGACATTACAAAAATTACATTTTTGGCAAGCAATTATTATTTTAGGAAACAATTATTGTGATACATCCTACATTGTTCCTAACATTACCCTACAGAAAAGATGTGGGATACACACACACACACACACACACACACACACACACACACTCCCCACCCTTCTCTCACAAACTCAGATGTTCAACAGTTGTTCCATCCCCGAGCCCAACTCAAGAAGGACTTGATGTGTGAATGCATATAGAGTTGCAGTTGTTTGAGAAGGCATGCAACATTTAACAAGAATGGGGTGATTTGATTAACCAATGTTACCTCCTAGCTAATGGAACTATGATACACCCCCTTCCCCTGAAACACACAAACGCTGGTCCCCCCTTGTGACCATTATTCCAAGCATCTCTGTGCAGTCAGATCTTTGATTTATTTTGTGCCACCAGGGCCACAATAATTTGTCCCCTCTCTGAATGTCTTGAGTGTGACCCCCTCCCCATGGGTTACTGCAGCTAGTATTGCCAGCACAGCCACTACCTGGGTGGGGGCACACCACCGGCTAGGTACAAGGTCGTCAAGGTTCTCATTAGCAGCTTTGAGAAATTCCTTGTATATTACGCTCATTCATCCGCAGGCTTTAGCTTTGTAGGTACAACCCTGCCAGGCAGGCTCTGAATCTTGAGGGGGCGGTGCTGCTTTAGTGGGTCTCTGACCACATTTATCTTTCTGTCTTGGCTGCATATAGGCTACATGCAGTAGGCCTATAAAACAGATAAGGGCTTCTCCTCAGTGTATGGGTTGCTCAGGTGGGTGTCTAGGTTATAAGGTTGGGGACCATTCCATCATCATAGGACAATACATTTTTATAAACTATATTTATTTTAAAATGTATATCCCATAACTGCACAAAATTGAAAGCTTTCTGTTACAACTCCTGCTCGCAGACACACATGGCATTGGCAATCATTTTCCTTTTTCACTCCCTTAACTTCACACTTTTCCAAACACAAAAACACACACCCCACCTTCCATCACAATACACCCGCACATACCTACATACTGTGCCTTCTACAGTATGTCCTCTGTGTTTTTATCCATACCATGTTGATTCCTACATAATTTCAGGCTTTTGAGTACTTTTGTGTTCCTGTTCCTTATATTTGAACTATTATTTCAATAATTATTCTGTCTTTCAATAACCCCTCCTGTCTCAGCCTCCAGTATTTATGCTGCAGTAGTCTATGTGTCGGGGGGCTAGGGTCAGTCTGTTATATCTGGAGAATTTCTCCTGTCTTATCCGGAGTCCTGTGTGAATTTAAGTATGCTCTCTCTAATTCTCTCTCTCCTTTTCTTTCTCTCTTTCTTTCTTTCTTTCTCTCGGAGGACCTGATCCCTAGGACCATGCCTCAGGACTAACTGGCCTGATGACTCCTTGCTGTCCCCAGTCCACCTGGCCGTGCTGCTGCTCCAGTTTCAACTGTTCTGCCTGTGGCTATGGAACCCTGACCTGTTCACCGGACTTGCTACCTGTCCCAGACCTGCTGTTTTCAACTCTCTAGAGATAGCAGGAGTAGTAGAGATACTCTGAATGATCGGCTATGAAAAGCCAAATGACATTTACTCCTGAGGTGCTGAGAGGTTGCACCCTCGACAACCACTGTGATTATTATTATTTGACCCTGCTGGTCATCTATGAACATTTGAACATCTTGGCCATGTTCTGTTATAATCTCTACCCGGCACAGCCAGAAGAGGACTGGCCACCCCTCATAGCCTGGTTCCTCTCTAGGTTTCTTCCTAGGTTCTGGCCTTTCTAGGGAGTTTTTCCTAGCCACTGTGCTTCTACACCTGCATTGCTGTTTGGGGTTTTAGGCTGGGTTTCTGTACAGCACTTTGTGACATCAGCTGATGTAAGAAGGGCTTTGTAAATACATTTGATTGATTGATATAAATGGAAAGTCAACACTAATTATTTGACAACATTCCCTATCTTGAATGAATTACTTTTTTTTAATTATTTTCCTTTTTTCATTACAAACCCTACCTTGGATAGTATTGGATGTTCCATCTATGAAAACTACATTTAGAATAGCCATGGTATTCTTGGTGTCTCGGAACAATTGGGTATCAATATACAATTTATAGACTACGAGAGCTACACGTTTCCTTTTTAATCTATTCACCTTGAAAAGTGGGTACAGAACTTTGTACCGTTCTGCAATTTCCTTCGGGAACTGATCATTCATGCCTATTTTCGTGCTAGCGAATCTTTTACCCAGGCTTTAAACCATTTTATCTTTAAAGAATGCACATTTGGCAACGATTGGGCACTCATATCGCTGTCCTCTCTGTCTGAAACAGTGTACACGTTTTGAGTTTGATTTTGTCAACAGTACCGCTTGGGATCTGTAGTGCTTCAAGAAATAATTCTTTCACCACACTTTCGGGATCTTCACCCTCATTTACTTTGATACCAGTAAGTACCAGATTTTCTCTCATAGATCAAGTCTGTATTTCATGTAAGGCTTGTCTCAGAATTGTTTCTCCTGTTTAAGTCCCTTAACGTCCATTTCAATCGTGTTGACTGTACCTTTTAGCTTGTTTTGTTTCTTTCTCCATTGTCACAGCTTTTTCGTCACTCATCTCGAGGCTCGCCTTCAACTCCTTTATATCTTTACTGACTAGTTCAAGTATGCCCAGTTTATCATTAATCGACCTTAGTAAGTCGGTTTCTACACTTACCGTTCCTGGTGGTGAAAAGCATAAATCGCCTGTGTCTGTCGGAGTCTCGTTATCTTTTGGGGATTGGTTCTCCATGCTTACTCTCCGACATGTTTGGGTGTTGATTGTATTGGTGATATTGGTCGATCAATTTCTCTAGCCTTATCATTTGTTTTGTGTTGTTATCCAGATTGAAGGTAATTGCCCACGAGTATGTGGAGTGAAGTGCTAATATTTTTATTTATTTTTATTTTTATTTCACCTTTATTTAACCAGGTAGGCAAGTTGTGAACAAGTTCTCATTTACAATTGAGACCTGGCCAAGATAAAGCAAAGCAGTTCGACACATACAACAACACAGAGTTACACATGGAGTAAAACAAACATACAGTCAATAATACAGTAGAAAAATAAGTCTATATACAATGTGAGCAAATGAGGTGAAATAAGGGAGGTAAAGGCAAAAAAAGGCCACGGTGGGGAAGTAAATACAATATAGCAAGTAAAACACTGGAATGGTAGATTTGCAGTGGAAGAAAGTGCAAAGTAGAAATAGAAATAATGGGGTGCAAAGGTGCAAAATAAATAAATACAATAGGGGAAGGGGTAGTTGTTTGGGCTAAATTATAGATGGGTTATGTACAGGTGCAGTAATCTGTGAGCTGCTCTGACAGCTGGTGCTTAAAGCTAGTGAGGGAGATAAGTGTTTCCAGTTTCAGAGATTTTTGTAGTTCGTTCCAGTCATTGGCAGCAGAGAACTGGAAGGAGAGGCGGCCGAAGGACGAATTGACTTTGGGGGTGACCAGAGAGATATACCTGCTGGAGCGTGTGCTACATGTGGGTGCTGCTATGGTGACCAGCGAGCTGAGATAAGGGAGGACTTTACCTAGTAGGGTCTTGTAAATGACCTGGAGCCAGTGGGTTTGGCGACGAGTATGAAGCGAGGGCCAGCCAACGAGAGCGTACAGATCGCAGTGGTGGGTAGTATATGGGGCTTTGGTGACAAAACGGATGGCACTGTGATAGACTGCATCCAATTTATTGAGTATGGTATTGGAGGCTGTTTTGTAAATGACATCGCCGAAGTCGAGGATCGGTAGGATGGTCAGTTTTACGAGGGTATGTTTGGCAGCATGAGTGAAGGTTGCTTTGTTGCGAAATAGGAAGCCAATTCTAGATTTAACTTTGGATTGGAGATGTTTGATGTGAGTCTGGAAGGAGAGTTTACAGTTTAACCAGACACCTAGGTATTTGTAGTTGTCCACATATTCTAAGTCAGAACCGTCCAGAGTAGTGATGCTGGACGTGTGGGCAGGTGCAGGCAGCGATCGGTTGAAGAGCATGCATTTAGTTTTACTTGTATTTAAGAGCAGTTGGAGGCCACAGAAGGAGAGTTGTATGGCATTGAAGCTCGTCTGGAGGGTTGTTAACACAGTGTCCAAAGAAGGGCCAGAAGTATACAGAATGGTTTCGTCTGCACAGAGGTGGATCAGAGACTCACCAGCAGCAAGAGCGACATCATTGATGTATACAGAGAAGAGAGTCGGCCCAAGAATTAAACACTGTGGCACCCACAAAGAGACTGTCAGAGGTCCGGACAACAGGCCCTCCAATTTGACACACTGAACTCTATCAGAGAAGTAGTTGGGGAACCAGGCGAGGCAATCATTTGAGAAACCAAGGCTATTGAGTCTGCCGATGAGGATGTGGTGATTGACAGAGTCGAAAGCCTTGGCCAGGTCAATGAATACGGCTGCACAGTATTGTTTCTTGTCGATGGTGGTTAAGATATCGTTTAGGACCTAGAGCGTGGCTGAGGTGCACCCATGACCAGCTCTGAAACCAGATTGCATAGCGGAGAAGGTGCGGTGGGATTCGAAATGGTCGGTAATCTGTTTGTTGACTTGGCTTTCGAAGACCTTAGAAAGGCAGGGTAGGATAGAAATAGGTCTGTAGCAGTTTGGGTCAAGAGTGTCCCCCCCTTTGAAGAGGGGGATGACCGCAGCTGCTTTCCAATCTTTGGGAATCTCAGACGACACGAAAGAGAGGCTAGTAATAGGGGTTGCAACAATTTCGGCAGATAATTTTAGAAAGAAAGGGTCCAGATTGTCTAGCCTGGCTGATTTGTAGGGGTCCAGATTTTGCAGCTCTTTTATTTAGTCAAACTTACAGATATTGAATATTACCTTTTTATCTTGAGGCATTCTGCACGGCTGGGTTCAGTCCGCCATGACAGCTCTCTAGGGTTCTCTTGCCTAGTTCGTTTTGCATACTAAGTCTTACGTAAGTAATTTTGTTTTGGTATGCTGCATTGAAAGAGGCTAATATTGTGTTGTTTCGATCACAATTCCCACAGTAAAAGGAAACATTGATAGTGTTAATTAACTAAGGTGGAAAACTCTAGAAAGTAAAGTCATATCTCCTGCTTCTCTGTGTGGGCTGATATTCCTTCTGCACAGCAGACCCGGGGGGCGCAGCTTAGATGGAACATTGATGTGCGCAATACTAAAATGGCCTGGAGCATTTAATATCAATGCTTATTTGTAGGACTTATTCAAAAATGTCCACGAATGGCTGCAAAAATACATAGTCTCATATAAATAATTTTAAAAGACACAAATAGGCATATCAGACACTGGCAAACTTGGGAAGAAGTGAAATAATAAAATACTGTAAGTATGGGGAATACATTTATTTTAGCCCTTTGTTAAGAATGAGAATTGTTCAAATGATCAGAATAAATAAAGTGAATTGATAAAAAAAAGACAAGATTGCATCATTCTGCCCCTACACCCTACACCCCAATCTGCCCCCCTCGAGAATCAAAGTTACACTTTTGGGTTCACAATCTGTTTGACAAAATGTATTTTTAATCTTTACAAATTAGATCACCCTACCAAACTTCCCTGCTAAAACCGACTGTAGGTCTGTCTGCTGCCTTTTCATTGTCACAGGCTAAATGCCAATCACCAGAGGGGACTAATTCAAGCGTGGATTAAATCGATTTTAGTACATGCGGTCAGATGACTGAATTCTGAAATAGGGACAGGAGTAACAGAAACCTATTTTTGTTGACAACATTCTACACAAAACAGTGCTACCATGCTATTCTTTTTACGGTGTTAGAAATGTAGCGGAGAACGTTCTCTCTCTCTCTCTCCCTTCATCTCCACTCTAATCTTGAGGGGCGTTTCTTTAAAATGTTTCATACAATCCCCTTGATCCCTTACATAACTAGACCAATCATATGCTTCAGTGTGCAGCGGTTCATAGTGCTGTGGCAAGACAGGACAACAATAGAGGTTCTGCATGTGATGTTAAATTGCATTTTCAAAAACATTTTGAGCACAGTTGAAAAGTTAACCACTATACAATGGACTTAGAAGCAGTACTTTTCAATGCTTGAGATATAAGAGGTGTGTCTCACGGCCAATGTGTGAGAGTTGGTAGCTCTGTAAACGTATATTTTGGTTGTGTGGTGCAATTTGTCTACAAGCAAAAATAATTCATAATGGAAGGTTTTGAACACAAGACTAGCTGTGTTACCAGTTTGAAGTTTGTACTAAGAGTTTTTTGAAATTCACCACATACTTGTGAAAATAGCACCAAAGCGATAAACTGTAACAGAGCTGAGATATACAGTACTTTAAAGTGTAGCATTGAAGGTGAAATCAGTCATTGACACAGACATGATGGTGTAACAGGAAATCAGAATGAGGTGAACCAAGAGGTTGGGAGTTCAAATCCCAGGTGAGGATATGTTGAATAGTACAGTAATTACTGTACAATGTAATTATGTCAAATTTGTACATTGAAAAAATGGTATGTTAACAGCACTGTGTGCGTGGGTGTACCTTACCTTGCAAACAAAGAGCTGTGAATGAATCAGTGATTCATCAATCAGGGCCTTGATGGGCTTGGCAACAGTAACAAGGGGTATGTAAAGAAACATTTTTAGGGTCTTTAGGGACATGCCTGGAACAAGCAAGGAACTAGACAAAATCCTCAAGAGGACAATGACAGAATGTCCTATGTTTTAAACGCCATTGGACACATGAATGTTCTTGCAACATTCCCATGAAACATGCCTAGAACATTCATATATTTTATTCTCAGAACATGGCAACCATGTTCTGTGTTTGTTTGGTGTGATGTTGCTGAAATATTATCCTAACCTTCAGAAAACTAGACTGTTCCTGCAATGTCCCAATGAAAAGTGTCTAGAACATGAATATTGATTATTCGGAGAATATTGTAACCAGTAACTGGGTAAGTTCTGTTTGACATTAAGGGAATGGTCTCTTGGAAACAGTCCTTGCACATCACTGGAACATTCCTATGAATACGTTAGATAAAGACCTAATGAGACTCCTAAGGGAACGTTCTCTAAAGTTGTGGGAATGGTTGTTGTTAGCTGCGAAGGTTGTAAACTAATCCACCTAATTCGATCAAAGTTGCACTGTGGAGAAACATGTTTCAAATGCAATCAAATTGGATTTTCGCTTTATTCTAACTAGAGATTTAGGTCTGGGTTGCTTTTAAGCACCTTGTGAGAAATGTATTTGTAGATTGACAGATTTGAATCTATCTCTAAATAATACAAAAAGCAAACTTTGGAGAAAACAATTATTGTAATGCTGACAGTTCTCTTTTTTCCTCATTGAAATTGCTTCTTAAAATGTTCATTTCTGTTTGCTTTTTATTATTGCCTCTGTCAAAGTCCCTTCTGGCCACCCCTCAATCCAGATTTATGTTTTTTGCAAGTGGAGTGCCTCCCAGACAAGTGCCTGTCAATGTAGATTCAACGTGCCAGCTAAGGATCTCTCTCTCTCCACACATGCCCATGGGTTGTTGATGTATCAGTGCTTGGACAGTTGTCAATCTGCCAAATTTGCATATGCAGTCTCAGCAGCCCCTCACTGATCTAAGGTGTGTTTGTGCATTGAGAAGGGAGGGGGTTATGAAGACAGAGATTTGCAACACTTTCCAAACTGCCTCTTACAAAAATGACTCTCTTTCGCTCTCTCCCACTTTTCTTCAAAGCGTCAGACCAAAGTATGGAAGCGCCTTCCTGACGCACACATCAAAACAAAAACAACGAGCAGAACATTTAACGCACCTCTTAAATTCCTCAAATCGTATGTCTGTGTTCAAAAAGAGGCAACTGGGGGATAGGGAAACATCAGTAAAAACGTTTGAAAGCAACCCCCGCCCAAAATACCCAAACCACTACCACTCTTTGCCTTTCCTAATCTTTACTGCCTAATACAGAGCGGAACTTAAAAACAAACAAGCTTGAATTCAAAGAGCGTCTTTTTTTTGCCTCAGTGTGCGTTCAACAGACTGACACAAGGGCTTATGGGTTGGTTATGGGAGTAGTAGTGGAGACTAAAGTATTTATGACAGACTATCACAGTTTCCTCTCAAGGGAAAAGTAGGTTTGAATATTGTTGGGTAAATGACTTTTTATTTTTGTATTGATCCTTTATTTAGCCAATTGAGTCCCACTGAGATAGGAATCTATTTTGAATTTTATTTCAAATTAAAACATCTTCCATGTTCCCACTGGGAGAACACATGCATTTCGTAATGCACTGTTCAGATTGATCCTTTCAAGCCATAGACATAATGGTCTAGCTCTATTACGAGTCATAACTCATTACCAATACCTCAGGCCTCACTCCCCTGTCATTGCATAAACAGTCACTGAGTCATACCTCTAACAAACTGTAGGCTACACAATATACACGTTCATAAACATCCACAGTACCAAACACTGTGTTTAGCTTAGACGCCTTATTGACTCGTTCAAGCAGGTTAAAGTTACATGCAGAGGGAGAGATGGGCGGGGGAAAGGAAAATACATAGAGGAGTTAAAAAGTGGGAGGATCAAGAGAAGGGCGAGATGAAGCAAGAAAACAGAATGAAAGAAACAAAGGTTTAAAGTAGTGGAGAAGGAAACAATAGAGGGAGAGAATGACACTGAAAGAGAGAACCACATCAAATGGTATTCATCACATGCTTCATAAACAACAGGTGTAGACTTAACAGTGAAATGCTTACTTACGGGCCTTTCCCAAGAGAAAGAAAATTGAGAAATAATAGAAAAGTAAAACACATAATAATAATAATAATAATAATAAAAGTAATAATATATACACAATAAATAACGATAACTTAGCTATATACACGGGCTACCAGTACCGAGTCGATATGCAGGGGTATGGGGTAATTGAGGTAGATATGAACATAACAAGGAACACATTTACATATAATAAACAGTAGCAGCAGTGTACAGTGGATCCTCTTTTTAAAGTGCAGCTTGCATAGTGCAGCTTGCATGGTGCCGCATAATTCTATGGCACGTTATTTAAGTGTGAACAACTGGTACCATTTAATGCTACTTAGTGCTAGTTTGACCACCAGAGTGCATCTTTGAGAAGCATTTGATAGCCTTCAATAATGTCTGTAGTAGAGCGGGCACACGGGAGACTGGGATTCAATTCCCCGACAGGGAGTAGGCTGTCCTTGTAAATAAGAATTTGTTCTTAACTGACTTGCCCAGTTGAATAAAGGTTACACTAAGAGCATAACATTTCTACACCCTCATTTTCTAATTCTAGTCTAACTAATACCCAAATGGAGATGTAGTGAAAATAAAATCTCATTGATTTATCAAGACCAGTCCCCATGCTTGTCTCAGAGCAGCATGAAAAGGTGCTACAATAGTTGTAGGCTATTGCTTCAAATCCTATTGCTTCTAACTTCAATATGCTCTTTAAAAGAAACAAGACCTACACCACTTTTAACAGCAAATTACTCAACACTAGTGAGACTCATGTCGCCTACGATTAGCCTACAGTATATCGAAAAAAATGACATGACTCTCCGCCAATAATTATATATATAGAATTGGAGAATATTTCTGTAATTCAGTTATATTTATTCCCATAGTAATTCGTTATGGATCCATAACTAAATAAACATCGGCATTTTGGAAGAGTATTTTTATCCTTGTTTTATTAATGAAAGCATAAAGATGCCATTATTAGTTACATTGTTTTAGTTTGAACATGCAGACTGGCACTAAGAACAGAACAGCGGGAACGTTTCTCTAGTCAGCGCCATTATTAGTGCAATGCCCCTTAAAGTGTTGCCAGTATGCCGGGGTGGGGGGTCCACCCTTCCTCCTCCTCGCTTCCCCATGGGCTAGGTCGGTCTTCTGTGGGCGGCTTTGTGGCCCATCCCGTGCCTCGTGTATGTGATGTAACAAAGTTAGTGCAAAAAGGGTCAATGCAGATAGTTAAATAGTTAACCTAGTAGCTACCTGGACTAACTATTTAGAAAAACTATGGCTTGTTCAGGGTTGGTTCCAGACTTGGTGCATAGGTACCACTTGCCGTGTGTTAGCAGACAGAACAGTGACTTGGGTGGCTGGAGTCTTTGATAATAGTAAGGGACGAAGCATGCACCCCTAAGGGGCCCTATGTTGATGGTCAGCGAGGCTTTTGGGTTGTTGCCTACCCTCACCACTTAGGGGCGACCCGTCAGGAAGTCCAGGATCCAGTTGCAGAGAACCATCAGAGTCAGAGAGATCCGCTGCAGGAGTTTGTTCCTGGCGCCGTTTCCTCTTTGTTTGTTTGCGTGCATAACAAGCTTTGTGATGAACTATTGATAGCTCCTTCCTAACTGTCTTTAAGTTGTCTCCCCTTCTCTTAGCTCTCCATCTATCTGTAGCACCTGGGGTAGATGTGGGGAAACGCGCACGTCTGTCTGAAGAGATGAGGCACAGCCTTGTGCATCGGGCTGTCAAAGATGACAGACGACTTTTTCCTCCCTCCATCTCTCCCTCTATCCCCCCATCACAACCGGGGGAAGACTGTTTGACTGTTTTCCCTTCCCTTCACTCATAAAAAAAACATATGCACTGGGTAATTTGATTGATGAAGACTGCGCAAAGTATGGATAGCGTGTTTGGTGGACAGGTGATGCTGTCGATTTGTTTGGTCATCTCTCACAATGCTACTATATGTTGTGTTTGTAGTTTGTGTGCTTGCGTGTGTGTATGTGCATGTGTCTGTCTGTTTGACGTGTGTGTGTGAGAGAGAGAGAGAGAGAGAGAGGTGGGGAGCGAAGGAAGGAAAGGGGGGGGGGGATTAAGTGCCGGCACAGACGGAGTGATAGGCGGGAGATGGCATTCCAACTGTGACAGGTTTGGCAGGGCAGGCCCATGTTGGCATCTGCCACTCACTCACATGGTTGAGCATCATAACTCTCTGTGTGCCTTGGAGTTAAAATTGTACAGCTTTAAATACCTTTTTTGTCTTAAACATAGGACATAATCTCACGACCATGGAAATTGTAGAAGCTTTTAGGCTTGGTTAACCACCCTCAATGAGGCACGTGCACAGATAGGGCCCTAGGGGTGCTTGAGCACCTACCCATTTGCCCTTGTATGAGAAGTGCCCTTGCAGATTGGCAACGTTTTTAATGAATACTTTAATTATTGAGAATGTATTCTGTTTTCTTTCTTGTAAATGTAATGAATTGCCAATCAAACTTGCTAGGCTAATCTCACAAACTCTTGAATTTTTTAAAAATCCCCCTCCCTAGCACCTCTGCCACCACGAGAGCACATCCTGGCTGTAGGATAGACTACAGGCGCCATATGGTACATGTGTAATTATACTAACAAGTTAACTGTAAGGACTCATAGTTACAATGTAATAACATGTACCTGGTAGTAATTGCCATCTGTAATTACAGAAGTGTAGCAACGAAAACTTGTTACCATGCTTGTTACAAGTGGGCAGGTTTCCACTAAAGTTACCAATTTAGTACTAGCTTCTTCTCAGCTGCGACAAATGTTTGGATATCTTGTGGATTTGCTGGGTGTCTGAGAGACTATAGCCTATGCTAATTACTTAACCTGAATGTGAACTGTTCAAAATATATCTCCAGTCAATGTTGTTGCTAGCGATTGCCCCCAAAATAAAGCTTGCCATCTGGATTAACTTTGTTGAGCTGACGAAAACAGATTTAGTGTGCCATCCCAGATGAGGAATAAGACACTTTCTAAGCACAAGTAAGATTTGCCTAAATACAATGTAATTACTAGTTGTTACACAGGGTTTAGCTAGTTAATATTAATTGTATCTTGAGGGCTACTTACTTATAAATAATGTGTACTTACACAGTACATTACCAATCCTGACAACCTGGCCGTCATGTTAAAGCTTCTGGAAACACCATCCAAGTGGGAGAATAAACACACTAGTACACTACAGAGTACATGTAAAAAGTTTTGGGACACTGTAAAGTCCATGGAGAATAAGAGCACCTCCTCCAAGCTGCCCACTGCACTGAGGCTAGGAAACACTGTCGCCACCGATAAATCCACGATAATCGATCATTTCAAAAAGGATTTTGTTATGGCTGGCCATGCTTTCCACCTGGCTACCCCTACCCTGGCCAACAGCTCTGCACCCTCTGCAGCAACTTGCCCCCCCCCCCCCCCTTCTCTGATCTACCTTTACGCAGACGACACCATTCTGTATACTTCTGGCCCTTCTTTGGACACTGTGTTAACAAACCTCCAGATGAGCTTCAATGCCATGCAACACTCCTCCCGACTAGCATCACTACTCTGGACGGCTCTGACTTAGAATATGTGGACAACTGCAAATACCTAGGTGTCTGGTTAGACTGTAAACTCTCCTTACAGACTCACATTAAGCATCTCCAATCCAAAATTAAAGCTAGAATCTGCTTCTTATTCGCAACAAAGCCTCCTTCACTCATGCTGCTAAACATACCCTCGTAAAACTGACTATCCTACCGATCCTTGACATCGGCGATGTCATTTACAAAATAGCCTCCAACACTATACTCATTAAATTGGATAAAGTCTATCACAGTGCCATCCGTTTTGTCACCAATGCCCCATATACCACCCACCACTGCGACCTGAATGCTCTCGTTGGCTGGCCCTCGCTTCATATTCGTCGCCAAACCCACTGGCTCCAGGTCATCTATAAGCCTTTGCTAGGTAAAGCCCCGCCTTATCTCAGCTCACTGGTCACCATAGCAACACCCACCTGTAGCACGCGCTCCAGCAGGTATATTTCATTGGTCATCCCCAAAGCCAACTTCTCCTTTGGCTGCCTTTCCTTCCAATTCTCTGCTGCCAATGACTGGAACGAATTGCTAAAATCACTGAAGTTGGAGACTTCAATCTCCCTCACTAACTTTAAGCATCAGCTGTCAGAGCAGTTTACCGGTCACTGCACCTGTACACTGCCCATCTGTAAATAGCCCACCCAACTACCTCATCCCCATATAGTTATTTATGTTTGCTCTTTTGTCCCCAAGTATCTCTACTGCACATCATCATTTGCACCTCTATCACTCCAGTGTTAATGCTAAATTGTAATTATTCCGCCACTATGGCCTATTTATTGCCTTACCTCCCTAATCTTACTACATTTGCACACACTGTTTATAGATTTTTATACTGTCTTATTGACTGTACGTTTGTTTATCCCATGTGTTACTCTGTGTTGTTGTCTTTGTCGCACTGCTTTGCTTTATCTTGGCCAGGTCGCAGTTGTAAATGAGAACTTGTTCTCAACTGGCCTACCTGGTTAAATAAAGGTGAAATAAAAAATATTTGCATAAGTACAATGTAATTACTAGTTGTTACACAGGTTTTAGCTAATTAAAATGTGATGTATCTTTAGGAGAACTTACTCGTAATTAATGTGTAAATATACAGTACATTACCCATCCTGATAACCGGGCTATCAATTTAGTGGGTGAATAAATACACTGTACACCACAGAGTACATGTAATATTTGCATAGGTACAGTATAATTAGTGGGTGTTACACAGGATTTGGTTTGTTATAATGACCTTTATCTTGAGGGGTAGTTACAGTACTTGTAATTATAGTGTTCCTACAAAGTAAGATACACATCCGGACAATCTCATCAGCTTCTGTGGGAAATAAACACATTAATACACCTCAGAGTAAATGTAATATCTGCATAAATACAAGGTAGTTACTAGGTGTTACGCAGGTTTTAGCAATTTCTATATAATTACTTAGGCCTACTAATTACCAAGTGAAAATGCCTACAAACAATAGTTGAGATTATACTATAATAACGATTATTAATTAAATCTTGGTTTCATCAGACCAGGTAATCTTGTTTCTTGTGGTCTGAGAGTCCTTTAGGTGCCTTTTGGCAAACTCCACTTTAGAAGCCTTTTGGCCAACTCATGTACCTGTTACTGAGGAGTGGCTTCTGTCTGGCCACTCCACCATAAAGGCCTGATTGGTGGAGTGCTGCCGAGATGGTTGTCCTTCTGGAAGGTTCTCCCATCTCCACAGAGGAACTCTGGAGCTCCGTCAGAGTGACCATTGGGTTCTTGTTCACCTCCCTGACCAAGGCCCTTCTCCCCCGATTGCTCAGTTTGGCCGGGTGGCCAGCTCTAGGAAGAGTCTTGGTGGTTCCAGGCCACTGTGTTCTCGGGGACCTTCAATGCTGCAGAAATGTTTTGGTACCCTTCCCCAGATCTGTGCCTTGACACAATACTGTCTCTGAGCTCTAAGGACAATTCCTTCGACCTCATGGTTTGGTTTTTGCTCTGACATGCACTGTCAACTGTGGGAGCTATATAGACAGGTGTATGCCTTTCCAAATCATGTCCAATCAATTGAATATACCACAGGTGGACACCAATCAAGTTGTAGAAACATCTCAAGGATGATCAGTGGAAACAGGATGCAGCTGAGATCAGGTTTGTCACAAGCATTTCACAACACTCTGCTAACCATGTGTATATGACCAAATAAAATTTGATTTTATCAATTTCGAGTCTCATAGCAAAGGGTCTGAATACTTATGTAAATGTGATATTTCCGTTTTTTACGTGTAATACATTAGCAAACATTTCTAAAAACCTGTTTTTGCTTTGTCATTATGAAGTATTTTGTGTCAATTGACGTGGGAGAAAAAAATTATTTCATACATTTTAGAATAGGGCTGTAACGTAACAAAATGTGAAAAAAGTTAAGGGGTCTGAATACTTTCTGAATGCACTGTATCTCAATAGAAAATGACTAAAGTGAAAGCCTCCAAGTAAAATACTCCTTGAGTAAAAGTACTTGGTTTTAAATATACTTAAGTGTCAAAAGTAAAAGTATAAATAATTTAACATTCCTTATATTAAGCAAACCAGACAGCTCAATAACAAAACAATATGGATAGTCAGGGGCACACTCAAACATTATTTACAAAGTATTTGTGTTTAGTGAGTCCGCCAGGTCAGTGGCAGTATGGATGCCCATGGATGTTTTCTTGATAAGTGTGAGTATTGGACCATTTTCCTGTCATTCAAAATGTAATGAGTAATTTTGTGTCAACAAAAATGTATTGAGAAAAAGGTACATTATTTTCTTTAGCACTGTAGTGGAGTAAAAGTAGTAAATTACAGATACCCTTTTGACTAAAAGATGCACTCAAACTTTAGTTTAATTTCAGCCTGAAAGTGGTGCTCATGAACCAAAAGTGTTCCCTGTTTGTGTACTACGTCATCAAATTGTGTATTATGTCATCCATGTCATATGATATGATACAGTATGTCCTGCAAAATGTTGTTTTTTTGCTGTTCGTACTATATTGTGTTACACATTTGTTGCGCTTAAGATCCTGGAGTGCATCTTTAAGTATCAGAACTTTAGTTTACACAACTGCCAATAGCATCCCAACACACCATGTTTCAGCCTGGACAAACCCTGTGATATGTGTTAGCCAACTGAGAACCGATCTCCTCATTGACTCTGCTTTGATCACCAGGTAGAAAGTTAACTAGTAAACACAACACCTAAAGTTAACTATACGAATACGGAAATAACGTTCTACAAAGCGCTCTGGAGTCTGATTCCAAGGCCCAGTTCAAGCTTTTCTTTCAAATTCATGGAAGCTTATGAGTGCAATGGCAAAAACAGGTTCACAAATGGTTCACATAAAAATAAAAAAAATTCATTGTTAAATCATTTAAAATAATCTGCGTAACACGGTCGAAGTAACGATGACCTCAAAAGTGTCCCTTTGTAAAAGGTCATTGTGCAAAATCCAGACATGATAGATTGCGGCAAAATAAAAATAGTGTTGTAGACGAGACAAAAACGCCACAACAGAAGAGAGAAAGTACGTTTTCCATGCAATTTGTTTAGTTTTTTTGTGGGGGATACATGATATCTGCTGCACAATTTAGCATAGAAAGTTAGCTATCTAGCTAGCATTTGCCAGCTACCTAGCCATATATGGCTCTGGCTAACTGTAGCTAGTTAGCTAGCAAACGTAGCTAGCTGGGTAGCAAATGTTAGCTAGCGTTTTTGTTAGCTAGCTAGCCTAGTTGGTAGGCCTATCTAGTTTCCATAGCTCATTCTACAGAATAGACTTTCCATGAAATCTGAGTTTTATTTGATTTAGCTAGCATGTTAGCTAGTTTTCTAGCCTTCACTAGCTAGCTAAGTTCCCTCACCTAAACTGGCAAGTATCTATGCTATGGCCGCGACTCGCTAACTCACCTTTGTGTGAAGCAAGCCACAATGATTATCCACAACAGTGGAATTTACGGTTCGCCTTCATAATAACACAGGGTGTTTTCTGTGTTGGGTTAGTTATATAAATCTTATGGACTTACAGCTAGCTGCATAACACAAGAACCAGCTAGCTATAGGCCTAAACTATAAAATAAAAAATAAAAACATGATAATGATGATAACTATACTGAATAAAATTATAAACGCAACAGGCTACAAGTTCAACGATTTTACTGAGTTACAGTTCACATTAGGAAATCAGTCAATTAAAATAAATTCATTAGACCCTAATATATGGATTTCACATGACTGGGCAGGGGAGCAGCAATTGGTGGGCCTAGGAGTGAGGAGAAGGAGAACTGCTCACTAACATGGATGTAAACAAATTTGTGCACCACATTTTTGAAATAAGCTTTTTGGGCATATGGAACATTTCTAGGATCTTTTATTTCAACTCATGAAACATGGGGGACCAACACTTTACATGTTGTGTTTATATTTTTGTTCAGTAAGGTATTGGGTAACATGGTGTCTCTAATGCTAAATTGTCATACATTCTTCTTCTCTACCACAGATTTCCTCAAGGTCTAAGACTCCAGGATGGGAAAATGCTTACAAGAAAGAAACATATAATGACAGAGACAGTTGTTGATTTCCATTGTTACTTGTAAAGTTAAAAACCTGTTTTTCTAAATTAGCTACTGTATCTAGGCTAATCACCATCCTATAGGCTATAGATTTGAGTCACCTCCAGAGTAGTCATATTTATGGTATCTTTGTTCAATCAAATTATGAATCTTTATTATTTTGAAAAAAAATGAAAGGTATTTTTACATGTTACAATAAAGTTGACTAAAGTAGTAGCTCAACTGTTGTTTGTTGGTATTTCTTACTTGGTAATGAGTATTAAGCCCAAGTAAGTATGTAGAAATTGCTCAATCCTGTGTAACACCTAAACTCAGCAAAAAAAGAAACGTCCTCTCACTTGCAACTGCGTTTATTTATAGCAAACTTAACATGTGTAAGTATTTGTATGAACATAACAAGATTCAACAACTGAGACATAAACTGAACAAGTTCCACAGACATGTGACTAACAGATATTGAATAACGTGTCCCTGAACAAAGGGGGGGGGGGGGGGGGGGTCAAAAGTAACAGTCAGTATCTCATGTGGCCACCAGCTGCATTAAGTGCTGCAGTGCATCTCCTCCTCATGGACTGCACCAGATTTGCCAGTTCTTGCTGTGAGATGTTACCCCACTCTTCCACCAAGGCATGTGCAAGTTCCCGGACATTTCTGGGGGGAATGGCCCTGGCCCTCACCCTCCGACCCAACAGGTCCCAGACGTGCTCAATGGGATTGAAATCCGGACTCTTTGCTGGCCATGGCAGAACACTGACATTCCTGTCTTGCAGGAAATCATGCACAGAACGAGCAGTGTGGTTGGCAGCATTGTCATGCTGAAGGGTCATGTCAGGATGAGCCTGCAGGAAGGGTACCACATGAGGGAGGAGGATGTCTTCCCTATAACGCACAGCGTTGAGATTGACTGCAACAAGCTTAGTCCAATGATGCTGTGACACACCGCCCCAGACCATGACGGACCCTCCACCTCCAAATCAATCCCGCTCCAGAGTTCAGACCTTGGTGTAACACTCATTCCTTCGACGATAAATGCGAATCCGACCATTACCCCTGGTGAGACAAAACCGCGACTCATCAGTGTTAGAATAATGACTAAATTGTTCCACTCTGTTATTATAGAATTGGGAGATATGTTTAAGAATAATGGGATGATAAAATCAGGATATGGGGAGATCGGTTAGGATTGTAAAACTTTGAGGATATATTCTTTAGTAGGGATGTAAACTGAGTGAAGTTGTAGATTAGTTCAAAGAAAAACATTGGAGAGATTTCAAACCAAGAGGGTCATAAAGGGGGAGGGAAGGTGAAAGCCTTGAAGAATGTGGCAAGTTTTTATGGTTCTTTGTGGTGAGTGAAAAAAAACTGTTTGTTGGAGAAGGGAGTGGTCTAAAGATAAGAATGTGTTTGTATTATAAAAGGACTGAGTCTTGATTTTTGACTTTAGAACATTCTCTGAATAAACTGTACAGACCTTTTGCAGAAAGCTGAGTCCTTGCCTAATTATTCTTAACCCAGTGTCTTACAAACCTTGGGGATTAGTCAAGGCTTATTGATTGTTAATTTTTATCATTGGGATTCAAAATTCCCATAACAGTCAGTGAAGAGCACTTTTTGCCAGTCCTGTCTGGTCCAGCGACGGTGGGTTTGTGCCCATAGGCGATGTTGTTGCCGGTGATGTCTGGTGAGGACCTGCCTTACAACAGGCCTACAAGCCCTCAGTCCAGCCTCTCTCAGCCTATTACAGTCTGAGCACTGATGGAGGGATTGTGCGTTCCTGGTGTAACTCGGGCAGTTGTTGTTGCCATCCTGTACTTGTCCCGCAGGTGTGATGTTCGGATGTACCGATCCTGTGCAGGTGTTGTTACACATGGTCTGCCACTGCGAGGACGATCAGCTGTCCATCCTGTCTCCCTGTAACGCTGTCTTAGGTGTCTCACAGTACAGACATTGCAATTTATTGCCCTGGCCACATCTGCAGTCCTCATGCCTCCTTGCAGCATGCCTAAGGCACGTTCACGCAGATGAGCAGGGATCCTGGACATCTTTCTTTTGGTGTTTTTCAGAGTCAGTTGAAAGGCCTCTTTTAGTGTCCTAAGTTTTCATAACTGTGACCTTAATGGCCTACCGTCTGTAAGCTTAACGACCGTTCCACAGGTGCATGTTCATTAATTGTTTGTTTCATTGAACAAGCATGGGAAACAGTGTTTAAACCCTTTACAATGAAGATCTGTAAAGTTATTTGGATTTTTACGAATTATCTTTGAAAGACAGGGTCCTGAAAAAGGGGCGTTAATTTTTTTGCTGAGTTTAGTAACTAAATTGTATTTATGCAGATATTACATGTACTCTGTTACTGTATGTAATACTGTTTTCATTTCCCACTTGGATGGCGCTTTCAGAAGCTGAAGATTAGATTGTCAAGATGTGTAATGTACTTTGTAGGTACACTATAATTAAAAGTAAGTACCCATCAAAATCAGTGGCGGTCAGTGCCATTTAAGATGAGGGAGGATGATTATTTTTTTCATGACCATGGCCTTATTTCTATTACAGCATATTGGATGACTGTCATTCATATTACATTCACCCACAGCGATAGATTTAGGCTACTGCATGATACTCACATTTTCTCTATACGCATCATGAGGTTGGTACAACCTAGCCTATGAATGAAAGTGTACAACGTAGGTGCACACAGGTCAAGAGAAAAATTAGGTGACAGACAGTGACATATTCAATACCGCCTTGCACACTCTAGCTGATTTGGGGTCTAACAGTTGCAAATGAGTGGCAATAAATTAGTAAAACCTAAAGCTTACCTTGACTTGGAAGAGTTCCAGTGTTGCGTTGGAAAGTCATAGCCAGCTAGCTAACATAGCATCCCTCTGTTTGAGCAGTGTGTTTCAGTAGGCTAAACTATCTAGCTGCATTTGCTTGCTAAGTAAGTGAAACTGAAAAAAATATGTAAATCTTGCTTCTACTTCTCTCTTGCTTCTACTTCATTTTGGGATTAATTAATTTGTTCAAAACTGTTCAACCATTTGTTCAACCATTGTCTTTCTCTCTCTTTGCGTCAACTACTCACCACATTTTATGCACTGCAGTGCTAGCCAGCTGTAGCTTATGCTTTCAGTAGTAATTCCCTGATCATTTGATTAGCTTGATTAGCTTAATCCTGTGTAACAACTAGTAATTACATTGTATTCATGTGAATATTACCTGTACTCAATGGTGTACTAGTGTGTTTATTCTCGGAATGTTGTTTGGATGGTGCTTCCAGAAGCTTTAAATTGAGGGCCAGGTTGTCAGGATGGGTAATGTACTGTATAAGTACACATTAATTACAAGTAAGTACTCAAGATGCACTTTTAACTAGCTAAATCCTGTGTAACAACAAATAATTACTTCGTACTTAGGCAAACATTACATGTACTATGCTTTGAAATTGTGTATTATTCCTCATCTGGGATGACACTCGTATTAATTAGATCTATTTTTCGTAAACTCAAACAAGTTAACCCAGATGGTATTTGGGGGGCAAGTGCTAGCAACAACATTGACTGGAGAACATTGCACATTCATGTTTAAGTAATTGGAGCCTCTTGAGCATAGGCTATAATAGCTCATACACCCAGCGCATCCACAAGCTATCCAAACCTTGGCACAGTTGTTAATGAATCGGATGCAGCTGAGAAGAAGCAAAACAATAAGTTGGTGAATTTAGTGGAAACCTGCCCATTTGCAACAAGCATGGTAACAAGTATTTGTTGTTATACTACTGTCATTACAGACCGCAATTACTACCAGTTACATGTTATTACACTAACTATGAGTTACAGTTAACTGCAACACTTGTTAGTGTAATAACACTATAATAAGGAACCCATAAAAGGTAGTGTTACCTTGTATTTGTTGGAGCATTTGTGAGTATGGGTCCTAATCCAATCATGCCAATAGCATGGAGTTTACCCATAACACACCTGCATACACTGAGTGTACAAAACATTAAGAACATCTTCCTAATTTTGAGTTGCACCTTTTCCTTAAAAACAGCCTCAATTCATCGTGGCATGGACTCTACAAGGTGTTGAATGCATTCCGCAGGGATGCTGGCCCATGTTGACTCCAATGTTTACCAAAGTTGTCTCAAGTTAGCTGGATCTCCTTTGCATGGTACACCATTCTTGATAGACACGGGAAACTGTTTAGTGTGAAAAATTCCAGCAGAGTTGGTGTTTTTGACATACTCAAACCGGTGTGCCTGGCTCCTACTACCATACCCCGTTCAAAGGCACTTAAATATTTTGTCTTGCCCATTCACCCTCAGAATGGCACACATACCCCATATGTGATGTCTCAATTGACTCAAGGCTTAAAAGTATTTTTTTTTTTACGTGTCTTCTCCCCTTCATCTACACTGATTTGAAGTGGATTTAACAAGATACATAAACAAGGGAACATAGCTTTCTGTCATAGAAAGAGCAGGTCAGTCTGTCATAGAAAGAGCAGGTGTTCCTAATGTTGTGTAACACTCAGTGTATAATGGGCTAGACCACCTCTTACACCCTGCAATGGAAAATACCTCCACAATTTAAAATGAGCAGGTGGGATGTACCATTTTGGAGTTACTACCCATTGGGCACAGACGTCAATTCAACGTTTATTCAAAGTTGGTTCAACATAATTTTAATGAAATGATGTGGCAACAACATTGATTCAACCAGTGTGTGCCCAGTGGGTAGGGAACCAGGCTCCTTCTTTTCCAAAAAGGCCAGAAGGTTTAAATTTGTCAATCTTTATTAGGCTCTGTGAATGAAATCTAACGTCCTAATCTCTGACACCAACATCCGTGCACTAAGCCTTTTAACCCAAGGCCAGAGGAAAGCAAAAACGGAGAGGTGTTGGGGGAGTGTGCCATACTGTCAGCCAACTCTATTCTGGGAATGGACATGGCAGAGAGCACGGTACAAGACAGCCTTGTAAACAAACATAACAAGGGGAGGTGTGTGTGTTCCTCTCATTTCTCTCTTTCTCTCTCGTCCTTCACCCATCCCTCCCTCGGTTTCTGTCTCTCTGTCTTTAAACCCGCCTCTTCCCTGATGAATTGGCAGCGAGGGCCCGTCCATAAAATGACGGCCCAGAAATCCTATTCATTTGCATACTGTAATTATTCTTTGAATCAGCCTACCTTTATTGCTGCCAGTGAAAATCTACTGTCAGCACTGCCCAATAGATCACTGTTGAAAAGCCAGTCCACTGAAGGAAAGAGGGTCTGTGAGGAGATATGGGCTGGGCTCCACCCCAACAACTAGCAGGTCAACACACACACCATGCGCACGCTCATAAACATACACTCAGATAAACATACTTCTTCGCAGACACACACACAGCTATGAACTGAACTGATCCTAGATCAGTGTAATAGGGTATTAGGACACGGACTATGCTACTGTACATGGTGTACTGAGCCTAGATCAGTGCCACATGGGTTGGGAATAGCTTGATGCCACTTTGAAGAGCATGCTGCTATTGTGTTTCTCACTGTGGCTTCACTTTTGGTCTAAAATCTGACAAAGGGAAAAAGGGCATAATAATCTGTCAATTTAGCTAAAGATCATGTTTGATTTTTCACAACCAAACGCATGTCTTCTGGCGTTGCGCACACTGTACACACGCGTGTACACACGCGTGTACACACACACACTCACACCACACACACACACACACACACACACACACACACACACACACACACACACACACACACACACACACACACACACACACACACACACACACACACACACACACACACACACACACACCCCGTCTTGTTCCACTTGGCTGGGCTCATTATGGAATGGAGTCCTCCTGACTCTCCACTCTGATAATAATACACAGATCTAGGCTCAATTCAGTTCATAGCTGTGTTCGGCTCTAAAAAGCCCAATTCTGATTTTAGTTCAGGTCAGTTAACTGAGTTGAGTAACATTAGCTATGTACAGTATGGTCTGTGTTTTAATATCCATTTTTGAATGTACATCATCCATATCAGGACATTGTCATTTGTCAGATTAGAAATACCGTGTCTGATTGTCTGTGTCCCATTCATCTTATTAGGTAGCATCCTTTCCTCATCTCTTTCTTATTTTATTCAGGAGCTCTAACAGGTCAAATAACATTGGCCCTAAGATTTTTGAAGGCGGTTCTTTTTAATAAACTGCCTCCAGGTCAGGGAAGGTCGGCTCTGCCGTCTCTCTTCAGTGCCAAAATCTGATGTCGTCTCAGTTGTGTTCAGTAAGGCCATCTGTTCCCTTAGCTCACCTTTCCCAGCTAGCACATAATGTTCTGAGAACCATATGTTTCTTAGCGCTTGGTGAGAGCATTGTTGTCCCATGGTTATTTTGCATGCAACCTTCCCATAATGTTTCCTCATGGTTCTATTTAAAGTAATGTTCTCAGAACATTAAGAAAACTTTACATACAAACATTTACGTTTAAGGAAATATTCATTCCATTCTCAGCATCAACAAAACTGTCTTCCATCTTGTTAAGTGTGTTCATGTGTGTCGGCCACGCCCACTAATTGGCCACACCTGAACACACTTAACAAGATAGAGGATTGTTTTGTTGATGCTGAGAATGGAATGTATATTTTTTCAAATAATATTCTTAGAACGTTGCTAATGTTGTGGTTTTTATGGAAAGTTTTCTTAATATTCTGAGTAATTGGCCACACCTGATCTTAATGAGTACTTGTTTCCCTTGAAAAAGGATGTGTTTGAATAGACTAAGATGAACAGCTTTGTATAAGTAAAAACAAACATGGCATGCTAGCTCCATCCTGATAGCGTGGTGGACTAATTCCATGGATAGACAGCAGAAGGTCATAGGTTTGAATCTCACTGACGCCATGCCACAATAAAAATGCCTAAGCAAATTAATTTCCATGTGTCCTATCTGTGCTTTGTAGTTCAAAACAGTTCAACTAAACTAGCAGTATTATTGAAACCTGTTCTCAGAATGTTATTTAATTACCTTCAAATATCCGATAATTTAAATTCTTAGAACGTTAATGAAACCTCCCAGGAAAACTTTCAGGGAACCATAGAAACATTTTCTCAAGAACAGGTCCATAAACGCCATCTTGTCTGCTTTGATCGGACTGCTAATGTTAATGAGTCTAATTCACATTTGTGCATATGGGATTGCAGATGCTTGTTTATTTTACCCGCACACTTCTCTCTCCCAGGCTTCCAGTGTTGTCATCTTTACAGCGGATAAGATTGCCTAGCTTTGCCCTGCCTCTCAATCTCCTCTATGTGTGCTAGAATGTCCCCTTTCCTTGCCAACACACACACACACACACACACACACACACACACACACACACACACACACACACACACACACACACACACACACACACACACACACACACACACACACACACACACACACACACACACACACACACACACACACAAAGAGAAGAGGGGAGCAGCTCTTGGCCTACATAGAAATCCCTGTGGGAAAAGGGGGAGAATCTCTGAGCCTCTTTGAGTAGCTGTTTTGTCATGTTTTATATCATTCAACTAATAAAACACAAGTCCTTTACTAAAGACTCCGGCTCCCAGAAGACCCCTGTTATAAATGTACTGTAAACACAATTGTTTGTCTTCAAAACATGTTCCTCCTTTTTATCCCCCTCCTCCTCCTCACCAATCTAGTCCTATATATGTACTGCTGTTGTTTTCTTGGTAAACACACTAGTGAAATGTATTTGTTGATGGCTATGGGAAGAAAAATTAAGAAACTGCTACTGAGTCCATTTTTGTTTCTTTTCATCAGTTTCCAAGTGAGCCTTGTCTTTGGTGGAGATATCGTGAAGAGGATTTCACTTTCATACGAATGTGTGGACAGCTTATTTGTTCGCTTTCTGAATACAGTATCATGTAATGCGGTTATCTTCTGAATTTCGATGTTTGAAATATTTTACATATAGAACACAGGGTGAACCAGATACTGTACATCTCAAAGTGTGATCTGCAGAGAGAGAGAGAGAGAGAACCTGTTTTGACACTGCGGCCCCTCAACTGTGACGAAGCGCCAGTGCTGCTCCCTCTCCTCACACATGACCGTAATCCCTCTCCGAACCCTATAAATGACACACTACATTGGTGGCAGCTGTGTTTTTGAGCATTTTTAAAGCCTGGAATAGTCTTCTGAAGTCATTACGGGACGTGACTGTGCTTGGCTACATGCTAGGCCTACTACTAGCCCCGTGGAGCCAGCATATGAAGAGGAGCGTGCACCATGTTCTCTGAGCTATCATCTCTCTCGCTGCTAGCTGTCAGACAGGCAAACAGTGAGTATTGACTGTCGCATTGCCACAATCATCCCTGGATCTATACTGAACAAAAATGTAGATGCAACAATTTAAAATATTTTACTGAGTTACAGTTCATGTAAGGAAATCAGTCAATTGAAATCAATTCATTAGGCCCTAATATATGGATTTTTCTATCTGCTGGTCACAGATACCTTAAAAAAATTGCCCTCAGGATCTCGTCTCATTATCTCCGTGCATTCAAAATTGCCATCAATAAAATGCAATTGTGTTCGTTGTCCATAGCTTATGGCTGCCCATACCATAACACCACCACCACCATGTGGCACTCTGTTCACAACGTTGACATAAGCAAACCACTCACCCACACGTTGCCATACACGTGGTCTACAATTGTGAGGACAGTTGGACATACTGCCAAACTCTCTAAAATGACATTGGAGGCGGCTTTTGGAAGAGAAATTAACATTAAATTCTCTGGCAACAGCTCTGTTGGACAATCCTGCAGTCAGCATGCCAATTGCACTCTCCCTTTGAGACATACAGTGACTTCAGAAAATATTCAGACCCCTTGATTTTTTCCCACATTTTGTTAGGTTACAGCCTTGTTCTAAATTGTATTAATTTACACACAATACCCCATAATGACAGAGCAAAAACAGGTTTTTAGACATTTTTGCTCATTTATTCAATAAAAAACCCAGAAATATCACATTTTCGTAAGTACTCAGACCCTTTACTCAGTACTTTGTTGAAGCACCTTTGGCAGCAATTGCAGCCTCTAGTCAAATCAAATCAAATGAAATGTAATTGGTCACATACTGTCACGTCCTGACCAGTATAAGGGTTAATTGTCATTTTAGTTTGGTCAGGACGTGGCAGAGGGTATTTGTTTTATGTGGTTCAGGGTGGTGTGTTAGTTAGGAGGACGTTTGATTTATTATTTCCGGGTTTTGAGTTATGGTCTATGTTGATGTATTTCTATGTGTAGTCTGGTTGATCTGTTTCTATGTTGAGTTAATTGGGGTGGACTTCCAATTGAAGGCAGCTGTGTGGTGTTGCCTTTGATTGGAAGTCCTATATTAGTTGGGTGTGTTTGTCTGTGTATTGGTGGGAGAGTGTTCCGTGTTCCGTGTTTAGTGTGTGTAAACCTAACAGGACTGTCAGTGTATCGTGCGTTCGTTTTTTGTTATTTTGTATGTTCTTTTTGGAATTTATTAAAAGTTCAAAATGAACCATCTCAACTCTGCTGCATATTGGTCCTCATTTTCCGATGATGATTTCGCCATATCGTCCTCTGACAAAGAAATCCCTGACAGAATCTCCCACCAAACCAGGACCAAGCAGCAGAGGAAGGAGCAGAGGGAATTTGGATTGGATACATGGAAGAAATGGAGCAAAGACCGGGAATGCTACCGAGGAACACGACTGGCGATTAAACCCGAGAGGCAACCCCAAGACATTTTTTTGGGGGGGCATATGGGTAGTTTGGCGGGGCAAGTTTGGAGCCCCAGGCCAAATCCCCGGACTGTTTCTCGGAGGCCAGTTAATGGACAGGTATTATGCTTCGGGGTAATGGGTGTTATGGCGAGGCCAAGTGTTTTTAGGCCAATACGCGCTATACCAGCGCCCCGCAGTTAGCAGGGGGTAGTAGGCATTCAGCCAGAAAGGGCGATGCCAGGTTTAAGCTCGAGACCGCCAGTAAGCCTCCATGGTCCTATATATCCTGTTCCCGCTCCACGCACTAGCCTAGAGGTGTGTGTTCACAAGCTGGCATATCCGGTACCAGCACCACGCACCAGGATTATAGTGCGTCAGCCCAGTCCAGTACGTCCTGTTCCCGCTCCACGCACTAGCCCTAAGGTGTGTGTTTCACAGCTGACATATCCAGTACCAGCACCACGCATCAGGCATCTAGTGCGTAAACCCAGCCTCGCCAGTCTGAAGTCGCCAGAGCTGCCCGCCAGTCAACAATCACCAGAGCTGCCCGCCAGTCAAAAGTCACCAGAGCTGCCTGCCAGTCAAAAGTCACCAGAGCTGCCCGCCAGTCAAAAGTCACCAGAGCTGCCCGCCAGTCAACAGTCGCCAGAGCTGCCCGCCAGTCAACAGTCGCCAGAGCTGCCCGCCAGTCAACAGTCGCCAGAGCTGCCCGCCAGTCAACAGTCGCCAGAGCTGCCCGCCAGTCAACAGTCGCCAGAGCTGCCCGCCAGTCAACAGTCGCCAGAGCTGCCCGCCAGTCAACAGTCGCCAGAGCTGCCCGCCAGTCAACAGTCGCCAGAGCCGCCCGCTAGTCAGAAGCCGCCAGAGTGGCCAGACTGCCCGGAACTGCCGGAGTGGCCAGACTGCCCGGAACTGCCGGAGTGGCCAGACTGCCCGGAACTGCCGGAGTGGCCAGACTGCCCGGAACTGCCGGAGTGGCCAGACTGCCCGGAACTGCCGGAGTGGCCAGACTGCCCGGAACTGCCGGAGTGGCCAGACTGCCCGGAGCTGCCGGAGCTGCCAGACTGCCCGGAGCTGCCGGAGCTGCCAGACTGCCCGGAGCTGCCGGAGCTGCCAGACTGCCCGGAGCTACCGGAGCTGCCAGACTGCCGGAGCTGCCGGAGCTGCCAGACTGCCCGGAGCTGCCAGAGTGCCCCGAGCTGCCAGAGTGGCCCGACTGCCCCGAGCTGCCAGACTGCCCCGAGCTGCCAGACTGCCCCGAGCTGCCAGACTGGCCAGACTGCCCCGAGCTGCCAGAGTGGCCCGAGCTGCCAGAGTGGCCCGACTGCCCCGAGCTGCCAGAGTGGCCCGACTGCCCCGAGCTGCCAGAGTGGCCCGACTGCCCCGAGCTGCCAGACTGCCCCGAGCTGCCAGAGTGGCCCGACTGCCCCGAGCTGCCAGACTGGCCCGACTGCCCCCCGGGTCTGCCAGAGTGGCCCGACGGCCTGGAACGACCAGAACCGGAGCCACCTCCAGATATAGGTGGGTTGGGGAGGGGGGGTGTAGCACAGTGCCGTCGTTGACGGCAGCCACCCTCCCTTCCCTCCCTTTAGTAGGGGGACTTTTTGTTTTGTTGTTGTTTGGGGTTGTTTTTCTTGTTTTTCTTAAGGTGCTTCCGGGGTTAGCACCTTTAAGGGGGGGGGGGGGGGGGGGTACTGTCACGTCCTGGCCAGTATAAGGGTTAATTGTCATTTTAGTTTGGTCAGGACGTGGCAGAGGGTATTTGTTTTATGTGGTTCAGGGTGGTGTGTTAGTTAGGAGGGCGTTTGATTTATTATTTCCGGGTTTTGAGTTATGGTCTATATTGATGTATTTCTATGTGTAGTCTGGTTGATCTGTTTCTATGTTGAGTTAATTGGGGTGGACTTCCAATTGAAGGCAGCTGTGTGGTGTTGCCTTTGATTAGAAGTCCTATATTATTTGGGTGTGTTTGTCTGTCTATTGGTGGGAGATTGTTCCGTGTTTAGTGTGTGTAAACCTAACAGGACTGTCAGTGTATCGTGCGTTCGTTTTTTGTTATTTTGTATGTTCGTTTTGGAATTTATTAAAAGTTCAAAATGAACCATCTCAACTCTGCTGCATATTGGTCCTCATTTTCCGATGATGATTTCGCCATATCGTCCTCCGACGAAGAAATCCCTGACACATACTGTACACGTGATTAGCAGATGTTATTGCGGGTGTAGCGAAATGCTTGTGCTTCTAGCTCCGACAGTGCAGTAATATCTAACAAGTAATATCTAACAAATTACACAACATATACCCAATACACACAAATCTAAGAAGGAATGAATTAAGACTATATACCTATGGACGAGCGATGTTAGAGCGGAACGGACTAAGAAACTGAATAGTATAGAATACAGTACAGAAACTCAGCTAAAAAAGAAACGCCCCTTTTTCAGGACCCTGTCTTTCTAAGATAATTTGTAAAAATCAAAATAACTTCAGGCCAGCTCCACGAAGATTCTTGGGGGTTCCAAACTTCTTTCATTTAAGAATGATGGAGGCCACTGTGTTCTTGGGGACCTTTAAAAAAAAAAGTTTTATTTAACTTTTATTTAACTAGACAAGTCAGTTAAGAACAAATTATTATTTACAATGACAGCCTACCGGGGAACAGTGGGTTAAATGCCTTGTTCAGGGGCAGAACAACAGATTTTTACCTTGACAGCTCAGGGATTCAATCCAGCAACCATTTCGGTTACTGTCCCAATGCTCTAACCACTAGGCTTCCTGCTGCCCCTACAATGCTGCAGACATTTTTGGTAGCCTTCCCCAGATCTGTGCCTCGACACAATCACATCTCGGAGCTCTACAGACAATTCCTTGAACCACATGGCTTGGTTTTTGCTCTGACATGCACTGTCAACTATGGGACCTTATATATATATATATATACAGGTGTGTGCCTTTCCAAATCATGTCCAATCAATTGAATTTACCATAGGTGGACTCCAATTAAGTTGTAGAAACATCTCAAGGATGATCAATGGATACAGGATTTACCTGATTTCAATTTTCAGTCTCATAGCAAAGGGTCTGAGTACTTATGGAAATAATGTATTTCTGTTTTTGTTTAACCTGTTATGGCTAGGGGGCAGTATTTTCACAGCTGGATAAAAAACGTACCCGATTTAATCTGGTTACTACTCCTGCCCAGTAACTAGAATATGCATATAATTATTGGCTTTGGATAGAAAACACCCTAAAGTTTCTAAAACTGTTTGAATGGTGTCTGTGAGTATAACAGAACTCATATGGCAGGCAAAAACCTGAGAAGATTTCATGCAGGAAGTGGCCTGTCTGACAAGGTGTCGTTCTTCTTGTCTCTGTTTATTGAAGAGTGAGGATCTTAGCTGTCCCGTGACACTTCCTACGGCTGCCATAGGTTCTCAGAAGGCGGCAAAATACTGAATCGTGGCTTTGCAGGCTCTGGCTGAAAAAAAGTAGCACGTTTGGGTAGTGGCTGGTTACAGTACTGTGAGACTCAGGCTCGTGCCCGCGTCGACCGAAAGCTTTGTTTTCTTTCCTCTGTTTAGCTAAATGGACATTCCCGGTCGGAATATTATCGCTTTTTTACGAGAAAAATGGCATAAAAATGGATTTTAAACAGCGGTTGACATGCTTCGAAGTACGGTAATGGAATATTTCGATTTTTTTTGTTACGAATTGCGCCATGGCGCGACCCTGATTTACCATTTCGGATAGTGTCTGGGACGCACGAACAAAACGCCGCTATTCGGATATAACGATGGATTATTTTGGACCAAACCAACATTTGTTATTGAAGTAGCAGTCCTGGGAGTGCATTCTGACGAAGACAACAAAAGGTAATCAAACTTTTATAATAGTAAATCTGATATTGGTGAGTGCTAAACTTGCCGGGTGTCTAAATAGCTAGCCTGTGATGGCTGGGCTATGTACTTAGAATATTGCAAAATGTGCTTTCACCAAAAAGCTATTTTAAAATCGGACATATCGAGTGCATAGAGGAGTTCTGTATCTATAATTCTTAAAATAATTGTTATGCTTTTTGTGAACGTTTATCGTGAGTAATTTAGTAAATTGTTAGCAAATTCCCCGGAAGTATGCTAGTTCTGAACGTCACATGCTAATGTAAAAAGCTGTTTTTTGATATAAATATGAACTTGATTGAACAAAACATGCATGTATTGTATAACATAATGTCCTAGGTTTGTCATCTGATGAAGATCATCAAAGGTTAGTGCTGCATTTAGCTGTCTTCTGGGTTTTTGTGACATTATATGCTAGCTTGAAAAATGGGTGTCTGATTATTTCTGGCTTGGTAATCTGCTGACATAATCTAATGTTTTGCTTTCGCTGTAAATCCTTTTTGAAATCGGACAGTGTGGTTAGATAAAGGAGAGTCTTGTCTTTAAAATGCTGTGAAATAGTCATATGTTTGAAAAATTGAAGTTTTTGTATTTTTGAGGAATTTGTAATTCGCGCCACGCCTATCATTGGATATTGGAGCAGGTGTTCCGCTAGCGGAACGTCTAGATGTAAGAGGTTAATACATTTGCCAACATTTCTTAAAGCTGTTTTTGCTTTGTCATTATGGGGTATTGTGTGTAGATTGCTGAAGGTTTTGTATTTATTCCATTTTAGAATAACGCTGTAACGTAACAATATCGAAAAGCTCTCACTGCTGCTCGATCAGCGTACTTTTCCAACCTGATGAGGAGTATAAAAACAATGACTTATTTTTTTATAAAGCAAACTAAAAAGCAGCATTCCCCAAGTGATGATGGCCTTCACTGAAGCAGTGATAAATTCATGAACTTTATCAACGAAAAGATCACAATCATTAGAAAGCAAGTTGTCCTGAGTCTGTACACAACAGCCAGGACCTCAGATCAATGGAGACACTATGTTGAACATAATAAATGGCTCCCTATCCTCCGGATCTGTACAAAACTCACTAAAAGCAAAACCTTGACCGGAAAATGTAAAAAACTATTGGTCTATATCGAATCTCCCATTCCTCAACAACAACAAAAAAAATGAAAAGCTGTTGCTCAGCAACTCACTGCTTTCCTGAAGACAAATCATGTATATGAAACGCTCCAGTCTGGGTTTAGACACAACCATAGTACTGAGCCCACACTCGCGAAGGTGGTAATTACCTTTTAATGGTGTCAGTCCCTAATTTGTTTACGAGGACAAGTTCTTGCCTGGTTTGGATCTTATCCGTCGGAAAGATATCAGAAGAAGAAGAAGTAGTATCTTGGGGGCTCGCATAAACACGGATGCCGGCGCTGGCTGGGGTGATTGATCTCACAACCGATGCATTTTTCACGTATATACTCTCCAATCACCACGTTTAAAAGTGTGGCTACAAAGGCCTTGATGGTGTCCACAAAAATAGTACTGACCACCCCATCAAACACATCCTCAGGCTGTGTACATGTAGGGGGTGTCGGGGGTCTTGGCTGGGGGGAGTAGAATGGTTGGCTGCGAGGCATAGAGTCTTTAGGGTCTGGCCCCCATGACGTATCGGAGTCCAGGTACGTTGTAGGAATATCCATGGTATATGCTGAAATGAAGAACCGGAGGCTTTAAGGGACCTCCTTTTATTGTTGAACCAGGCCTTTGGGGGTCAGGGCGTCGTTAACGCAGCCGCGTACTTAGTTTTCTTCAGGGGCTGACCCTTCTGAGGATGACCCTTCTTGGGGTTCCTTTGAATCATAATCCTCAGGATTCGTACATATTATGCACTTCCTTAGCCGAGCAATGCTCTGCCACTGTTGGCTCTGTACAAAAAGAACATCCAACAACTCTAACATGTTCAATTCCATTAGATCCCAACTTTTAAAAGGAATAAGCATGCGCAACCTAAAATCCCCAGTCAGGCCACCATCACGAATGTTTTGGTTGCGGGTTTCCTCGTTGCTGATATAGAACTCCACGCATCCACAAGGAAGTCCATTCTTTCTCTGTATTTTCACCCTGTGAAATACTCTTCCTGAGGAGTCTGGGGTACCTTCCCAATGGGTCTCGTAGCCCGTGAGCAAGCTATACCCCTTTGTGATAACTCTCAGTTCGGGACACAAAACCTTGCGAAAAACCGACCAGTCTACAGCCCCGTAGTCCACTCCTAAAGTCTGGTCTGTATATTCTCCACCTTCGGCTACGGTATAGAGTTTCACTCTACGGGCCGGGTAATCAAACTGATACCCCCAGTGCTGTCCATTAGACATCATCACTTGATCTTTCAGTGCAGTTGCGGGCGGTATTTGGGTTCTATACACACATAGGAACCGCTTTTTTGGCGCATCGTATATTGTTGCTTTATACTGGGCCTTCTCTCTATGTTTCAGCCGCAGTCCTGCTTCCGTTGTTACGGTCATCACTGCTTTACCAAAATCCATGTTTATTTTTAAAATCTTGTTTAGTGTTCTGGGGCCGCATGTGTCTGGGTCTTATTTATAAGTCGTCTGCCTCCAACACAATCCCCCCCCCCCGGACATTCCTACTTATAGACAACAACCCTAAGAGCAATAAAATAGGTGGGGTGTGGGGCCATCCTCTTTGAAATGTTCAAACACAACCCCCCAGTTCAATGAGGTCCCTACACATCAATCATCATGACAACTTCAAAGGAATAGATGCAATATAGATATAAAATAACACACACTCTAACACGTGACAGAACAGGATGCAACTATATGGCCCTAACCACGTGACACCTTCCCGCCAGGATGGCCTGACCGGATGCCCTTATTTGGGCATGTACGCACCATCCGGACATAGGGTCATAAATCACGATTTTGACCGATGCCGTCTACTTTATTCTCTCTGCTCCTCTATGTGGCGTCTGCCTAGTCTTAACTTTCCTATAGTTGAAGTTCTACTCTCCGAACCTTATAAACAGCACGTTACAGTTGAAAGCGTTTGAATGAAAACCAAAAACAAGCATTTTTTTCTTAGATGGGTCCATGTACTACCTATACCCATTTTCTTCCGTTTTGTCCCTATTGAACACGCCCCTGGGTTGAAGTCATTGAAATACTATGAGCATTTGCACGAGTCTACCTGGAGTGCCAGATGGAAGAATGTATGCAGAATTTATCTCGAAACCAGTGCTAAGATACAGTCCGCAAAAAAAAACATTAAAAAAAAACGCAAGGCTTGACTTCCTTAGCAATCATCTCTCTCTGCCAACGAGCCAAGTCAGCACTCAGCAAGACACTGCAGACATCTCCCAAAACATGTCGTATGACCTTGTTGTCCAGCCTGCGGGTGAATTATCTCACTCCCTCCCTCCCCTCCCCTCCTTCCTCCACCCCCTCTCCGGCCTTTAAAACGGGGGCTGGAGAGGAGTTTTATTGCTAAGTGGGCCCGGGCACGGTAAAGAGCCAGATGACGGTGTTTAATGGGACCATTAACAATGGGATAGAAAATCAATACAGAGAGGTAGAGAGGAGGTGCATCTCTGTCACGGTGATGTGTAGTTAGTGCCTGATTGTTCTCAGGCTGAGATCTGGCCTCACTCCCAAAGCCTGGCCGTTGTAATGTTGTAATGTACTCTGCTCCGACGCAATTAAATTGAGTCCCCCCTTTAGGCGTGGTGGTGGTGGAGAGAGTGGAGGCCTGTAAACATATTTAACAATATAAAAAGGGCATTTTCTTTTGGATTAGATCTAGAATTTTTATTCAAACTTTGTTTTGGGATGTCTGTGTGAGCTGAATATTTGACAAGGTAGATCTTTGTGATGGTTAGATTTATTTATGTTTATCTTTTTCATGGGTTTACACACTCATTCATAGTTAAATGTCAAAACTCGGTAAAGATGTATTACATAGAAAAACATGAACAAGTCCATTTCTTTGCAAAGTTTTGCTATCGAGATATTAATCTGTGCCTCAACTTCTGTCCCTATCAAGCATGTTTTACAAATACATTTCTACCTAACTATAAATTGAGGCAGATGCCTAACTAAGTCGATGCAGAAAATGCACCGAACAAAAGGAAGAAACACTCAAGCGTTGATCAGAATACATTTTCAGGTAAACACACCACAAAAATATCATGGACTCTTCGCCATTCCAAAACAGTCAGTTCCAGCTGCCCTTCCCTTCTGCTGCATCTAATAGACAGAGAAGTGTGTGTAAGAAGTGTTTCAGCCTCCAACCCCCCTTGTGTGTGTGCTGATTGACAGGCCTTACCTTCCTAATGGAACGGTGAAGGCAGCCGGATGGCACCACTGAGTTTGCCGGGGGGGTTCCCCCTCAGGCTAGCACAACGATGATGACTACAGAAGGCAAACAGAGACAGGCACCATCCAAATGAAGAGGGGTAGTTGGCAGATACACTCAGTGAATACTGTTTGTTGATGAGGCTACTGAGCCTTCTCTCTCTCGCTCTGTGTGTGTTTGCAATGCAGTATAGCCCTTTGGGACCCTCTTCCCCTGCTGCCACATCTTATTTGGGGCTTGGGTTTTGTAAATGAGAATAACAACTCAAGGAAACAAGACTATTGCTCTTGCTCTGTCTCTCCATCTTTCTCTCACATACACACAAACTCTCACCCCACCCCATCACTGATTCCCTCACTCACCCCCTACCACCTCTCTCCTTGTCCTCCCCCCAATAGTAAAGGATTTTGTTTTTATCTCTGTCTGTGGCTGTATAGTTTTGCTGGTGTGAAGGATAAACAGCATCAGCTAACTACTTCCTGGGCAGTTGCCAGTGTCTTGCTCACTCATCCGCTGTGTAGGAGACTGTGGGAAACTCGGATCCACATGGGGAGGTCGGATGGTTCTCTGCAATGCATGCTGGGAGTGAGGGGGTGTTCTTGCACCTTTGTTTTGAATCACTGGAATGACCCAGGGAAAGTGTTCAGTGGAGATTTGTAAACAAAAGTCTGCATTGGACAGTAACTAACTACATCTAGCACGTTGGTTTGTAGCCTATCCAGCACTGTTTCAAAGGTGGCTAGCGAGTCATTCCCTCCTCCCAATTGATCAACGCACAGCAACAATATAACACATCTATGGTAATAATAGGTCACCACATGAAGTGTTCACTTCCAAAGCCACATACCAATTATTTTTTTTGTGCCCTTCTCTTTCTAAAAAGTCACTTCCTCTCTTCCTGATCCCTCTCGCACCAAAGAACTCAAATGGCTTATCAGAATCCTTTCACTCTCTCTCTTTCCTTTCCCTTTTCTCACTCCAAGCCCCACTTATAGAAACTCATCCGGCCTCTCTCCCATCTCCTACTGTTCACAGTAGGGTGTGTTTTTCATCAGGATGTCAGTCATGTGTATGGTCTGATTGATGGAACAGATTCGGTTTAGTTTCCTGAAAGCTTTATAGCTATCATGGTCCTTTATTTCTCTCAATGACCCCAACTGACACACTCAAACAACAGCAAATTGCTTAATTTAATGAAATGCATATGCCCATGTCCAGTATTGGGGAGTAGTGAACTACATGTAGTTCAATTAGTAATTGAACTACAAATCTTAGTAGTGTGTTACTTTTTTAACATGAAGCGGTATAGCTAACTCCTGGAACACCACACCACTTTTTTTGCTCAAATATAATATTTTTTTGACATTTTAGTCATTTAGCAGACGCTCTTATCCAGAGCGACTTACAGTAGTGAATGCATACATTTCATTTCATACAATTATTTTCTTCTTCGTACTTGTGTGAAGCAGTGGCTGTCAGTGCCGTTTAAGAGAAGGTAGGAAGATTTTTTTTAATGAGCATGGCCTTATTTCTATGACAGCATATTAGATGACAGTCATTCATATTCCATTCACCCAGCTCAATGTAACATCGATAGGTTTAGGTTACTACATTCTAGACCTATCTGCTGCCTTTGATACTGTGAACAATCAGATCCTCCTCTCCACCCTCTCCGAGTTGGGCATCTCCGGCACGGCCCACGCTTGGATTGCGTCCTACCTGACAGGTCGCTCCTACCAGGTGGCGTGGCGAGAATCTGTCTCCGCACCATGCGCTCTCACCACTGGTGTCCCCCAGGGCTCTGTTCTAGGCCCTCTCCTATTCTCGCTATACACCAAGTCACTTGGCTCTGTCATATCCTCACATGGTCTCTCCTATCATTGCTATGCAGACGCAACACAATTAATCTTCTCCTTTCCCCCTTCTGATAACCAGGCGGCGAATCGCATCTCTGCATGTCTGTCAGACATATCAGTGTGGATGACGGATCACCACCTCAAGCTGAACCTCGGCAAGACGGAGCTGCTCTTCCTCCCGGGGAAGGACTGCCCGTTCCATGATCTCGCCATCACGGTTGACAACTCCCTTGTGTCCTCCTCCCAGAGTGCTAAGAACCTTGGCGTGATCCTGGACAACACCCTGTCGTTCTCCACTAACATCAAGGCGCTGACCCGATCCTGTAGGTTCATGCTCTACAACATTCGCAGAGTACGACCCTGCCTCACACAGGAAGCGGCGCAGGCCCTAATCCAGGCACTTGTCATCTCCCGTCTGGATTACTGCAACTCGCTGTTGGCTGGGCTCCCTGCCTGTGCCATTAAACCCCTACAATTCATCCAGAACGCCGCAGCCCATCTGGTGTTCAACCTTCCCAAGTTCTCTCACGTCACCCCGCTCCTCAGCTCTCTCCACTGGCTTCCAGTTGAAGCTCGCATCCGCTACAAGACCATGGTGATTGCCTACGGAGCTGTGAAGGGAACGGCACCTCCATACCTTCAGGCTCTGATCAGGCCCTACACCCAAACAAGGGCACTGTGTTCATCCACCTCTGGCCTGCTGGCCCCCCTACCTCTGAGGAAGCACAGTTCCCGCTCAGCCCAGTCAAAACTGTTCACTGCTCTGGCACCCCAATGGTGGAACAAGCTCCCTCACGACGCCAGGACAGCAGAGTCAATCACCACCTTCCGGAGACACCTGAAACCCCACCTCTTTAAGGAATACCTAGGATAGGATAAAGTAATCCTTCTAACCCCCCCCCCCCCCCCCCCCCCCCCCTTAAAAGATTTAGATGCACTATTGTAAAGTGGTTGTTCCACTGGATATCATAAGGTGAATGCACCAATTTGTAAGTCGCTCTGGATAAGAGCGTCTGCTAAATGACTTAAATGTAATGTAATAAATGTAAATGTACATGATACTCAAATTTTCCATATAGCCATCATGAGGTTGCTACAACCTAGCCTATGAATGTAAGTTTACACGGTAGATGCACAGGTGAAGAGAAAAATGTGAGTAATCAAGGTGACCGACAGTGACACATTTAATACTACCTTGCACACGCTTGCCTGCATCTAGCTGATCTAGGGTGTAATTATTAGTCCAACATGTGCAAACGAGAGTTTCTGTTTGACAAATTCAGGTATGTTTGGTTTGGGATGAGTTGGACTGCAGAGTGAAGGAAAAGCAGCCAATAAGTGCTCAGCATATGTGGGAACTCCTTCAAAACAGTTGGTAAAACATTCCAGGTGAAGCTGGTTGAGAGAATGCCAAGAGTGTGTGTAACAGTGTAGGTTCCATTCCTCTCTTCGCCCCAACCTGGGCTCGAACCAGGGACCCTTGCACACATCAACAACTGACACCCACGAAGCATCGTTACCCATCGCGCCACAAAAGCCGCGGCCCTTGCAACGCAAGGGGAACAACCACTTCAGGTCTCAGAGCGAGTGACGTCACTGATTGAAACGCTATTAGCGCGGACCACCGCTAACTAACTAGCCATTTCACATCGGTTACATGTGCAAAGCTGTCATCAAGGCAGAGGGTGGCTACTTTGAAGAATCTCAAATATAAAATATATTTTGATTTGTTTAACACTTTTTTGGTTACTACATGATTCCATATGTGCTATTTCATAGTTTTGATGTCTTCAGTATTATTCTACAATGTAGAAAATAGTAAAAATAAAGAAAAACCTAAGTAGGAGGTGTGTCCAAAACTTTTGACTGCTACTGTATATAATTTCTATAGCTAGCTAGCTCTCTTGCTCACTCTCTTACTTACTTCTCCTTCATTTTTGAAGAAATGAATTTGTTCAAACTGTTCAATGATTGTCTTTCTCTCTCTGAGTCAACTACTTATGCGTTAAGTACTTGATTCATTCTCTGATCCTTGGGTGGACAACATGTCAGTTCATGCTGCAAGAGCTCTGAGAGGTTTGAGGAAGTCCTCCGGTAGTTAACATAATTACTGTGTAAGTGAGGGTGAGAATCAAGAGTGTTCTAGGTTTTGTATTGAAGTCAATGTACCCAGAGGAGGACGGAAGCTAGCTGTCTTCCGGCTACACCATGGTACTACCCTACAGAGTGCTGTTGAGGCTACTGTAGACCTTCACTGCAAAGCAGTATGTTTAAATCAATTATTTGGTGGTTTGAATATATTTAGTATATTTCTATCTAAAAAGCATAACTTTTATGAATGGTTCCCTTTTTATTTTTCTGAAACTCACTGATGATGTTCCTTCCCTTAACAGGAGTGATCTGACCTTGCAATTTGTATTCTATGATGTTTTAGATTGAAATATGATACATTTTCATGTAGTTTGGATGTAGTGAACGACTTTTTTAAAGTAACTTTAGTGAAGTATACTATGTTTTTCTTAAGGGTACCTTTAGTATAGAATAACTTCTCCCAGTGTGAAGTAATTGGTAGCTTGGTAAACTATCTTTTCAGAGTAGTTTCCTCAACACTACCCATGTCCATGGAGAAAAAAGCATCCCAACTCCAGATCTTTTATTGTAAAAAATGTATATTTTGCTGCATTCAATCCGAATAATGAGCTATTCTGTATTCGTTACGCTAGCATACAATCAACACAGCATCCAATCAATGCGATTCCCAATTGACACAGACTAAGTTTCCAGGGAAATGTAGTTTTAATCTCTGCTCTCCCATGTGCTAATCTGTCAAACCCTCTTTTCATCATTTCACCAAATTCCATCTGCATCGCTCCAATACAACACCTGGAGTCTGTTGCATTGAAAACTGAAAATTCTAAAAACGTGACAGAAAATTTAGAGGGAGAAAAAGTCTTAGTTTGATACTGCCTTGGCAACTGATGCCAAATTCTTGATTCGGCCTCTTGGGTTTTGAAGGGGGGAAATTATATGAAACTTCATTGGATTGTGTCCCGAGTCCATTATCGACAAATTCTGTGTTTTCTAGGACAATGAAACACAAAATAGAATTCCACAATTTTTTTACGAGTCGATTTGGTTTTGCAAATTAACACAATTTGTAATCTGTAAACCTTTTCTCTTTTCTCTCTTTCCTATCTTTTCATGTTTTACTTTTATTTCCTCTCATCTTAGCTTTACCTCTAATTCTTTGTTTCTTCCCTCCCTGTCACTATCTCTTCTCATCCCTCTCACCTGTTATACTCCTCATTTTCTCTCTCTCTTTTAGCTTCCTCTACACGCAACATATTTATACAATATATTTTCTACCCAACGAAATGGTCCCGCAATGTAGCATTGTTGGATTATATCCAATAGCGTCTCATCAAATAAGGAACCACATCATTTTCTAGTGCTATAGTGGATCCCTGCTGGCCTTACATCATTAAGAAAGCCCAGCACCTGTCATGTCCTCCAAACAATAATAACATGAGGTTAATTTGGTTATTGTGAGTATGAAGAACCATTTCCTAACGACCTGCGGGCTATGATAATAGGAGCATCAGCAACGTCACCCAGTTGATTGTTGTGGTAACCGGGCCAACCATCCAAGCATGCTGCCCCCGACTGCCATCTGATGGCTTGGCCCAAATAACGCAAACCCACACACACACATGCCTCAACAGACACACACATGCCTCAACAGACACAAACATGCCTCAACAGACACACACATGCCTCAACAGACACAAACATGCCTCAACAGACACACACATGCCTCAACAGATACAGAAATGCCTCAACAGATACACAAATGCCTCAACAGATAAACACAAGCATAATAACAAAAATAGAAACACTGCTTAGAGCAGGGATGGTCACCTTTGATGGCAGTTGGGGGCACAAAAAAATCTGAACTCATCATGGGGGGCCGCAGTGGCTCACGGGTGTGCGTACCCACATCCGTGCTCACACATTTAGCCCTGGCCTTTTGGTGGCCCTAACCAACATTTTATTTTCCCCCACCTTAAGAGCAAAATATTTTAGCTGCAACCCTACAATTTTAGAGTTAACTGCCTGCAATACTACACATTTTGCCATGCGGTGTAGAGAAAATGTTGCACTTTTAAAGAAAGTTTTCTGCAAATCTAGAAATCTTTCCATGGGAGAGAAGATTTAGCAATTTTATATCTCATTTCATGCAATTCTTCCAATTTTGCCATGGGGTTGAGAGAAAAATGTGCTGTTTTAAAGCATATTTCCTGAATCCCTAGCTGTTTATTCCCTCATGAAAACCTGGACATTTTTGGAAAGGTTTCTGGAAATTTGCAAAATCGCCCAAGTCCTTATAGTGGGTTTGGCTACGGGGGAGGCTCCTCGTTCCTCCCCACCCCTAATGTCCCTTCACACTATGTCAATGTTAGGGAGAGTGTAATTTTGGACATAAAAATAATCATCCAGGTGATCATACATTGTTTACTGTGGGCAGGGCCACCGAACTAAAGGCTTTTCTGAAGAGGGTGCTGGCTGAGGCTAAAACTGGCGAGTATAAATGGTACAGTGCATTCGGAATGTATTCAGACCCCTTGACTTTTTCAACATTTTCTTCCATAACAGCCTTATTCTAAAATGGATTAAATTGATTAGTACCCTTATCAATCCACACACAATAGCATAATGACAATGCAAAAGCAGGTTTTTAGAAATGTTTGCAAATGTGTATATACAATTTTTTTTACATTAAATATTACATTTACATAAGTATTCAGACCCTTTACTCTGTACTTTGTTGAAGCACCTTTGGCAGCGATTACAGCCTAGAGTCTTCTTGAGTATGACGCAAGCGTGGCACACCTGTTTCTCCCATTCTTCTCTGCAGATCCTCTCAAGTTCTGTCAGGTTGGATGGGGAGCGTCCCTGCAAGGCTATTTTCAGGTCTCTCCAGAGATGTTTGATCTGGTTAAAGTCCGGGCTCTGGCTAGGCCACTCAAGGACATTCAGAGACTTGTCCCTAAGCCACTCCTGCGTTGTCTTGGCTGTGTACTTAAGATCATTGTCCTGTTGGAAGGTGAACCTTTGCCCCAGTCGGAGGTCCTGAGATCTCTGGAGCAGGTTTTCATCAAGGATCTCTCCGTACATTGCTCCATTCATCTTCCCCTCGATCCTAACTAGTCTCCCAGTCCCTGCCACTGAAAAACGTCCCCACAGCATGATGTTGCCACCACAATGCTTCACCATAGGAATGGTGCCAGGTTTCCTCTAGACGTGACGCTTGACATTCAGGCCAAAGAGTTCAATCTGGTTTCATCAGACCAGAGAAATCTTGTTTCTCATGGTCTGACAGTTCTTTAGGTGACTTTTGGCAAATTCCAAGCAGGCTGTCATGTGCCTTTTTACTGAGGAGTGGCCGCTTTACCAAAAATAAGTGATTGGTGGAGTGCTGCAGAGATGGTTGTCCTTCCGGAAGGTTCTACCATTGGGTTCTTGGTCACCTCTCTGACCAAGGCCCTTTTCCCCGATTGCCCAGTTTGGCCGGACGGCCAGCTCTAGGAAGAGTCTTGGTGGTTCCAAACTTCTTCCATTTTAAGAATGATGGTGGCCACTGTTCTTGGGGACTTTCAACGCTGTCTAAATGTTTTCGTACCCTTCCCCAGATCTGTGCCTCAACACATTCCTGTCTCGGAGCGCTACGAACAATTCCTTTGACCACATGGCTTGGTTTTTGCTATGACATGCACTGACAACTGTGGGACCTTATATAGACAGCTGTGTGCCTTTCCAAATCATGTCCAATCAATTGCATTTACCACAGGAGAACTCCAATCAAGTTGTAGAAACATCTCAAGGATGATCAATGGATACAGGATGAACCTGAGCTCGATTTTGAGTCTCATAGCAAAGGATCTGAATACTTACAGTTGAAGTTGGAAGTTTACATAGACCTTATCCAAATACATTTAAACTGAGTTTTTCACAATTCCTGACATTTAATCCTAGTAAAAATTCCCTGTCTTACGTCAGTTAGGATCACCACTTTATTTTAAGAATGTGAAATGTCAGAATAAAAGTATAGAGAATGATTTATTTCAGCTTTTATTTCTTTCATTACATTCCCAGTTGTTCAGAAGTTTATGTACACTCAATTAGTATTTGGTAGCATTGCCTTTACATTGTTTAACTTGGGTCAAACATTTCGGGTAGCCTTCCACAAGCTTCCCACAATAAGTTGGGTGAATTTTGGCTCATTCCTCCTGACAAAGCTGGTGTAACCGAGTCAGGTTTGTAGGCCTCCTTGCTCGCACATGCTTTTTCAGTTTCAGTTTCAGCAAAACACCCCCACAACATGATGCTGCCACCCCCATGCTTTCACGGTTGGGATGGTGTTCTTCGGCTTGCAAGCCTTCCCATTTTTCCTCCAAACATAACGATGGTCATTATGGCCAAACAGTTCTATTTTTGTTTCATCAGACCAGAGGACATTTCTCCAAAAAGTATGATCTTTGTCCCCATGTGTAGATGCAAACCGTAGTCTGGCTTTTTTATGGCAGTTTTGGAGCAGTGGCTTCTTCCTTGCTGAACGGCCTTTAAGGTTAGGTCGATATAGGACTCGTTTTACTGTGGATATAGATACTTTTGTACCTGTTTCCTCCAGCATCTTCACAGGTTCCTTTGCTGTTGTTCTGGGATTGATTTGCACTTTTCACACCAAAGTACGTTCATCTCTAGGAGACTGAATGCGTCTCCTTCCTGAGCGGTATGACGGCTACGGCTTTAAACTTGCATACTATTGTTTGTACGATGAACGTGGTACTTTCAGGCATTTGGAAATTGCTCCCAAGGATGATCCAGACTTGTGGAGGTCAACAATTATTTTTCTGAGCTCTTGGCTGATTTCTTTTTCTGAGGTCTTGGCTGATTTTCCCATGATGTCAAGCAAAGAGGCACTGAGTTTGAAGGTAGGCCTTGAAATACATCCACAGGTACACCTCCATTTGACTCAAATGATGTCAATTAGACTATCAGAAGCTTCTAAAACCATGACATAATTTTGTGGAATTTTCCAAGCTGTTTAAAGGCACAGTCAATTTAGCGTATGTAAACTTCTGACCCACTGAAATTGTGATACAGTGAATTATTTGCGAAATAATCTGTCTGTAAACAATTTTTGGAAAAATGACTTGTGTCATGCACAAAGCAGATGTCCTAACCGACTTGCCAAAACTATAGTTTGTTAACAAGAAATTTGTGGAGTGGTTGAAAAAGCAGGTTTTAATGACTCCAACCTAAGTGTATGTAAACTTCAGACTTCAACTCTATGTAAATAAAGTATTTATTTTGTTTTATACTTTTCCAAAAATGTCCAAAAACCTGTTTTCGCTTCATCATTAAGGGGTATTGTGTGTAGATTGATGGCGAATAACATTATTTAATAAATTTTAGAATAAGGCTGTAACGTAACAAAATGTGGAAAAAGTCTAGGGGTCTGAATACTTTCTGAATGCACCGTATAGGAATATTGTTATCCACGTTGGCACAAACAATGTTATGATGAAACAGTCAGAGGTTACCAAGTGAAATATAACTTCACAGAGGTTACCAAGTGAAATATAACTTCAGCATGTAACTTAGCAAGAGAAATTTGTTGACATCGAGTAATTGTCTCTGGCCCTCTCCTAGTTAGGGGGAGTGGTGAGATCTACAGCAGACTCGTACAACTGAATCGCTGGTTGAAAACTCTTTTCTGCCCCTCCCAAAAGATAGAATTTGTAGATAACTGGCCTTTTCCGGGAATCCTCCACAAACCGGACCAAGCCTGGTCTGCTGAGGAGTGACAGACTCCATCCTAGCTGGAGGGATGCTCTCATCATATCTGTCAACATAGACAGGGCTCTAACTCTTCTAGCTTTACAATGAGATAGGGTGCAGGCCAGGCAGCACGGTGCAGGCCAGGCAGCCAGCTTAGTGGAGTCTGCTCCTAGCACAGTCAGTGTAGTCAGCTCAGTTTACCCCATTGAGACATGTCTGTGCCTCAATATAGGTAGGGAAAACTAAACATGGCTGTGTTTGCTTTTGCAATCCCACTGGAAAAAGAGCTCCAGTCCTATTGAAAGGGATCTTGATAATACCTCACATCTCAAAAAAGGACTATTTAATATTATATCCCTCACTTCCAAGGCAGTCATAGTCAATGAACTAGTCAATGATCATAAACTTGATGTGATTGGCCTAACTGAAACATGGCTCAATCTTGATGAATTTACGGTGTTAGAGGCCTCTCTTCTTGGTTACACTAGTGACCATATCCAAATCAAAATGTATTGGTCACATTATGTATGTGACTCAAATACACATACTGTATTTAGCAGATGTTATTGCAGGTGTAGCGAAATGCTTGTGTTCCTAGCTCCAACAGTACAGTAGTATCTAACAATTCACAATAATGCACACAAATCCAAAAGTAAAGAATGGAATTGTGAAATATATAAATATTAGGACCAACAATTTCGGAGTGGCATTGACTAAAATACAGTAGAATAGAATACAGTATATACATATGAAATGAGTAAAGCATTGTGTTAACATTATTAAAGTGACTAGTGTTCCATTATTAAAGTGACCAGTGATTTCATGTCTATGGTGGAGGGTTAACTAACCGGGTGGTAGCTGGCTAGTGATGATTATTTAACAGTCTAATCGCTTGAGAAAGAGGCTGTTTTTCAGTCTCTCGGTCCCAGCTTTGATTCACCTGTACTGACCTCGCCTTCCGGATGGTAGCGGGGTGTTTGATGTACTTGATTATCTTTTTGGCCTTTCTGTGACATCGGGTGCTGTAGGTGTCTTGGAGGGCAGGTAGTTTGCACCCGGTGATGCGTTGGGCAGACCGCACCACCCTCTGGAGAGCCCTATGGTTGAGGGCGGATCAGTTGCCGTACCAGGCGGTGATACAGCCCAACAGGACTCTGTCAATTGTGCATCTGTAAAAGTTTGTGAGGGTCTAAGGGGCCAGGCCTAATTTCTTCAGCCTCCTGAGGTTGAAGAGGCGCTGTTGCGGCTTCTTCACCACACTGTCTATGTGGGTGGACCATTTCAGATTTTCAGTGTTGTGTGTGCCGAGGAACTTGAAGCTTTCGCATTCTCCACTGCTGTCCCGTCGATGTGGATAGTGGCGTGCTCCCTCTGCTGTTTCCTGAAGTTCACTATCAGGTCCTTCATTTTGTTGACGTTGAGGGAGAGGTTATTTTCCTGGCACCACTCTGCCAGGGCCCTCACCACCTCCCTGTAGGCTGTCTCATCATTGTTAATAATCAGGCCTACTACTGTTGTGTAATCTGCAAACTTGTTGGCAGTCATGGGAGAACAGGGAGTGTTGAGGATCAGCAGAGTGGAGGTGATGTTTCCTACCTTCACCACCTGGGGGCGGCCCGTCAGCAAGTCCAGGGCCCAGTTGCACAGGGCGGGGTTCAGACCCAGGACCCCGAGCTTAATGATAAGCTTGGAGGGTACTATGGTGTTGAAGGCTGGGCTATTGTCAATGAACAGCATTCTTACATAGGTAGTCCTCTTGTCCAGATGGGAAAGGGCAGTGTGCAGTTCAATGGCGATTGCATCGTCTGTGGATCTATTGGGGAGGTATGCGATTTGAAGTGGGTCTAGGGTGTCAGGTAAGGTAGAGGTAGCGGTTCTCCTGGCTTCTATTTTTCCCAGTCTCTGTTTTTTCCTTGCCCTCCTGGTTTTGACCCTTGCCTGTCCTGACACCGTATCCGCCTGCCTGACCACTCTGCCCGTTCTGACCTCGAGCCTGCCTATCCCCTTGTACTGTTTGGACTCGGACCTGATCACTGAACCCTTACCTGTCCTGACCTCGAGCCTGCCTATCGCCTGGTACTGTTTGGACTCGGACCTGGTTTATGAACTCTCGCCTGTCCCCGGCCTGCCTTTTGCCTACCCCTTTATTTATAATAAATATTGGAGCTCAACCATCTGCCTCCTGTGTCTGCATTTGGGTCTCGCCTTGAAAGAGATACTTCCTGTACTTGACCTTCCTATGTTGAACGTAATAAACAGCTACCTATCCTCCAGATGTGTACAAAAGTAAGTAAAAGCCAAACCTTAAAAATAAAAACAACTATTGACCTATATCGAATCTCTCATTCCTCTCAACATTTTTAAAAAGGACTGCCTTCCTAAGGACAAATAATATATACAAAACTCTTCAGGCCTCCTTTGTTTCCCTAGAATCTTTAAGCAAACAGCTGGGGGCAGGGCTTTCTCCTATAGAGCTCAATTTTTATGGAATGGTCTGCCTATCCATGGGAAAGACGCAGACTCAGTCTCAACCTTTAAGGCTTCACTGAAGACTCATCTCTTCAGTAGGTCCTATGATTGCGTGTAGTCTGACCAGGGGTGCGAAGGTGAATGGCAAGGCACTGGAGTGACGAACCACCCTCGCTGTCTCTGCTTGGCCAGCTCCCCTCTCTCCACTGGGATTCTCTGCCTCTGACACTATTACGGGAGTTGAGTCACTGGTTTACTAGTGCTCTTCCATGCCGTTCCTAGCAAGGGTGCGTCAGGTCATGCCAGGCTTTTTTTGCTATAATCGACTTGAGTGGGTTGAGGCTCTGAGGTGATCTTACTGTCCGGTTTTGCGCTCCTTCGGGATTGTGCGATGGGGGAGATCTTTGTGGGCTATACTCAGCCTTGTCTCAGGGTAGTAAGTTGGTGGTCTCTTAATATCCCTCTAGTGGAGTGGGGGCTGTGCCCCCCCCCCCCGGTCTCAGTCTCCAGAATCTATGCTACAATAGTCTGTGTGCAGGGGTGCTAGGGTCAAGCTGTCCTATCTGGTGTAATTATCCTGTCTTGTCTTGTGTCCTGTGTGAGCTTAAGTATGCTCCCTCTAATTCTCCCATGTCGCTGGTGCGCTCTCTCTCTCTAGTCGCTGTGTTTTGATGGAAAGAGAGGTGACAGGTCCCGTGGAATACTCAATGGCCATGTCTAGGTTTGACAGTTCATGCAGCTTTTGAATTCTGATCGTGGAGTTCTGATGATGGAATTCCGGACACATCATGTGTCTACACCTACATTTAAATATCCACCGTGTCCACATTGTGTCTGGATTCCCTTTTCCAGCACTATACTCAAATTCCAGTATGCATTCTGCAAACGGTGAAACATGCTAAATCTGATAATAACAGAACAACATGGCAGCAGCCAACAACTATTGAGGGCAGTAGCCAACTACTGGAGAAAACTAGCAAGCAAGCTAGCTAGCAAAGCTACAGTGAGGGAAAAAAGTACTTGATCCCCTGCTGATTTTGTACGTTTGCCCACTGACAAAGAAATGATCAGTCTATAATTTTAATGGTAGGTTTATTTGAACAGTGAGAGACAGAATAACAACAACAAAAAATCCAGAAAAACGCATGTCAAAAATGTTATATTTGCATTTTAATGAGGGAAATAAGTATTTCACCCCCTCTCAATCAGAAAGATTTCTGGCTCCCAGGTGTCTTTTATACAGGTAACGAGCTGAGATTAGGAGCACACTCTTAAAGGGAGTGTTCCTAACCGCAGCTTGTTACCTGTATAAAAGACACCTGTCCACAGAAGCAATCAATCAATCAGATTCCAAACTCTCCACCATGGCCAAGACCAAAGAGCTCTCCAAGGATGTCAGGGACAAGATTGTAGACCTACACAAGGCTGGAATGGGCTACAAGACCATCGCCAAGCAGCTTGGTGAGAAGGTGACAACAGTTGGTGCGATTATTCGCAAATGGAAGAAACACAAAATAACTGTCAATCTCCCTCGGCCTGGGGCTCCATGCAAGATCTCACCTCGTGGAGTTGCCATGATCATGAGAACGGTGAGGAATCAGCCCAGAACTACACGGGAGGATCTTGTCAATGATCTCAAGGCAGCTGGGACCATAGTCACCAAGAAAACAATTGGTAACACACTACGCCGTGAAGGACTGAAATCCTGCAGCGCCCGCAAGGTCCCCCTGCTCAAGAAAGCACATATACATGCCCGTCTGAAGTTTGCCAATGAACATCTGAATGATTCAGAGGACAACTGGGTGAAAGTGTTGTGGTCAGATGAGACCAAAATGGAGCTCTTTGGCATCAACTTAACTCACCGTGTTTGGAGGAGGAGGAATGCTGCCTATGACCCCAAGAACACCATCCCCACCGTCAAAACTGGAGGTGGAAACATTATGCTTTGGGGGTGTTTTTCTGCTAAGGGGACAGGACAACTTCACCGCATCAAATGGACGATGGACGGGGCCATGTACCGTCAAATCTTGGGTGAGAACCTCCTTCCCTCAGTCAGGGCTTTGAAAATGGGTTGTGGATGGGTATTCCAGCATGACAATCACCCAAAACACACGGCCAAGGCAACAAAGGAGTGGCTCAAGAAGAAGCACATTAAGGTCCTGGAGTGGCCAGCCAGTCTCCAGACCTTAATCCCATAGAAAATCTGTGGAGGGAGCTGAAGGTTCGAGTTGCCAAACGTCAGCCTTGAAACCTTAATGACTTGGAGAAGATCTGCAAAGAGGAGTGGGACAAAATCCCTACTGAGATGTGTGCAAACCTGGTGGCCAACTACAAGAAATGTCTGACCTCTGTGATTGCCAACAAGGGTTTTGCCACCAAGTACTAAGTCATGTTTTGCAGAGGGGTCAAATACTTATTTCCCTCATTAAAATGCAAATCAATTAATAACATTTTTGACATACGTTTTTCTGGATTTTTTGTTGTTGTTATTCTGTCTCTCACTGTTCAAATAAACCTACCATTAAAATTATAGACTGATCATTTCTTTGTAAGTGGGCAAACGTACAAAATCAGCAGGGGATCAAATACTTTTTTTCCCTCACTGTAAGGGGATTGCAAACAGGTTAGCGTAACTCTCTTTTTCTAAATAAGCTCGCTACCATTTATGAAGACTGAAAGAAACGTTACACGCTAGGAACATAATTCCTCCAATGTTTAATTAAAAAAAGGTACCCCTCACTCCCAAAACACACGTTTTATGTAGACTTGTGGTCAGAGTGCTGATAACGTCGCCCACTGTATGCGCTTTCGGTAGCCTGATTGCATCCAGATTGAGGAGAAATCCAAACACAATACGTCCCTGACCACCACCTGAAGTGGTCAGCCAGATCTGAACACAATCCGACCTGTCTTTTCAATGCGATCTTCATATTCGGATAGCGGAAGTCGCATGTAAGTGTCAAGTGTAGACGCAGTAGGGTTTCAACTTCTGATGAGGATAATTTGAAGAAAAAGTCCATATAATCTGAGGTTGATGATCAAGAGGATGGCACAAGGATGAGGAACTTTGTTTCATGCCTTTTCGATATACAGTATTTGATGTATACATAAATATATCGATAAACATACAGTATATGTTCAGCATGTATATTTATAACAGTATAGTATTTTGAAGACATTGGACAGTAAATGTACAGTTCTGATTCAACGGTTATCCTCCTTTCGTCTGTCCCCATCATGCTACATTTGCTTACCCTCTATCTCTCTCCCCCAGTCGGACTCCTCCTTTTCAAGTCCCTTCTTCTGTAGCCTTCTTCTCTCCCCGAGTTACGGCAACAATACTAAAAGATGCTGTGCATTCCAGAGCATCAGAGTAGAAGCGCATGATGACTGTATTCAATAACTGTCATGTCCATTTAGTCCCCTCAGGGATGTTGCTCCAGATTGGAACATGTGCTCGCGGATGGCACCCATCAGTAGCATTGTCTCTGCCTTTAGCTCCCCTCTCCTAACAGAGCAAATTCAACCTCCAGGGTCATGTTCATTACAGCACTCAATGGAAAACATTTAAAATCAATAATTTCTGTGAGAATATCAAGTTAATTCGGCCCAAAAAACAAAATGTTGTTTGTCAATTGCTACACATAACAGAAGTTAAGGATATGTCAGTAGTTTGCAGCCTTAAATACAAATCATTTCTCCAATATGAGATATATTTTATTGAAGGCAAACTTCTTATTCAACACAATAGAAATATTGGGAAACCGAGAGAACTCCAAACGGAACCCACAAGACAATCAGTTGAGAGAGCATTTACTTGCTTTGCCATTTACAAATACCCTGTTTTGTTCACATGTTTACCTTGTGTGCATCGTGCAGGGTTGTCATGACACTGACATGTCACCCTGGCAAGGAGTTAAAACAGATAAATGAGACAACGCCGTCAGAGCGCGGATAATCCCTTTTGTTTCGGCGGATTTGCTCTTCTCATGTGGTAAGGCAAACAATCTTCTGTGAAACTGAAAGACAGGGAGAGAAAAAAATGAGCAGCTTTGATATGTAAACCTACCAAATCTTTACCTGAGGCTATACAATCATGGTTTTCCTCCTCGATCCTGAGGAATCAAAAGGGGGTAGAGAACAAAAGAGATGGGAGAGGAAGACAATAGGCCCAGACAAATCTCTCTTTAGAGGAAAACAACAAAAGAAGGGAAGAACGAATGCAAAGCAAGTTTTTCCTGGGTAGTAAAGCCAAGTTGGTTGTGCAAAGGAGAAAATATCTGGTTACGCATTCCCATAGCTACACACACCCACACCCCACATCACTTTGCTGTAATCACACATGTTAAAGGGTTAAAAGTTACACAAGCATAGTGATAGAGTGCAATACAGTTCATTCCTTTTGGCTATGTTTCATGGTAACATAAGAGAGCACTTATTTTTTAGACACCTCCAAGGTCAAACTATCATTGTGTTCCTTTTTCCAAATGCAGAATGTTCCAGAGTGAAACCGACAATAGAATGAACACCGCCACATCCACATTAGTGACACACATTAGCGACTTGAACTTGGTGCTACGTACATGAACCGCAGAGGCCTAAGCTTAGAGGTCATCTCCATGTTTTTCTGCCTTTCCCTCTTTTGACTTAATCTAAAATAGTGGGGGCTGGAATGAATTTAACCCCAACGCAATGACATGTTCATTTCCATAAACTGTATGGACACAGAGCGTCCAGCAACAGGAAATTCAAATCAACACATTGTTTCGGCAACGTCGAGAGCAGCTAACCGAGTAGCCATCACCGGGTGGCTCGGGGATATACATTGTCAAAACGGTGGCCTTGCGAAGCGCTTCAACTAATCTAATCTTGCTGATCTCCCCCTGTATGTCTCCTAATGCACGTCTGACCTCATTCTGTTCGGAGGGATACATCGGAGGGAGGACAGGAGGTATCCGGGTAAACAAGTTTAATTCGCCTAGTCAATCCGAGAAGATGTGTGAGAAGCTGCCTTAACGGGTGGCGACGTGGTGGCAGTGTTTGCCACTTGCATGCCAGCCTTGTCCTGAGGGGGGAACAGTAGCTGTTACACTTACAGAGAGGGCAAGTAAATATTGGCCTCACAATTGAATGTGGGGGTTAAGTAAATCACATTTACATTGATATTTGCTTACGTAGTTCTATTAAATCTGGTACCACTAAAGCAGGGTTATAGTAAGACTATTTAAACCAAAAAATTACCCTAGTAGGATGATTTTGTAAATTTGATTTTTGTCAGGTATTCATGCCTGAGATGGTACTGAATATCATCAAAGTCAGACCAACAGAGGCAAGACATTCCTCCATTATACCAATGTGTTATTTGCCTCAGCTATATCTGTACTGTGATTTTAACTGTTTGCTTTCCCACCTTTTCAACTTGAGCCAAGTCTACCTCGAATCAAAATGGCAGTTACAGTATGTGGTAGTTACCATTGTTGTCTTTTTCAAAGTTTTGCTAGAGCAGTAGAGGCGGCTGTCGCTCATACCTGCTTAACAGACCCTACTGTGCCAGTAATGGTTGGACAGCGGGCAAAAGACAGACTGCTGGGCCAGACAGGTGGACATTGGTGATAAGGAGATTTCAGAGCCACATATGACTGAGTGGCAAAGCAGTTTGGAGGATATCCAGCTGAGGACAGTAAATAACTGATGGAGAGAATTGATAGAGATTGCCATCATATATCTCTCCTCTGGCTTACCTTCGGTCCCTCCCCTCCTAAATTTCTTCTCAAATCTATGTGAATTAAAAAATGTTTTGTGGCTCATGAGCTTTGTACGCTGGTCATATAGAGCATGCCATTTTTATGCTTATACTGTTTTTACACAAAATTCATTGTATTTCTATGACTGACAGGTGAATAACTAGCTTTTGTCAAACTGCAAGTATCTCAAGTTTTAGATAATAATAATGCCCATAACACAGTAACCATTCCTTTTTAACTGCACACAGCTTTGTCTTCTCTCAATAGATCTCTACTCATAACAATCCATTGTAAAGATATGACAAAGAGTCAATGAGCTACGTGGGAGGCCCCTTGTCAAAAACTCAGAGCCATCTGCTAAACATTTGTTCAAACAAAGATTGATTGTGTTTGGAAACCCTGATCCAATATGTGGCTCTCACCTCCTCTCCTCTTCTCTCGCCACAGAAGAGTGGAGGACGTGCTATCCATCTCTACATCCTCCTGAGAGGAGGGATGTGAGAGTTGGCAGCGGAGGTGAAAAACACTCATTATGTCCTCTTACTTGTACGCTTCTCTGAGAAGTCATTTTGTTGAACGCTGTTGTGTATCATGCATGCGGTTACACTCCTACACTCTTAGAGCTATAACCTGAAAGGGTTCTTAGGCTTGTCCCTGTAGGAAAACACTTTTTTATTCTACAAAGGTTCTACATAGAACCCGACCCCAAACCCTACCTGTCCTCAAATAACCTTTTTTTCTAAGAGTGTATTAATGCATGGGACTAAATAATAATTGAACGGGACTACATGTGCACATGTAGAACCATCCACTGAATGTAGAGCACACTCTGTACTGTTAAAACAACGCTGAAACAGAATAACAAATGTCAACCGTTTTCAAATGAGTTTCACAAGGGGACATAACATCAATACAAATCATTTCTCAGAGTGTCTGTTTGTGTGTGTTGGGTCGTACGGGTTAAGAGTTCAACAATTAGATGTAGAGTTTCCATATAACTGGTCCCTGGCCAGCCAGTGGGCTTATCCTACTGTTCATTTGCTCCTAACCTCTGTTACGCACATCAAAAACAGAAATGAAAAACATAGGCGGTGTGGTGAGAGAGTGCATATCCTTTCGCTATAGGGATGAAGGGGTAACCCGGAGGGGATTGTGTGTGTATCGCCATTGAAACGCTCACCCCTTGGTCAAGGCCCCGTCCCCACCAGGCCAGGTTCACAGCCCCTCTTGACAGCAGTGACACACAAGCAGGTGGACCAAGGTTAGAGATTGCGAATGTGGGCACAGGAGTGTGCACGATCTACCAAGTGAATGTAACACTGTAGTGTGAGGACTTGTTCTCTTGGGATGCCCCGGGGAGGGTAACTAACGACAGGGGTGGTGAGTCAGTCAAAGATTCTACTCAAACTCCTTGCCCTGACCCAAATTATAAGTTGGGCTTGATAGGATGATGCTAGGCAAATAAAGAAATCGCTATGAACACATTTCAATTCATGATAATTTACACAGTATAGTGCAGTGGCAGTCAGTGCCGTTTAAGATGAGGTAGGATGATTATTTTTCATGAGCATGGCCTTATTACTATTACAGCATATTGGATGACTCTCATTCATATTCCATTCACCCAGCTCAATGTAATATCGATAGGTTTAAGCTACTATATGATACAAACATTTTCCCTATACCCATCATGAGGTTGCTACAACCTAGCCTATGAGTGAAAGTTTACAACGTAGGTGCATACAGGTCGAGAGACAAATTTGACAGACAGAGGGACACAGACAGAGGGACAGATAGGGACCTTCAATACCGCCTTGCACACTCTTGCCTGCATCTAGCTGATATAGGGTGTAATCATTAGTCCAACAGTTGCAAACAAGGGTTTCTATTCGACAAATTCAGCTATGTTTATCCCCGTTTTTGTTCCGTTTGCTTAAGAAACGTTTTTTCAACAGAATCAGTGGAATGAATACACCATTGATGTTACCTGGGCAACAAGAACAGACACTTAAATATGGAAAGTGATGGTCATAGAAGGAACTGAATAGGCATAGTAAGCCAAACAACCTTTTTGTGGAACCAACCCAATCGTTTGTTTTCTTGGCAACAATATGTCAATTTAATCTGGCCATCTTTTTGGAGACACCAAATGTGTGTAAAGTAAAAGACAGATCCACAGCCACATACCCAGCAATCTGCCTTGTCTCCCATAGTGGCTTATTTTACTCTCTACGGGGCTAGTAACAAATGTGTCTTGTATTGTACTAAAACAGCCTCAGTTCCAGCTATTCCAACAACTGAGTAGTCAGAACAGGCTTTTCCTCCAGGGGGTAAAATGCCCAAGCCTCACATACCGTCCTCCTGAATGCAAACATCTACCAGGATGCTCAAGGGACCTCCCTCCACACTGTTCCTTCTTAACAGATCCTCACCACTATAATCACATGCACAGCAAGCGTGACAGTCAAGGGACGTTGTGGAAAAAAAGCTGCAAATTGGATCGAAATAGCGTCAATGTAGTTTTCTTAAACACGCCATTGTTAAAATTATCTTTGTTTTGCATGTGTGTCTCAATCTCCATTTTGGCTATTCCTTTTACTAATCTTCTTGTCATTATGAACAATGATCTTAAGGGACTACATGCAGTTGAAAACAAAATGGATGATGGCCAAGGTAACTATTGCATTACCTAATGATTTTTTTTTTTTATATCATTGGTCACGAATGAAAGTTAACGAGGGATGGTACACGATTGTTGAAAACCATTGGGACACTGCTGTTCTCTCTTGGTTCTCTCTCTTGGCTTTGTTCGCAGAGCTGTTCCCCGCAAATACACTGTTCCTTCAGTCTCAGAGAGCTTAAACACCTGTTTCTCCTCTCCTTTGATAATTATAAATGGAGCACTTCTTATTGCGCTCTAATAGTGTTCAAGCTGAGTTGGTTCAGAGCTACTAATTATACTCACCAGCAAAGGTGGTTTTGGTCGTCTCTAGGTAGGACGAGTTTGATTCGATACCTTTTGGAGTAACCACAATCCCTGAGCTGCGGTAGAAGAGCTGGGCTCTTTCTTTAATGTTTCCTCAAGTCCTCTCTCTTCACTTCCTTCTTCAAACACATTGGAGGAGAAGGTTTTAGGGCACAGACCTTGGGTGTTCTCCTCCAATGCAGTTTGAGAAAGCGAGAAGGAGAGGGGACCCGAGGAAATGAAGAAAGAACTTCAGAAAAAGCCAATTTCTGTAGATTGTTTAGGGTCCAGATTCAATTACAGAATCAGCCATGTTGTCGAATAGGACACTTAACGTACAGAAGTCGAAAGTTTACATCCACTTAGGTTGGAGTCATTAAAACTCGTTTTTCAACCACTTCACAAATTTCTTGATAACAAACTATAGTTTTGGCAAGTCGGTTAGGACATCTATTTTGTGCATGACACAAGTAATTTTTCCAACAATTGTTTACAGACAGATTATTTCACTTATAATTCACTGTATCACAATTCCAGTGGGTCAGAAGTTTACATACACTAAATTGACTGTGCCTTTAAACAGCTTGGAAAATTCCACAAAATGATGTCATGGCTTTTGAAGCTTCTGATAGGCTAATTGACATCATTTGAGTCAAATGGAGGTGTACCTGTGGATGTATTTCAAGGCCTACCTTCAAACTCAGTGCCTCTTTGCTTGACATAATGGGAAAATCAAAAGAAATCAGCCAAAACCTCAGAAAAGAATTGTAGACCTCCACAAGTCTGGTTCTTCCTTGGGAGCAATTTCCAAACACCTGAAAGTACCACGTTCATCTGTACAAACAATAGTACGCAAGTATAAACACCATGGGACCACGCAGCTGTCATACTGCTCAGGAAGGAGACGCGTTCTGTCTCCTAGAGATGAATGTACTTTGGTGCGAAAACTACAAATCAATCCCAAAACAACAGCAAAGGACCTTGTGAAGATGCTGGAGGAAACATGTACAAAAATATCTATATCCACAGTAAAACGAGTCCTATATCGACCTAACCTGAAAGGCCGTTCAGCAAGGAAGAATCCACTGCTCCAAAACCACCATAAAAAAGCCAGACTACGGTTTGCATCTGCACATGGGGACAAAGATCATACTTTTTGGAGAAATGTCCTCTGGTCAGATGAAACAGAAATATAACTGTTTGGCCATAATGACCATCGTTATGTTTGGAGGAAAAAGGGGGAGGCTTGCAAGCCGAAGAACACCATCCCAACCGTGAAGCACGGGGGTGGCAGCATCATGTTGTGTGGGTGTTTTGCTGCTGGAGGGACTGGTGCAGTTCACAAAATAGATGGCATCATGAGGCAGGAACATCATGTGGATATATTGAAGCAACTTCTCAAGACATCAGTCAGGAAGTTAAAGCTTGGTCGCAAATGGGTCTTCCAAATGGACAATGACCCCAAGCATATTTCCAAAGTTGTGGCAAAATGGCTTAAGGACAACAAAGTCAATGTATTGCAGTGGCCATCACAAAGCCCTGACCTCAATCCTATAGAAAATTTGTGGGCAGAACTGAAAAAGCATGTGCAAGCAAGGAGGCCTACAAACCTGACTCAGTTACACCAGCTCTGTCAGGAGGAATGGGCCAAAATTCACCCAACTTATTGTGGGAAGCTTGTGGAAGGCTCCCCGAAATGTTTGACCCAAGATAAACAATTTAAAGGCAATGCTACCAAATACTAATTGAGTGTATGTAAACTTCTGACCAACTGGGAATGTGATGAAATAAAAGCTGAAATAAATCGTTCTTTCTACTCTCATTCTGACATTTCACATTCTTAAAATAAAGTGGTGATCCTAACTGACCTAAAACAGGGGATTTTTACTAGGATTAAATGTCAGGAATTGTGAAAAACTCAGTTTAAATGTATTTGGCTAAGGTGTATGTAAACTTCTGACTTCAACTGTAGATGCTGTGATAATGTACTGTGTATCATAACTAGCTTAAGATCAAAGGAAATACAAATTAAGATTGTTGTGATGGAAATATTTGCTTTTTAAAACTAACCGTAAAATGCCTTTTTTTTTAGGGAATGTGATTCTAATACACCTGGTATTTTCCACTGAACACAAACCTGAAAGTATTTTGTAATGAAAGTTGAAGTGTATGTATTTTCCTGTGGAAACCGTAGTGAACATGTGTGTCATGCAATGTTTATGTAAGACATCTTGACGGCCTTATGTGCACCCAATTACCGTCCAACCAAAGGAAGAAATTATCTCAGACTCTGAAGGATGCACACTGGCAAGTCACTCCCAGAGACCACCTTAGGGACTCATAATCTATTGCTTTCTTCCTGAAGTCAGTCAGTGCAATCATATCATCATATACCACTGGAGCTGCTTCTCTTAGATCAAATGATGTTTCCCGACATCCAGAGAAAAGTCTGTTAGTTTTACTGTAACTCTGGAGCTTTTGCCCGGGGCTTTATAAACATAGGGGGACTTCGATCTGTGCTCATCAAAAGCTCACTTACAAGGGAAGTAAAATAAAACACAGTTTAAATAGTGAGTAATCTAAATGTTTTGCCATTGGTTTGAAGACCAAAGACGTGCAGTCGTGCATGCTGGATGAAGATGATTCAGAAGTAGTTGTTTGTTTAAATTGCACTCAAAATCGACACAGGGAGTAAAAGAGAAAAGCCTGGAAAGAGGAAGATGAGAGGGTGAGGAGGGAGCGAAAGCTAGGAACAGGTGGGGATCAGTGGAGGACAGCTCATAATAATGTCTGGAATGGAGCGAAAGGAATGTCATCAAACACATGGAGACCATGTGCATGATGTATTTGATACCATTCCACTAATTCCACTCCAGCCATTACCATAAGCCCGTCTCCCCCAATTAAGTTGACATCAACCTCTGGTTGGGATGGAGTCCAAAAAAAGGTGGAAGGTGTGTGAGCTATTCGGAACTGGAGGGGGTCTATGGTAAAAGGAGAGGAGCAAAGAGAAGATGGGATCAGAGCAATGCAAAGAAAGACAGAATGTGTGATGGAGATGAGAATGCAGAATGTGTGTTCTGTCTAAGAGAAGCCAAAAGAGTGAATGCCAGCCTGTGCTTGTGTGTTTAGCTGAAATAGAGTGGGAGACAACAGAATGTTCAGGCCACTGTGGTATGGAAGGTACTCAGCCTGTACCTTACAGTTCAACTGAAATAGAGCACATGGAGTATTGTTCAGTGTACTTCAGGACCTGCCTGTGTGCTGTTATAGGTTCAGTCACGACAAACCTACGTTAGGACATACAATACAAGCTACATCAGACGTCCGACAAAAACTACAAGCTAGGCTACATCAGATGAAAATGGTCTGTGTGTTGCGTTTAGTTGTACCAGAAAGGGAGTGTTCACGTTCAGGCCACTGCAGGCCAAGCCTCAAGCTTCATGTCCTCACAGTGTCCTTCCCCACGACCCTGAAGTCGCCCATCACTCATGCTTTCTCCGTGAACTCCAGATGCTCCCACCCGGGAGAATGGAGTCGGCTCCCGCTCATCCCTCTTCATTCCCGCTAACAATTTGGTAATGAAATATAGATTTTTAGTTAGATTCATATTGATGCTATTAGCTTTGCATTGATAAATCACCCTGGCCTGGGGCTCGGCCATGACCGCGGCTGGCTACAATAGAGTTGGGGGAGATAACAATCAAGTCGCCCATGTGTTAATTTGATTGATATGTCTTATTTCTCTTCTGTGTCTCTTAGCTGGCTCGCTCTGTCTCTCTCTCCATCTCTCTTAGTCTCGGGAACACAGTTTCATAACAATGGCTCAGTACAAATCGCATTTGTGCAGTATTTATGGCTGTCCATTACCTAACTCAGCCCTTAGTCTCTTTCTCTCTCTAACGCGCACGCGCACACACACACACACACACACACACACACACACACACACACACACACACACACACACACACACACACACACACACACACACACACACACACACACACACACACACACACACACACACACACACACACACACACACGCCAATATTGACACTCTAATACCTCCAACAAATTCAACACAATTGGTTACTGGTACAAACTGTTTTGCTCAAATGTAATTAGCCTTTTCAAAGTCCAATTACTATTATCAAGAGCATATCATAACCAATAATGGATATGCTTTTCACAGTGCCCTACCGTGCAGTTGTTTATAATCTCAAATTAAGAAGTTCAGCAGTGCCACAGTCCCAAATCCATTATGTTTCCCTGCTCTGTATCTGCATGACTTAGTTAGTCCCAAGCCATTCCATGTATCCAGGTTGTGTTCATTAGGGCACACAAGGGAAAACATTTTACAGCTTTCTGCAATGGAACACGTTTCTAATTGAACAAGTACAAGTAGTAACTCTCTGTTTGACCCAGTTTGCTTCTGTTTGGTGCCTAATAAACACGACCCAGTGGTCGACGATAGGCACTCAAATGTTGAGAGAGAGGAGTTTGGATTGAAGTCAGTGGCTACATTTGATTTGATTTTATAGGAGTCTGATGAGATGAAACACTAACATTGAATATACTATATTTGTATATGGGTCCCCTCGTTTGGCCAACAATAGCCATGTAGTTGAACCAGCTAACAACATAATCACAATTCTGTGACTAGCAGTATTCTTCATAGATATTTCATGCCACTGGGCAGACTTCAGTTCAACGTCTAGTTTGGTTCAGTTGTCAACTAACGTGAATTCAATGTGAAATCAACAAAAAACTTCATGTCACTGGATTTAAGCTAAAAGTTTGGTGAAACAAAGACCAAATTCCCTTATGTTGATTACATTTTCAAATCCCATCCGTTTTCCACGTTGATTAAACGTCATCACATTGAATTTGTGTGTTGAAATGACATGGAAACAACATTGATTCAACCAGTTTTTGCCAAGTGGGATGCTTCTTGCTGCTTTTTATATGTTACAAACCCATAATCATACAATACATGGAACAAACATGTATGGTAAATTTAAACACACAAACCAAATCATACCTCTTGGGTTTGAAGCGAGTACTTTCAAAGAGTTAAGTGGGCTGCTGTTGTAGATGCAAAACTTAATGGTTCAATAAGGATTGGACCCTTTTTTTCAATTTTCACCTAAAATGACATACCCAAGTCTAACTGCCTGTAGCTCAGGACCTGAAGCAAGGACATTGATACCATTTGAAAGGAAACACTGAAGTTTGTGGAAATGTGAAATTAATGTTTTTTTAAAATATTTTTTTATTTCACCTTTATTTAACCAGGTAGGCCAATTGAGAACAAGTTCTCATTTACAACTGCGACCTGGCCGAGATAAAGCAAAGCAGTGTGACACAAACAACAAAACAGAGTTACACATGGAATAAACAAACGTACAGTCAATAACACAATAGAAAAAGTCTATATACAGTGTGTGCAAATTGCGTAAGGAGGTAAGGCAATAAATAGGCCATAGTAGCGAAGTAATTACAATTTAGCAAATTAACACTGGAGTGATAGATGTGCAGATGATGATATGCAAGTAGAAATACTAGTGTGCAAAAGAGCAAAAAGTAAATTGTAGGAGTGATCTGGTAAAAGACAATACAAAGAAAAAAACATGTGTTTATAAATCATAATTTTTGAAATGCAAGACAAAGGTCACATTGTATTATTCCCGTTTATGCACCATTTTGATTTTGTCCACTAGATGGCAGCAGTGTATGTGCAAAGTTTAGACTGATCCAATGAACCATTGCATTTCTGTTCAAAATGATAGCAATCTGCCCAAATGTGCCTAATTGGTTTATTGATACATTTACAAGTTCATAACTGTGCACTCTCCTCAAACAATAGCATGGTATTACTTCACTGTAATGGCTACTGTAAATTGAACAGTGAAGTTAGATTAACAAGAATTTAAGCTTTCTGCCCATATCAGATATGTCTATGTCCTGGGAAATGTTCTTGTTACTTACAACCTCATGCTAATCACATTAGCCTGCGTTAGCTAAACTGTCCTGCGGGGGGGCGAGGGGACACCGATCCTGTAGAGGCAGCACTGATATGAGTATGGCTTCAGTCATATGTTTAAGAATGTAATATAGACGGGTTGGTTGTTTAGCAACAAAACCGAAGCGTGCGCAACTATGGGGCAAAACAGACAGGCTTAGATTGTTGACAACATGTAAACTATATTTTGTCTCCGAAGTTTATTGAAAACATAAATAAAGTTGCACAATGCAGTTGTCTCTCAAATACATTGTTACAGCAATTTTTTTGACATATTAGCCTAGACGTGACATCAATCAAAACACCTCAAAACAAGACATGGTATCAAGAAGAAGATCAAACAAGCTGAAATGAGCCACTAACGATTCACCACATGGCAGCTTCTTGTCAATGCTGCTAGCTATCTGGCCATCCAGAACCGTAACAACACACATCCTTCACCCCCTTTGAAGCGTGTGCATTGTTTTTTGACGTTGTTAGCTAACCATAGTATATATGTCATAGTATATGGCAGGGTTCCCAAACTGGCAGCCTGCGGGGGGTTTTGGGTGGCCCCCCAAAAATTGTAATAAATAAATCATAATTAAAAAGCATATTTTTTTTATTGTTGAACATAGAAGACTGTAAAAACACTAGGAAATCAGCTCCAAGGGATTTTAATTTAAGAAATATGTTCCCAAGTATTCCCATGCATAATAGAGAGACCATATACACATGTAAGCAAGGTTTGAAATGATTATGTTTTAGTCAAACATTATATCTGGGCTTCTTGCGGTCCCTGGTATATGGACTTGAGTAGAATAAGAGTTACAGTAAGCAGACACCACTAGGGAGGAAAGAGGCTGAAAAAAGCAGCTTTTTTCCATCTATAAAGATGGAGTGTTCTCCTCGCGTGGTGTGGTGATGGCTCTTTATCAGGAGAGTAATAGTGCTGCACTGCTAACCAGGAGACCCAAGGCTGTTTGTTTTTCTCTAACAAGATGAGTTTTTACATTTTCTTTCCGTCCTCTCTCCTTCGCTCTCTTTATTTCCTTCTCCTGGAAACGTTTGCGAAGCTGACCAATTACAGGGGGTCAAAATTGATGCCACTCTGCTCTGGGGTAACGCATCACAGCATTGAACAGGGTCAGGCACACAAAGAAAAATGTGTGTTTCTGTTTTTTTGTCACCCGTTTTGAGCCTAATGAACACAGCCCATTTCTCGGAAATGGCAACTATTTCAACGGGATTGATGGTTGGACATCACACAAGTTGTAGTAACTGAAATGTCTTGACACTAGATGCCATATAAATATTAGATCACAATGCTGCCAAACATTCCATGCCCTAATAAACATGGCCCAGGTGTACAGGTGACTCTACCTGGAATCATCGTTCTCTGTCACGTCCCCGAACCCACTTCAATTTCCTATCGTAGGATGTCAAACAGCGGTCAGTGGCAGTGAGTGAGGGGGCGGGAGAGTGGTCTAAAGAGGGGTCATGGGGTAAGGGGGCTTTCAGGGGTCCTCTAATCACCCTGTCCCCGTCAATCGTTTTCCAATACCAACGGCCGCCGATTGCCATCCTTCACCCCGGTTGGGGCTAAAGTGATGGCGCCCTCATTAGCAATGCGATCACTGAGTGCTTGAGCCGGAGAGACGGCGTCAGTCGCAGTGAGATCCATCACTCGGCCCAGCGAGAGCGCTGCAACTGCCGCTGCTGTGCCCTGTAATGGCTGCCACTGATTGTCGTCCATACCTCAAGAGGTGTGACAAAGTCCCCAGACAGAGAACAGGGCGATGCAGTCATCGGGGGTAGAGGGGATGGAAAGGGAGGAAGAAAGGGAGGAAGGAAGAGAATGGAGGGAAGGGTGAGGTCGGTGTGAGAGAAAATACTGAACACAGAAGGAGAAAAGAAGAGTGGAGCGGAGAATAGGAGATATCTCTATGAGAAAGAGAGGACAATAAGGAGCGGTGATGATAGAGGGAGGATGAGGGAGGGAGGAGGGGTGAAGGTGTTGAGGAAGCGACGGGAGCAGCTCAAACATTTCAGGCACGACGCCTCAGTGGCACTGGGTAATGAGGCATCACAGCAGAATATACCCAGGCCGCCGTTTGATAAAGGCGAGCTGACACCGGAGCGTGGATAGGTGCTTTTGTGATGCAGACACATGTCCATCCATCACTTCTCTGCACTCCTGAGGGGTGTGTGTGTGTGTGTGTGTGTGTGTGTGTGTGTGTGTGTGTGTGTGTGTGTGTGTGTGTGTGTGTGTGTGTGTGTGTGTGTGTGTGTGTGTGTGTGTGTGTGTGTAATGAGAAAGCGAGAGAGTGTCTAGGTACTGAAATGGTCCAGGAACGGCCACAAATAGGGAAAACAAATGTGATCCATTTTTTGAAAGAGGTTTCAAATGAGACATTACACTTCAGTTAAATGGTAAGTCATAAGGCATTCACAACTGTAACATGAACCATTCATGACTAGTCTTCTCCATGAATGTAAAACAAGCCAAGATGCAAAGTACTCCTTTACACTGTCCAACTAAATTGCAGTGGTTAGATAACAAAATATATTTTAAATTTATGACATTTGCCAGAAGGATTCATACTCTTTGTATGGTGCAGCTTTGGAATCTCAATTGAGTTAGCTACATTTACTAAGTTTCTACAACGAACTACACCGCATAATGATGGGACCCTTAAAGAGAGCAAAAAATATATAAAGAAACAACCGAATGGAATCAAACTAGACTAGAATACACTGAGTAAATGTGAGGCCCTGCTGTACAGTGCTCTTCAATCCTGGTCCTCAAGACCCACAGGTGTGCAGCCCCAAGACCTGGGTCATGTTCAGTAGAGCACACAGTAGCAAAAGGTATTATAACAAGTTTAACAGCTAAATTAAATGGCAAGAAGGTGAGGCCAAAATCAGGGTTTGGGTCCATTTCAGATTCACTTTGTTAATTCAACACATTTGATTTGTCCCATGAATTAACAACCCCGATGGAAACCACAGTGGATCATTCTTAAACGTTTTATCAATCCACTGAAATGTCTTGAGTTGAGGTCGAACTGATCCTTGCCTGGCCTCAAGTTCAAATTCAGGGCGTATCTAATGCTCTCTAAAGCATGCATGGAATGACTGGTTCTCCTCTGAATAGAGGTATGTTACATCCTTGTTGTCTGCACATTGTGGGTGGAATAGGAAAGAATTTGTTGTGAATTCTCAGACTCTAAGATAAACTAGCTGCACACGCGCACATGCATGCACACACACACACACACACACAATGAAGCTAAGCTTTCCAGGACGAGGAGACTTTTACACCCTAAATTGGATGCTACACAGCCATAATGCCAGAACACAATTCCACCCCTCAGCAAAAACAAACAAAGGCCCACTTTGTCTCATTGTTCTCCACATATTGTTCCTCGACTTCCATAGTTGTTTGTTGAACAATGAGTACGCAGTAGTGTTCACACGAAGAAGCCACATAAGTCTGTGAATTATCTATTGACTTTAAGTTCGATTTATAACCCATCGTCACCCGTTTCTATTTCAAAAGGCGACCGATACATAATACGACACGGATGCTGTTGTTTGGTTCTTTGTCACGGGGGAATAAACTGCTTACACGCTTAATAACATGGAGGACCCTGCCTTGAGGAGGAGCACCCCCCCCCCCCCCCCCACTCCGAAAAAAAAAGTGCTGACTTGATTTTCACAACCCTTGTCTAACTTTCCACACAATTTCATCAACGTGTTGTTGGTTCAGCATCTGTTATTGTCAAGATGGCCACCTGTCCCCATTGCTCTCCTGAGATGAGAGAAAGGACCGACAATTTACACATGCTGCATGTACCAGAGCATAACCAGCACATAATGTACAGTAAAGCTATAAAACTTCTATGTCCATATTAGGACAGCCTCAGGCTGTGAGGCTGCCTGATACCTTCTCTGAGTCTGTCCCAATACGGACACTGTAACTCATCCTGTTGCTCATCACAAAACATGATATCCTTCAATTAAAAGGCCCTGGTTGAAAATAAAATGGCATTTGAATTGCAACAAAAATAAATAAAAAATACCCCAACTTTGTGTGGGCAGATCGTATTTGGTGTTTCCCCAGTCAGACCCTTCAAATCCATAGTAGAATAGACTATGGGCTGTTCATGAAACACACAACTGTGTTCTCGCTCTGCGGGTAATGTAGCAGTACGAGCATCATTAACCTAGTGTGTTACGTGGTTTTAACTAATGATTCATAAACAGGGTCTGAGAGAAACGTTGTTTCCTGAGATGAATACAGCTCCCGTTAATGACTGTGTCTACCAGTCACCATGCCGTGTCAATCACATGGGAGATGGTTATGTCGTTGTATTGAAGAAGTTGTGCATTTATCAGGTATGTGTGTGTGTGTTCAGCAAGTCCCAGCTAGATTTCCTGCACCATTAACTTCACTAGGGTAGGGGGCAGTATTTTCACGGCCGGATGAAAAACGTACCCAAATTAAACGGCCTACTACTCGGGCCCAGGAACTGGAATATGCATATTAGTAGATTTGGATAGAAAACACTCTGAGGTTTCTAAAACTGTTTGAATGATGTCGGTGAGTATAACAGAACTCATATGGCAGGCAAAATCCTGAGAAAAATCTAAGCAGGAAGTGAGAATTCTGGTGCTTGTAGTCCTTTCAAGTCATTGCCAACCGAACACACGGTGAGTTAGGGTTCATTGTGCACTTCCTAAGGCTTCCACTAGATGTCAACAGTCTTTAGAAAGTTGTTTGAAGCGTCTACGATGAACAGAGACCAAATGAGAAGCCTGGGAAGTTTGTCACCCAGAAAATGACATCACTTCTTGGCGTGCGTTCATGAGGATGGATCCTCTCGTTCCAAAACCTTTTTCAAGACACAGGAACCTTCCGGTTGAAATATTACTGAATCTTCACGTTCTGAAGGCCCAAAAGATTGATGTTTTAAAACGTTTGACATGTTTGAACGAATGTAAATACAACTTTTTTTAACTTTTCATCGCGACATCGTCCGCGCGCTTTCTACATTTGGAGTAGCTTACTGAACGCGTGAACAACAAGGAGTTATTTGGACATAAATTATGGACTTTATCGAACAAAACAACATTTGTTGTGGACCTGGGATGCCTGGAAGTGCCTTCTGATGAAGATCATCAAAGGTAAGGGATTATTTCTAATGCAAATTATGATTTTAGATGACTCCAAGATGGCGGCTATCTGTATAGCCTAGTGTATTTTTCTGAGCTCAGTACTCAGATTATTGTAAAGAGTGCTTTCCTCGTGAAGCTTTTTTGAAATCTTTCATAGTGTTTGCATAAAGGAGATGTTCATCTATAATTCTTTGAATGACAGTTTCATTTTGTATCAACATTTATGACAAGTATTTTTGTAAATTGTGGCGCTGATCACCGGCAGTATTTGAGGGAAAATATTTTCTGAACGTCACACGCCGATGTAAAATGCTGTTTTTAGATATGAATATGAACTTTATCGAACAAAAAAATGCATGTATTGTATAACATAATGTCCTAGGAGTGTCATCTGATGAAGATCGTCAAAGGTTAGTGCTTCATTTAGCTGTGTTTTGGGTATTTGTGATGCATGCTAGTTGCTTAGAAAATGGCTGTGTGGGTATTGTGTCGATGTACTCTCCTAACATAATCTAATGTTTTGCTTTCGCTGTAAAGCCTTTTGGAAATCGGACAACGTGGTTCGATTCAGGAGAAGTGTATCTATAAAATGGTGTAAAATAGTCCTATGTTTGAGAACTTTGAATTATGACATTTTGGTTTTAAATTTGGCGCTCTGATTTCTCACTGGTTGTTGAATAGGGTGGGACGATTTCGTCCCACATACCCGAGAGAGGTTAAAGTCTACTGGCGATGAGGTGCTTGGTAATGGGGGCAGGGCTGAATGATCTGGAAGCTCCTAGCCAGGTCCCTCCATGGTAGAAGCACAGGGCTATTGGTCGTCAGCAGCTGAGATTTGAGTGGGAGCTGCTCCCGGCAGAACCCTGTACATCTGAGCAGCCCTATTTAGGAACTACACTGTTCACCCCGGCTGGGGAAAGGCCTAAAAAGGTGACCTAAACAGTACCCACTCTAACTCTTCTGGATAGGCTACTACACATACGAGGACTTTCCGTTTCAGCGATAGAAAACGAAATAATAAGAAATATGTCCTCTTTTCGACTTGCAACATGGAACATAAGGACTCTCACCAATAGGCCCGAACGAAGGACTGCACTCATCGCAGCAGCTAAAGCGATATAACATTGTCATCGCTGCTCTCAGTGAGCCCAGACTCCTGGGTGAAGGGTCGCTCAGTGAGGAAGGAGAGGGCTACACATTCTTCTGGAAGGGATACCTCTCAGAAGAGCAGCATCTGCATGGAATGGGCATTGTTGTGAAGACCTGCCTTCTCCCAAATCTCACAGAAACACCAACTGGCATAAGCGAAAGGCTAATGTCACTCCGCATTCTCCTCGTTGAAAGCCGGCATGCTTATGTACCAGTGCTTATACACCAACTCTACCATCAGAAGGTGATGCAAAAGACTGCTTTTTTAAGAGATGCTGGATGAGGCCCTCCACAGAGTGTTATTGGGGAAAGACTGGGGAAAGATTGTGAGATATGGAGTCATGTGATAGGACAGCACAGCTTTAGTCATGCCAATGCAAATGTATTGAGATTGCTAAGCCTTTGTGCTGAACATGAACTCACCATTACCAGCACCATGTTCCAAATGAAAAACAAATACAAAACCTGGATGCACCCACGATCAAAGCACTGGCATATTATAGACTACATGATTGTCAGGGGGATATCAGGGATGTCCTCATTACGCGAGCAATGAGAGGAGCGGAATGCTGGACAGATCATTGAATGATCTTAACCAAGGTCAGAATGAATGTTCGCCCAGCCATCCGCCCCAAGAAGTCAACCAAAAAAGGCTGCACTATGCTCGACTTCAGGAAACAGAGGCATGTAACAACCTACGTCGCTCTCTAGCAGAAAAACTAAAGAACAAGAAGGACTCTCCTGAATGCGGAGGGAGCGACTGAAGGCAAATGGGCCTCCCTAAGCACATCACTGAGTCAGCAGCCCAACCCATCAGCTACAGCAGCAAGAAACATCAGGCATGGTTAGACGAAAAATCAACAAGCTTCTGAGGCCCTAAAAAAGCAATGGCAAGAGCAGCGAAAGGAGGCACAGAGTATTCTACTACAACTACAAAATGAGTGGTGGATCTCCAAAGCATAAGAAATCCAATCTTGTGTGGACAGATATGACATGCACAACTTTTATGATCCACTGAAGACCACCCCATGGCCCAAGAAGTTGCTCTCTCAGAAATGCCGATGGGTCCACTCTCATAAAAGACCAAACTAAGATAGGTCAGAGGTGGGGTGAACACTTTGAAGCGCTCTTAACCAGACAAACCCAATTGACTACCCAGTCCTGGATGAGCTCCCAACCCTGACCACCATCCAGAGGCTTGATCTCCCAACCACCTTTTCTGAGGTCTGCGCCGCCATCAGGTCACTGAAGAACAACAAAACTTCTGGACCTGACCCCATCCCTGCTGAGATCCTAAAACAGAGGGGATATCTCTGTACCAGAGCAGTTCACCTGTTCATCTCTGAGATATAGAGACAAGAGAGCATCCCCCATCAATGGAGGGATGCAAACATTGTCACCATATGCAAAAGCAAGGGTGACAAATCCATCTGCGGCAACAGCAGGGGCATATCCCTCCTTGCAGTTGCTGGCAAAGTCTTGGCAAAGATCATGCTCCGCAGACTCATCGACACCATCACTTAGGACCTGATAACTGAGTCCCAGTGCGGCTTCAGAAAGAACAGAAGCACAGTGGACATGATCTTCAGTGCACACGAACTGCAGGAAAAGTGCCTTGAACAGAAACAAGACCTGTTCATGGCCTTTGTGGGCCTCTCCAAAGCATTCAACACAGTACACCGTGAACTTCGTTGGAAGGTCCTCCTGCAGTATGGCTACCCTGGGAAATGTGTGAACATCCTGCATCAGTTCCATGAAGGGATGGTGGCCAGAGTTACAGTTGGGAGTCAGCAGTCTGAACCCTTTGGAGTTGGTACTGGTGTGAGGCAAGGGTATGCGCTAGCGCCGGTCCTATTCAATTTCTTCCTCCTGAGTGTCACAACATTCCTGCACAAGGACATGAAAACAGAAAGTGGGGTGACACTGGACTTCAGATTGACCAGGAACCTCTTCAACAATTGGAGGCTCCAAGCTGCCACAAAGCTAAAATCTGAACGCGTACCAGTACGCAGATGATTGTACTCTTGTGGTCCATACCCCAGAAGTTCTGCAAGCCAACTTCACAGCAGTTGTGAGAGCACAGAGCAGAATGGGGCTGTCTGTTAACATCCCAAAAACAGAGGTCCTATGTCAGTGGTCATCTGATCCTCCACTTGAAACACCCACACTCTCCATCTCTCCTCACTTGCCATTGCACCACACTTTAAATGTCTTGAAAGTATCCTCTCGGGAGACTGCATCATTGACCAGGATATCCAGATATCCAGGCCCATCCTCCTTTGGACGGCTATTGAAGAGAGTTTCATATGTATATACTGTATTCTATTCAAGGCTAATACTATATAACTACTGCAGTACACACCTTTTCTATCATATACTGTCCATAATGTCTATATACACACCATGGACTGCCTTAAGGGTGTGTGTGTGTGCGCACATGTAATATTACCTCCCACAATAGACAGCGTCTCTCTGCAGTAATCGAGCTGTGGGCATATGACCCCAACACACACACACGGAGAGAGAGAGAGAGAGAGAGAGAGAGAGATTCTCCTCACAAGGCACAAGGACCGACAGGACAGGAGACGCCTGTCACTCCAATCAACCACCAGTCCGTCTCTCCTCTTGCCTGCAAGAGGGCTGAACTAAAGCGAGGCAGTTTCCCGTCAAAGAACATATGGCAACCCATCTCCTTCTCCTTCTCCCAGCCTGACTGGTGACATGATCTACTGTCTGGGCCCTACGGCCAACACAAAACTCACTGGTCCTCTGCTCGTGGCTCTAGCCATGATCTGTGTATTTTAGGCGGATGACTGACACTGTCACCAGGCCTAGAGATGATGCGGTCCCATTGACAAACAGGATGTGATAGGTGCACGCTGCTGTGTGTTTGTGTGTTCAAAAAGCATCGGAAGGAGTTCACCGAAGTGATGCCAGAAGATGCGACGGAACAGAAAGGATGTAAGGATTTGAGGCATGGATGGAAACTGTTGATTTAGATTTAGGATGTTTTGTGCTTGGTAAACAAACATTTTTCACACCTGAGCGGGGCCAGTTTACCTCAGCTTAAACCCAATCCCAATCATTTTGATTAAAAGAGCAAAACTGATAATGGATCTGTGCTTAGCTGCCCAAATGATGCCCATTGTTTAAGCGGATGGCTATACCGAGGGTTCTTACTGATGCATTTTGACAATCCACACTTAACTACATATTTAATAATGTTGCTATGGCATTTTTATTCCTTGTATTATGTGATGTGGTTACATTTTCTAACTTTTGTCTATAAATGAGCCATAGTTTATCCTAAATGGACAGTAATATTATTTTATGCCTTTCATTCTTTGCGGCTGAACTCTTCTCCACCCAATCCTTGGTATTGTGCGCCATCTCCTGATAGAAATTGTACTTACACCATGCATACGTTTAGAGGTTTAGGGTTGAACTGGGATGAGGATATGAAGTTAGGTTTGAGGCTAGGGTTAGAGTTGAACTGAGATGTGGATATGAAGTTAGGGTTGAGGCTAGGGTTAGAGTTGAACTGAGATGTGGATATGAAGTTAGGGTTGAGGCTAGGGTTAGAGTTGAACTGGGATGTGGATATGAAGTTAGGGTTGAGGCTAGGGTTAGAGTTGAACTGGGATGTGGATATGAAGTTAGGGTTGAGGCTAGGGTTAGAGTTGAACTGGGATGTGGATATGAAGTTAGGGTTGAGGCTAGGGTTGAACTGAGATGTGGATATGAAGTTAGGGTTGAGGCTAGGGTTAGGGTTCAACTGAGATGTGGATATGAAGTTAGGGTTGAGGCTAGGGTTAGGGTTGAACTGGGATGTGAAGTTAGGGTTGAGGCTAGGGTTAGGCTTGAACTGGGATGTGGATATGAAGTTAGGGTTGAGGCTAGGGTTAGGCTTGAACTGAGATGTAGATGTGGCGATGGATATGAATTTAGGGTTGAGGCTAGGCTTAGGGTTGGGGTTGAACTGGGATGTAGATATGAAGTTAGGTTTGAGGCTAGGGTTAGAATTGAACTGAGATGTGGATATGAAGTTAGGGTTGAGGCTAGGGTTAGGGTTCAACTGAGATGTGGATATGAAGTTAGGTTTGATGCTAGGGTTAGAATTGAACTGAGATGTGGATATGAAGTTAGGGTTGAGGCTAGGGTTAGAGTTGAACTGGGATGTGGATATGAAGTTAGGGTTGAGGCTAGGGTTGAACTGAGATGTGGATATGAAGTTAGGGTTGAGGCTAGGGTTAGGGTTGAACTGGGATGTGGATGTGAAGTTAGGCTTGAGGCTAGGGTTAGGCTTGAACTGGGATGTGGATATGAAGTTAGTTTGAGGCTAGGGTTAGGGTTGAACTGAGAAGTGGAAATAAAGTTAGGGTTAGGGTAGGATCCAACCGCCCTCTGTTTCGGTGAAAGCTGAAGGATGGGCCTGGAAAATTGTAACCACTCTCAAATTCATAGACAAAGCAATGGATGCAACGACTAACCATCCATGATATCAACATTATAGTTTTAACCATGTTTTTAGGCTATAAAGTGTTTACATTCATTTGAGTAAAACAAGTTTATATTTTGGGTTCCGCTGTGGCACGAAAGTTGAATTAAGCTCATGAGGCATTTATAAGTTAAATTCTTCAAGAATCAATGAGAAAAGGGGGGGTCTGAAATTATTGACAACCTTGATAAAGATGAGCAAAAATGTAGGTATACTAAAAAAAAGATATTATTTTATACTAATACAATTGCTCAGAGAAAGCAATTGTGTTTAACAAGTCATTTAAAAAATCTCAAAAAGAAAGGGGTCAGAGTTATTGACACCCTGTTTTCAATACCTTTCGATACCACACCTTGTGAGGATAACAGCACTGAGCCTTTTTCTCAAATGTTTTAAGAGGAGTTGGAGAACACATTGTGAGGGATCTTAGACCGTTCCTCCGTACATAATCCTTCCAGATCTTTCGTCTGCGTTTATGGACTGCCCTCTTGCATTCAGACCACAGGTTTTCAATGTGTTTCACGGAGACTGAAATGGCCAATGGAAAATGTTGATTTTGCGGCAAATTAACCATTTACAGTGCATTCGGAAAGTATTCAGACACCTTGACTTTTTCCACATTTTGGTAGGTTACAGCCTTATTCTAAAATCAATTCAATAAAAATGTTTCCTCATTAATCTTCACATATAATGACAAAGCGAAAACAATTTTTTTGAATTTTTGGCGCATTTATTATAAATAAAAAATTGAAATATCTTATTTACATACAGTACCAGTCAAAGGTTTGGACACACATTCAAGGGTTTTTCTTTATTGTTACTATTTTCTACATTATAGAATAATAGTGAATACATCAAAACTATGAAATAACACATATGGAATCATGTAGTGACCAAAAAAAGTACTAAACAAATCAAGATACATTTTATATTTGAAATTCTTCAAAGTTGCCACTATTTGCCTTTTTCATTTGTTTAACACTTTTTTGGTAACTACATGATTCCATGTGTGTTATTTCATAGTTTTTATGTCTTCACTATTATTCTACAAGGTAGAAAATAGCAAAAATAAAGAAAAACCCTTGAATGTTTCCATTCAAGGGAAACCTTGTCAGTTGGCACAACCTCCAGGGCACAATGGCAGGGAATGTGGTGTGACCTGTGGTAAAGGTTAGAGCCTTGCTGAACGCCATATTGAGATTTTATTGCCTATGCTTTTCTATTCTTTGAGCAAATGATTTGAATTATGTTCATGTTTATGATTATAACTTAACATTTTAATTTGAACATGGTTTATCTTGGAACAACATACAGTGCCTTCAGAAAGTATTCACACCCCTTGACTTTTTCCACATTTTGTTGTGTTACAGCCTGAATTTAAAATGGATTACATTTAGATTTGTGTCACTGATCTACACACAATACTCCATAATATCAAAGTGAATTATGGTTTTAGAAATGTTTACAAATTAATAAAAGCTAAAATGTCTTGATTCAATAAGTATTTGTTATGTCAAGCCTAAATAAGTTCCAGAGTAAAAATGTGCTTAACAAGTCAGATAATAAGTTGCATGGACTACGTGTGAAATAATGGTGTTTAACTTTATTTTTTAATTACTACCCCATCTCTGTGCCCCACACATACAATTACCCGTAATGTCCCTCAGTCGAGCAGTGAATTTCAAGCACAGATTCAAGGACAAACACCAAAGGTTTTCCAATGCTTCGCGAAGAAGGGCATCTATTGGTAGATGGGGGGGAAAAAAGAAAGCAGACATGGAATATCCCTTTGAGCATGGCAAAGTTATTAATTACACTTTGGATGGTGTATCAATACACCCAGTCACTACAAAGTTACAGGCGACATTCCTAACTCAGTTGCAGGAGATGAAGGAAACTGCTCAGGGATTTCACCAGTGGTGATATTAAACCAATTACAGAGTTAAATGACTGGGATAGGAGAAAACTGAGGATGGATCAACAGCATTGTTGTTACTCCACAATATTAACTGAAATGACAGTGGGGGAAAAAAGGAAGCCTGTACAGAAGACAAATACTCCAAAACATGCATCCTGTTTGCAATAAGGCACTCAAAAAATACTGAAAAAAAGTGTAAAAGAAAGTTTTTTTCCTGAACACAAAGCATAGTGTTTGGAGCAAATCCAACACAAAACGTCACTGAGTACCACTCTTCATATTTTCAAGCATGGTGGTGGCTGCATCATGTTATGGGTATTCTTGTAATCGGCAAGGACTAGGGAGTTTTTTTTAGGATACAAATAAAAGGAATAGAGCGAAGCATAGGAGGAAAACTTGGTTCATTCTGCTTTGCAACAGACACTGGGAGACAAATCCACTTTTCAACAGGGTAATAACTGAAAACGCAAGGCCAAATATACACTGAAGTTAGTGTAGATGAAGGCGAGGAGACATGTTAAAGAAGTATTTTTAACAGGGCCAGCATCCCTGTGGAACACTTGACACCTTGTAAAGTCCATGCCTGACAAATTGAGGCTGTTCTGAGGGCAAAAGAGACTCAATATTAGGAAGGTGTTCCTAATGTTTTGTACACTCACTGTATATCCATCCTCTCAGAAAATGAATGTCAAATTCCTTCCATATTGCTTTGTAACACTTTTTACTTTCTAATATAACTATATGAGCAAGAATAATTGGTGTAAGAGCTTTACCAAGCACTGTTGAACAATTATGAGAGATAAATTAAGCCTATTACAAATACCTGTAATTGTATGAACTTTTCATGTTACATAATCACAACCATTTATACTACATTTTCATGTGTGTGACTGTTATAAACATACCACCTCAAAGGCTGATGAAAGAGCCTCTGGGATAAGGAAATGACCAATATCAAGCCCATGTAAATATATCAAGTTTTATTCGTACTAACAGGTATTATGCAATATAAATACTTTGAAAATACAGCCTCATCATCTAAAGTCCTAAAAGTCACAGAATATCTGAGCACTGAGTGAACATTGCAAATCATCATGAAGCGGTCTGATTAACACATGTCCATCTAAGCCCCAACCTTTTATTACAAACATCTATCGTTTTACAATCTATATAATTCTGACTTCAATTCATAAAACCTTTTTTTTTTTTTTTTTTAACATACCGACAATCGATCAAGGTGGATAACTATCATATAATATTCAATAAATAATGTAGTAATAACATCAGATTGGTACTTTTTAACATGGATGGCTTTCTTTCCTTGTGCGCAGCTAAAATAACTTGAAAAAAACTGCAGAAGCCATTTCTAAGACAGATATCCAGTGATCCAGCAAAACACAAAAAGTAAAACACAGCAAAAAGGAACTAAAGAACAGTGTTTTTCGAAACAGACAATCCAAGACTGACCCACAATCCTCCTCATTGAAGAGTAGTCATTTTCATGGAGTCGAACTGCACATCTACCTTCTAAAAGGGACATTTTCTGTTCTCAGACCTCAAAAGTGGCCTTCTGTTCAAGTCCACAACACCATTGGTTGTGTAGATCCAGCTATACGCATGAAGCACTGCAAATCTGTAAGTTACATAGTGCTTTTCTTTTCCATGCATTTGTTTTGGATTCATTTTCCATTCCGTCTGGATCACATAGCCTGGGACGTGGACTTACCTCAACAGAAGACAACTTTCTGAGGTCTGAGAAACACAATGTTTGAAATGTTCCACATGGTCAGTGCTCCCTAGCAATGGAAGCCAGTCTTTCAATGTAGGGATATCCACTTGAGTGGATATACAAACTTAATGCGACAGAACATACATAGTCAGCAGCATTGATATAGTGGTAAAACAAAGGGTGGGTAAACTATAAAGTCCAGTGAGCGATCAAGATAAGACTAACGAAATAAAGGAAGACGTGTTACATTTTTATATCTGTATTGTTCGCATTTTACTGTGGGCCTATAGGGACGGTAGGATATGGCGAGATATTGATATTTCTTATTTTTGTAAGTTCTTAAATTTGTATAATAAGATTAGTACAGATTTTCTCAGGGGACCCCACAGGGTGCCCCGACCCCAAGTTTGGGAACCACTGTACTAGCCTCTCGCTCTCTGCATGCTTCGCAGCCTGCCGCAGCCTCACCACTGTCTGCCACACCACTGTCTGTCTGACCAGTCCCACAGATAGAACAATGAGCCAGATATTTCACCTGATGTATAAATGTGAAGCATCCGGTTGGCATTTCCACCCATTGCCAAATATGGTCATGAGAGAAAGTCTAGTTGCCGGCAGTGGAAGAAGATAGAGCGAGATGGATTTTGGCCGACATTCCACAAAAATAAATCATTGAGTAAACATTTGATTTCCATACAGTTTTCTGTTTCCAAAACTAGAATCTGTAACAGAGTGGACTGTGTTTTGTAGACTTTAACCTTTCCCAAAGTTGTGTTGTTTAGTAGGAGGGCAAGGCCAAATGTAGTTATTGCACACGCGCACTTCAGAGTATGCGTTCCCTAATGGACATATGCAATATAAATGCTAGAACGCGCCAGTAGGATCAAACTAACTTGTGCTTGGCTCTGCCCAACTCCTTACTTATTCTGCCAACTATGATTAATTTGCTCCCATTGGAAACGACAGGCTCTGGTCTATCTTGGGTTAGTTATAAATATCTTTACTAGTACTCTCTGTAAAGCAAATTTATGATGAGAACTTAGTAGCCTATATTTTGCCCCTGCTCTGGTCAAGCGCCATTTAACATTAGCTTCTTTCTTCATCCAGCTAGCTAGCTGGCAAACACTAGCCAGATCCCTTTAATGTTATGGCAATACTAGAAGTCTCTGCCACCTGACTGACATATCTATACGCAACTATTTGCCAGCTGTACACTCATTCTCCAAGAGTCAGGTTTTATGTTTGTTTGGGGGATGTCTGTAGACACGGCAGGAGTCGCGTACGTTTAGGAAAAAATAATACAATTATGTACGGCATCTCGCAAACCCACTAGTCTGTCAGCGGCGTCTCTAGTTGCCTACTTTTATAGCCACTTGTCGTTGGTCTGCTGGGGTAGTTTGTTTCACTGGCCCTCGGTCTGTGCTGCGATTCGCGAGAGGGCAGAGTTTAGCCGTTCGCTAAAAGAAGGAAGGCGCGAGTAGAACTCATATCAAGAAAATAAGTTTTCTGAGCTTTGATCTACGCTGGGAACGCAATAATAAGTGGGTAAACGTCATTTCACTAATTAAAAGGTGAGTAAATAATTTGGAGGGTGCTTACACAAGTTTATAATGATTAGGATTATATATATATTTCTTTGCATATCCCAACTCCTCAAGTCACTCGCTGGGAGTTGGGTCACGACCAGGGTTGCTGTTGTACAGCGCCCCTGGAGCAATTAGGGTTAAGTGCCTTGCTCAAGGGCAACCCGACACATTGTTGGCTCCAGTATTCGTATTCCTTTCGGTTACTGGCCCAACGCTCCAACCTTGAGGCTACTTGCCAGAATTGTGTGCGTTTACCCTCCACTACATCCCTGGTCAGCAGAGTCTAGCATAGTTGTTGTTCATGTAAACATGGTTGGAGATGGACGGTAAGTCACAAACAGCTGCCTCATTACTGTTGCTTAAAGATGGGAGAAACCATACCACTGTCTACCCCATGACCATTGTTATTGATTTTGTTTGTTGGACGAAGCAGAGGTGGGGAGCGTCGTGCATCAAGAGGTGGGGAGCGTCGTGCATCAAGAGGTGGGGAGCGTCGTGCATCAAGAGGTGGGGAGCGTCGTGCATCACGAGGTGGGGAGCGTCGTGCATCAAGGTAAAAAAAATATTAATTATGAATATATGCTGTTCTATCGCGATGATGTACGAGAGAAAAAAACGTGTTTGTTGTTTGCAGTAATTTGTTTCTTGTTGTAATATCACAAATGGACATGGCAGTTTTACTATTAAAGATTCCAGCTTTCAAGGTGGATGGTAACTTTTCTTGTGTGAGCTGGTTGACCAATCCAAACAGTTTCCAAATAACACCAAAAAAAAGTGTCAAAAGCTAAAATAAACAGATGACTAAAACACTAACACACATTCACAGTAAACACACGTACCAATCCGATTATTTCAAAATGTTCTATCAATTCTCTGGAGGGATACAATATGAAAGTTTCAGTCTTTGCTTGTCTTTTTGCTCTGACATGGATTTAAAGGGTTTGCATTAAAGGTTACATAAAACACCCTGGGGTATCCTGGTTTTCTGCCCTTTAACAACTGATTTAGAATCAGTTATCACTAACCCAGCCTGAACTCAATCACCATGAGCTGAACAACTACACCATTTCTAGGTCAGTATATTGTCACCACATAAACATCTAAGCCTGGCCCTGTGATGTAGCAGATGGTTAAGTGCATCGCTACTGCATTCCTGAGAAGTTCTGTCACTCTGGATGCAGAAATGCCTTGTCCTTTCTGTGTGCTGAGGTGTTGACGGTGCTTCTTGTGTATGTTGAGTTACAGTGTAGAGGGCTGTGAGTTCACACCCCAGTTGGGGAAGAATTTCCACTCTGTCACGTCCACATGTAATGGTAGCTTTATCAGTCCGGGAGGGTTAGTTAATTGTGGACAAAGAGTGTCCCTTGAGACAATTGGGCCCCACAAGTGAAGTGCCACTGTTCTCCTGTAGTCATGGCTTGGTTCCTGTGAGGGACTGCAGGCTTCTCATCTTGCAACAATGCATTTTGGGAAGTCGAGTTTTCAGGGCATGTGGCATGCAGAGTTTTCATGTCCCCTTCCTAAGAGAGGTTGTGGAAGCAGAGGAACGGCCGCTCGCCTGTAGAGGACAGATATAAGGGGCAAAATGGAGTCAGATCACAGATCATACCAAGACACGTTTGTGTTGCTGAGTGTCAGTTGTCTTTCTATGAGTGTATTTGTGTGTGCAAGTATACTTCTGTGTCTGAAAGTGTGTTTCTGATTGTGCAAAAATGTCAGTTTGTGTGACTGTGTGTGAGTTAATCTTTCAGTGTGTGTCAGTGTGTCCTCACGTCTCACACATTACAAAGGCAACAGAAGAGGAAGAATATAAGAAGAGAACAACAGACAGGTAGGTAGAGAGAGTCCAGGAGGGCCTGCGTGTGGTCATGATTGGCAGGATGTTGACATGCCATATGGAGACGCACGACTGTTACCCCAAGGGGGATGTCAAGGCTTTTTTATTTTTTGTTTTCCTGTCAGCTCCTCGTACCAAACAGAGAAAGAGGGAGACAGCAGTCTGACACAGACGCTCAAGTATCACTGCCTCGCCTTTAGTGTTTCATACACTGATTTCTCTTTTGGATTCTCAGAGCTGGGAGCAGAAAGGAGTGATGAGGAATTATTTTAAAGGTCTAAATACCTTTCGTTTTTTGTTATTGACAGGATAGGGGGAATGCAGAGGGAGATATACATCGAAGGGCACACAGTAAGGAGACGGATTCTACTTCTAGCAAAACAAAACCCAAACATGGAAAGTAGCATACTTGTTTGGAGGCCTCCGTGGAGGAATGGACTTCATTTCCAAAATGTCCATTGTACTGCAGCATCGCTGTAGAATCAAGAGAGACAGAGCAACACTTTAGAATCCCAAGACCTTCCCAACGAAGAGTTACAAGAAAAAAACTGAACCTAATAATATCACAGTAAGTTAAGGTATCTGTTGTATTTTTAGGGCAATATTCCGTTTAGATTTCAGGGTAATATTGCCTTGGAGTGACGAGCGGGAAAAAGCGATGGCTTTTCTGCTTGTTCTAGTTTTTGGTCTTCAATTGATTTGTGGGCTACACACACACACACACACACACACACACACACACACACACACACACACACACACACACACACACACACACACAAAGTTTGGGGTCACTTAGAAATGTCCTTGTTTTTGAAAGAAAAGCAAGGATAATGGTGCTTGCAAAGCCAGGATAATGGGTTTGATTCCCTGGACCACACATATGTAAAATGTATGCACTTATATAAAATATGCCATTTAGCAGACACTTTTATCAAAAGCAACTTAGTCAGTTATAAGTGCATACATTTTACATATGTGTGGTCCAGGGAATCAAACCCATTATCCTGGCTTTGCAAGCACCATGCTCTACCAACTGAGCTACAGAGGACCAATGGTCACTGTGCTGGTGGTCAGGCATCTCATTAGCATGCACACACACCAATTACTGTACATCCCCATAACTGACATCACAAGCAAATGTGTTTGTTCAAAGTTGAGGGACTGCCATCCAAGGTCAAAAGCACACACACGGGCAGACTGGCATTCACAGGCACAATACACACTTTGTAAAGAAATGTAAATTATGTTTTTTCATGTGTGTGGGTATGTGTTTGTGTGCATGCAAATCTGTGCTTGCACCAATCCATTCAGCCTCTGCTTGTGTAACCGATGTGAAATGGCTAGTTAGTTAGCGGTGGTGCGCGCTAATAGCATTTCAATCAGTGACGTCACCCGCTCTGAGACCTGAAGTGGTTGTTCCCCTTGCGTTGCAAGGGCCGCGGCTTTTGTGGCGCGATGGGTAACGATGCTTCGTGGGTGTCAGTTGTTGATGTGTGCAAGGGTCCCTGGTTCGAGCCCAGGTTGGGGCGAAGAGAGGGACGGAACCTACACTGTTACATTGGTGCCGTGACCCGGCTAACTAACTAGCCGTTTCACATGGGTTACACTTGCACCAATCCAATTCTGAGTTATTACCATCAGAAGTCTGAACACAAGAATGCATAGGAAACAATGCCGACCAGCTGGATTATCTAATGAACAGTTTTCTAAAATCATTAACACCACTCTCTTTCCTCTATTTTTCTCGCTAGAAAGTTTGCTTTGTTCATGGAGTATATGCTAGCTAGCTATCTACCATTGCAGCTGACCTGCTAAAGTATGCTAACGTTAGCTAGCTCTAATTGCAGTGTTGGATAGGTAGCTAACCTGTTCCATTGATAAATTATTTATCTCACGCAATTTATAACTTATCCAATCTTTTTACTCACCGGCGCTGTGCGGTAGGCACGTATTATGAAGAAACAGTAGCTAGCTAGTTAGGTCATTGGGTTTTTCCTTTCAGATTTTTTAATGAACAGAATAAAGTCAGAGTGATAGTGTGTAAAGAATAGGAGACTGTCAAAAGGGCTGTGGGTTAGATTTGAACCCATGCAGACACAGGTATACATGTGTGCTGGAGACAGCGATGCTAACCGCTAGAACACCTAAGCCACAGAGTATTGGGCTCATTAGTACTTCCGATGTGCCATTAAGATGGGGGAGGGGTGGGCTTCATTCAGGGCAGTGGGTAACAACTTTCGTACCAAATCTGACAGCCCTGACACAGCCCCTGGCTGCCTGGGAAGTAACGCATATATTACTGCAAATTAAACTGCCCGGCCGATGCCTTTGGCCAGCGCTCCCGTGTCACATGTCAGATGTACTCCTCTCGCTCTTTTCCTCTCTCTATGTCTGCATATCCCTCTCACTAGGTCACTCTTTCGCTCCTTGTTGTTTCTCCCTCTCTTTCCCTGTACTTGCTCACTGCTCTTTCTCCTGCTGTCACCCCAATTGTGTCAGGTCTCTGATGTTCTGGGAGTGGAATTTACTGTGTGTGTGTGTGTGTGTGTCTGTGTGTGTGTGTGTGTGTGTGTGTGTGTGTGTGTAGAGTCTCGATGCCACCTCTTTCATTCTCCCTTTCTCAGACACACACACCCTTATCCTTGTCACACAGTACTGGGTGCCCACTGCCCATCTGTGTCACTGTGATCCATGCACGCACATACTGGTACACCGGCGGAGGTTGCTGAGGGGAGGACGGCTCATAATAATGGCTGGAATGGAGTCAATGTAATGCTATTAAAACACATTCATGTGTTTGATACCATTCCAATCACTCCATTCCAGCCAAAATACTCTGTTCCAGCCATTAATATGAGCCGTCCTCCCTGTCCACTGTGACACACACACACACACACACACACACACACACACACAGGTCGACAGCAGACAGAGAGACCTATTCCTTGACTGGTACTATCACCGGCAGAAACATGCACTGTCCTTCTGTCGGCCTTGGCAAACATGTTTCCCCCAAGCTATTAGCATTCATGCCAAAACACTCGTAGAAAAACCGAAAAGGCGGAGGACAAATAAAATGAAAAACGCATACTACAAAAGGTCACGTTATTACATGTGACTCAAAGGGCTAAAGAGGATGATGATGGTATCTCCGACGACAAGCTGCAGGTTAGATCTGCTACTCTCAAAGTGACCTTAGTGTACAGTGTAGAGTACATGGTCAGTTTTGTGAATGTATCCTTCTCTTCCTCTACATGCTGAATTATGTAGGGCTGTGGTGAACAATATAAAAAATATAAAAATACAAAATCAATGCCATTGTTATTAACCTGTTAGGGCTAGGGGGCAGTATTGACACGGCTGGATAAAAAACATACCCGATTTAATCTGGTTACCACTCCTACCCAGTAACTAGAATATGCATATACTTATTACATATGGATAGAAAACACCCTACATTTTCTAAAACTGTTTGAATGGTGTCTGTGAGTATAACAGAACTCAAATGGCAGGTCAAAACCTGAGAGATTCCTTTACAGGAAGTGGCCTGTCTGACCATTTCTTGAACTTCTTTTCCATCTCTATCATTTACTAAGGATCTCTGCTCTAACGTGACACTTCCCACGTCGTCCATAGGCGCTCAGAGCCCGGGAAAAAACAGAATGTCGTCATTCCAGCCCCAGGCTGAAACACATTATCGCCTTTCTCAAGTGGCCGATCAAGGGACACTGGGCTTAGGCGCGTGACCCGACCGCCCCCGCCTTTGGGATTTTTTCCTCTGTTTGCCGAAAAGGAGATTCCCTGTCGGAATATTATCGCTTTTATACGAGAAAAATGTCGTAAAAATTGATTTTAAACAGCGGTTGACATGCTTCGAAGTACGGTAATGGAATATTTCGAATTTTATTGTCACGAATTGCGCCATGTGCGCGACACTTCTTTACTATTTCGGATAGTGTCTGGAACGCACGAACAAAACGCCGCTATTCGGATATAACGATGGATTATTTTGGACCAAACCAACATTTGTTATTGAAGTAGCAGTCCTGGGTGTGCATTCTGACAAAGACAACAAAAGGTAATCAAACTTTTATAATAGTAAATATGATTATGGTGAGTGCTAAACTTGCCGGGTGTCTAAATAGCGAGCCCGTGATGCCTGGGCTATGTACTTAGAATATTGCAAAATGTGCTTTCACCAAAAAGCTATTTTAAAATCGGACATATCGAGTGCATAGAGGAGGTCTGTATCTATAATTCTTAAAATAATTGTTATGCTTTTTGTGAACGTTTATCGTGAGTAATTTAGTAAAATGTTAGCGAATTCCCCGGAAGTTTGCGGGGGGTATGCTAGTTCTGAACGTCACATGCTAATGTAAAAAGCTGGTTTTTGATATAAATATGAACTTGATTGAACAAAACATGCATGTATTGTATAACATAATGTCCTAGGGTTGTCATCTGATGAAGATCATCAAAGGTGAGTGCTGCATTTAGCTGTCTTCTGGGTTTTGGTGACATTATATGCTGGCTTGAAAAATGGGTGTCTGATTATTTCTGGCTTGGTACTCTGCTGACATAATCTAATGTTTTGCTTTCGTTGTAAAGCCTTTTTGAAATCGGACAGTGTGGTTAGATTAACGAGAGTCTTGTCTTTAAATAGCTGTAAAATAGTCATATGTTTGAGAAATTGAAGTAATAGGATTTTTAACGTTTTGAAAATCGCGCCCCAGGCTGCCAGTGGCTGTTACGTAGGTGGGACGCTTGCCCATAGAGGTTAATGGCATTGGGGCCGCAGGTAGCCTAGTGGTTAGAGCGTATGGCCAGTAACGGAAAGGTTGCTAGATCAAATCCCTAAGCTGACAAGGTAGAAATCTGTCGTTCTGCCCCTGAACAAGGCACTGTGCTGTCATTGTAAATAAGAATGTGTTCTTAACTGACTTGCCTAGTTAAATAAAGGTAAAAAAGGACTACATTACCCAACACTCAATCCCCCTTTACCTTGTTGGTCAAGCCTGGGATCTACAAAGCCCCAGTGCTGGTAGAGAGCTGCCAGGTCGTGGGGGTTGTAGTTCTTCAACAGACCCAGGATGTCCATGTCCATCGGCGTGTCTCTGCTATCCCCAGCAGTCGACTCCCTCTTCCCATGGCCGAAGACGGTGGTGGGTGCCAGGTACCCACTGCTGCCCTGCGCCCCAAACATGTTTGTGACTGACCAAAGGTCTTGACCTTTTAGGGCTGCAGGGGGATCCTGTGGATGGCTGTGTGGGTGTGGACGGGGGTGTAGGTGAGTTCTGTCTGGGGTAAGATGGGATGTGTGGTCGGCCCTGCCATGGTTCCTGGCGAGAATAAAGCCGAGGCCCTCTTGCGGAAGCAGGCTTCCCTCGGCAGCCGCCCGATGATGGCTTCCAGATTTGGTTCTGCTTGTCGACTGCTGGGAGAAGCCTCGGATGCTGGTTGAGGCGGCAGGAACTTTAGGGTGGGCTTCTGTTTTAGATCGGGCGCTCTTATTTGCCACCTCCCCCGTATGGTTTGGGAGGCTTGACGACTTCTTCTTTTGAGGTAGGAGCGACTTCCCACCACCAGGGGGTGACCTTGTGGAGGTACGCGACCCTGACACCATGGCCTGGCTAGTGTTGGACTGGGCAGTAGTAGTTGTAGTGCTTGTGTGGGTCTTTGGCCTCTTGGTGCCTCCACCTGAAGGTTGCATGGCAGTGGAACCTGGGGCTTTGGTGCGCTGGGACCGGGGCACTAGGAGCGCTGGGCAGTCTTTTCCTTCCAGGAAAGGCGGGGGCCCCGTGCGTCGTCCAGCAGCCTTGGAGCCCTTGAAACAGGTGACGTAGGGGGCCCACTTGGGGGCCAGGGAGCTGTCACTATCCACCCTGTGGGCCACACGCTGGTGGATCCACAGCACCTCCAGGTAATGGGTGGTGTGGGTGCAGAACGGGCACTGGTGTCTGACTAGCTTACCCTCGGACAGCGCTGCCACAGGGTTCGCACCACTATCCTCCTGCTGGCCCTCGGGCGGGGCAGACAGGTTGAGGAGGCTGGCGTTGATGATAGCATCCTGAGAGGATTGCCCTTTGACCTTTAGGCTCCTCGACTTTTCAGACTGTCCGCTCGATGCCGCCCTCTCCTGGCCAGGAGGATTCCAGTAGGGCTGGCTGAGCAGTGTGCTCTTCAGCCGGAGATATTCCATGTAACCTGAGACTTTGGGAGTGCCGTGGCTCGGGTCTTCCATAACAGCTTCCAGTACGTGATGACGTGCATCCCTGATGTGCTTGTGCAGCTTGTGCATGTGGAACGTGAGGCAAGAGGGGTCGCTGGTGTGGAAGTCACAGTGCTCGCAGAAGTATGGCTTGGTATCTGTGGATAGCAGAGTACAGGTAGACTAAGCTCACATTGAAAAACAGACATTTTAAGAAAATGAGCTTCAGCAAGGTATGAAGATTTAATAAGTGGTAACATGCTTTCACAAACATGTGGATGAGAGAGGAGGACATTGTAATGCTACTTTTCATCAGTCCTTTACCCTAACAACTCAACTATTTTCAATACATGCTAAATTCAACCGTTGAATGAAACCTTCATGAACCCTTAAGTATATTCCAGAAAACATTCCAACAAATGTCAAGCTATATGAATGGTACAGAAAGGTTTAGGCCTCACAGTACCAGATGTAAGGGCCTTTCATATTCCTTTATGTAGGATGAAGGGTGGAATGGGCAATCCATGCCACACGATGGCGCCATAGCCATATCATTTGCAGTGGCACCCTAAAGGCAACTGTTGAACACCCATTTGACCTGTATGAGTACTGCTCCATGACAACTGAACACCAGCTTTTAACTGGAAAACTGAACTAAGACATCCACTTCCATACTACTTCAAAATGTGAGAAAAGTGCTACAGAATTATAAATATATCCATCACTTTTTGCTTGTCAATGTCATGAGTGTAATTTCAAACATTACAAGACTATTACAAACTTGTGAGTTGCTAGTTATGGGCATATTTACCATGTAAGCATGTTTTTTTTCCCATTTTTTTCCAGCTTTATTTAACCAGGTAGCCCAGTTGAGAACAAGTTCTCATTTACAACTGCGACCTGGCCAAGATAAAGCATAGCAGTGCGGCAAAAACAAAACCGTTACACATGGGATAAACAAACGTACAGTCAATAACACAATACAAAAGGTCTATGTACAGTGTGTGCAAATGTAGTGAGATTAGGGAGGTAATGCAATAAATAGGCCATAGAGGAGAAATAATTATAATTTAGCATTGACACTGGAGTGATAGATGTGATGATGTGCAAGTAGAGATACTGGGGTGCAAAAGAGCAAAAATAAATAACAATATGGGGATGAGGTAGTTGGGTGTGCAGTTTACAGATGGGCTGTGTACAGGTACAGTGATCGGTAAGCTGCTCTGACAGCTGATGCTTAAAGTTGGAGAGGAAGATATAAGTCTCCAGCTTCAGTGATTTTTGCAATTCGTTCCAGTCATTGGCAGCAGAGAACTGGAAGGAAAGGCGGCCAAAGTAGGTGTTGGCTTTGGGGATGACCAGTGAAATATTGTAATGTGGTAATGTCTGAATTTTTGGGGGGATTATTTCATTATTATTGCTGTGAGTAAGAAAAATGGTCCTGTTTTTTCATTTTTTTACCCTTTTTGTGATATCCAATTGGTAGTTACAGTATTGTCCCATCGTCGCAACTCCCATACAGACTCGGGAGAGGCGAAGGTCAAGAGTCATGTGTCCTCTGAAACATGACCCCGCCAAGCCGCACTGCTTCTTGACCCGGAAGCCAGACGCACCAATGTGTTGGAGGAAACACCTTACAGCTGGCGACCGGAAGTCAGCGTGCATGTGCCCAGCCCGCCACAAGGAGTCGCTAGAGCGCGATGGGACAAGGACATCCCGGCCAGCCAAACCCTCCCCTAACCCAGACAACGCTGGGCCAATTGTGCGCCACCTCATGGGTCTCCCGGTCACGGCTGGCTGCGACACAATCTGTGATCAAACCCCTTGTCTGTAGTGACGCCTCTAGCACTGAGTGATGCAGTGCCTTAGACTGCTTCGCCACATGGGTGGCAAGAAAATTGCTCCTTTTAAGGAATATTTTTTTCAGAATCAGGATTTTAAATGTGAATACAACCAAGATGCCTTTTGTCATGTAATTTCACAAAAATCGAATTCTTGTTGCTAATCTAGGTGATAGTGTGGTTTTGTCTTACCTTCATAGGTTGGGTCCCTGATATTATTCCTCTTTATGGAAGAGGCAGACAGAGAATTTTCTTGTCTTGGTGTGCTGGGCTGACTGGAAGAGTTTGGTTTGGTGGCTTGCTTGCTGGATTGATGACCATATTTCACCTTTTTCTGCAATATTCCAAACGTCTCTGGGCTGAGCCCATTCAACAAGGTGCGGCTATTTCTACGGTCACCCTGCTGGTGGGAGATCCCACCGCAGCCACCATTAACAACAACATCCTGGGATCCTTTCTTCTTCTTGCTTTGGGAGGAGTCCAGCTGCCTCTTCCGCTTCTCCTGTTTCAGCGGCACATACTCGCCCTTCTCCTGGTCAAACGCCACATCGGCATCCGCCAGCCTCTCCTCCCAGCCTAGACTTTTATCTGTCACCTCAACCACATGCCCCCGGGTGACCAACTGCCAGGCCTGGTAACTGCATACCGGGTCCAGCTCGGGGATCCGTCTTCCAAGACTCCCCTCCATAGCTGCCTCTCCAGCCCCAGCTGCCCTAAGGTTAAGGCATTCCAGGAAGCGACTCTTGGCGGCGGGGGATGACGAGCCGTTGTCAGGGTCTTGCTGCAGCGGCTTGTTGGGGGTATGGCTCTGCTTGTGGACCCTCTCGTGCAGCCGGAGGGTCTTGCGGTCGTAAAAGAAGTTGCCGCAGCCGGCACACAGCTCGTAGAGACAGTCATCGTTCACCAGGGACGCCGGCTCCCGGGGGACCCCGTTGAGGGTGGTTGGGGACTTGCTGCTGTCTCCACCCCCACCCCGCAGCTGGCTTTTGGCCCGATGAATCCGCATGTGGCTCTGGAGGAACCAGGCCTGGCGGAAGCGCCGGCCGCAGATGCGGCAGCCGTGGTCTAGGGAACCGCGATGCTTCTTCATGTGGGCCTTGAGGAGCAGGGCCTGGGGGAAGACTTGGCTGCAAGACCCGCAGGGGAAGGAGCCAGCACTGGCCTCCTCGTCCCGTTCGTCCACCCAGTTAGTCCCTCCCGGAAATGAGTTGCCCTCAGCCGTGGTTTGTGACTTGTCCTCCTTGCCGCCATCCTGGATGACTGCGTCGTCATCTTTCTTCTTGGAGCTTTTCTTTTTTGTCTTGCCATTGACTTTGTGCTTCTTGGCCGAGGCGCCTTTGGCAAGGTTGTTGTCGGGACTAACCAGTTGCTGGGGGTCTCTCTGTGTTTGTCCTTGCTCCACATCCTCCTCCTCCACTTCCCCCTCCCTTTTCTTGCCCTCTTCTTCTTTCTTGCCCAAGCTTCGGCTGAACAGGCCCAGCTTGTGGCTGCGGATGTGGACTTTCAGGCTGCCCTTCTGGGCCGCCCGGTGTTCGCAGTAAGGACACTTGTACGGCTTCTCTCCAGTGTGCCTGCGCATGTGCTGGGACAGCGAGCTAAGGAGAGGGAAGCTCCGTCCGCAGAGACCACAGGTGTGGCCTGAGGCCATCGCATTGTCCCCCTCCTGGTCACTCTTGAAAGCGTCAGCTTTGCTTTGGTCCGCCCGCTCCTGCTTCGACACCACCTCCATGGGCTGTGGCAGCTCAAGTGTCTGTTGATCCCTGATGAAGAAAACTGACCCGTGCGCTCCAAAGTCATAAGGTTCTCATAGTGATTGTGATGAGGGATAGGTCTGTAGATGCTGCTTTACTTATGTTGTTGGAGGGATTTTCTTTAGCAATCATTAAGACTGGAGAGATTATCATTAAAAACACCTAAAAAAACAAGAAAAAACTATTAGGCCATATTATAAATCTAATAATAGGTTTTATTATAACCACACAACCAATACAATAACTGACATCTGGTAGGCTATATATTCAACCAAGAGACAGACAGAGGCAGACAGGCCCAGACGGGGACAGAGAGAACTGACTGGTTGCTTCACTGCCTGGTATGGCAACTGCTCGGCCTCCGACTGCAAGGCACCACATAGTGCGTATGGCCCAGTACATTACTTGGGCCAAGCTTCCTGCCATCCAGGACCTCTATACCAGGCGGTGTCAAAAGAAAGCCCTAAAAATTGTCAGTCATGAACTGTTCTCTCTGCTACCGCACGGCAAGTGGAAGTCCAAAAGGCTTCTTCACAGCTTCTACTCACAAGCCACAAGACTTCTGAACAGCTAATCAAATGGCTATCCAGACTATTTGCATTGCCCCCCCCCCCCTTTTAAGCTTCTGCTACTCTCTGTTTATTATCTATGCATAGTCACTTTAACTCTACCTACATGTACATATTACCTCAATTACACCGACTAACCTGTGCCCCTGCACATTGACTCTGTACCGTTACCCCCTGTATATAGCCTCGCGATTGTTATTTTACTGCTGCTCTTTAATTATTTGTTACTTTAATTTCTTTTTTTTTTTACATATCTATTATTTACTTAACACATATTTTTCTTAAAAATCGCATTGTTGGTTAAGGGCTTGTAAGTATGCATTTCACTGTAAGGTCTACACCTGTTGTATTCGGTGCATTTGACAAATAAAATTTGATTTGATTTGACAGTCACCAGGAGGTCAAACAGGGGGGAAATGCTATCATGCTGCAGTCATCAACAACAAAACAACACTATGACCATAAAAAGAGCATCAACAAGTTTGTCTAAAGGACTAGCCTCTATACAATGATGGTTGCTAATAAATAGAAAATACACATCCCATTCCCTGGTATATTTAAAATGATTTCAACCACACCTTAAGTTTGCATTCATTTGAAAGAGCTTCTCGCATTGGGCCCAAGTGTAAAGAGTTTACATAGGACTACTATTACTAACAACCATAATTTCCACATATAGTCGGTTTTTGAATGTGTATGTTTCACTGTCACAACGTAAGAGAGTGTTACGTCTGTGCGTATTTAAGTTTTATAAATGTAACGGCGTGTGTTAGAGAGGAGAGGGAGAGAATTTGCATTACACTTACTTTTGAATGGCTATTGTCCACAACAGGATGATTGATGGTTGTCCTTAAAGGAAGCTTATACTGAAAGTGTGTGTGTGTGTGCGTGTCCTCTGTTCCCCATGCCTTAATTGCATGTGTGTACTGAAGCATGAAGAGGTGCATTCAGTCCTGACCAGTCAGGATGAGGCCTCAGGGCCAGTCCACTCCAAACCCCATCAATACACCATTATCAACAAACTACATTTCTTTATCTCACAGACAAACAAACAGGCTGAGACAGTCACACACATGCAGACAGACACACACACACTCACAATACCAACAGTGAACGCCAAGGTCACATCGAGTGGTTATTAATATGAAGGGAAATGTCATAAACGAACAGTAGTTAACCTCACTCATACAAAAGACACTGAGAAAAGCACAGATAAAATAATTATAAAAATGGGGCAGGTGGCATCAGTATAGTTAAGAGAAAAATATGATACATATTTTCATAGTCAACTCCTCCAGCACTATAGATACCCTAAAATAAAATGTGAGCTGTTCCTATATCAAACAACTTCAGAATATATATTTTTTAAAGTATTTATTATTTATGTCTAAGATAAAGATGTATCTTTGTGAAGGGGTATCTGTTCCAAGTTGTGTTTTTTTATTTTTGTGGATGATACACACACACACATCCTTTATGGCCAAGTAATTGGCGGCAGGGGGGTGGTTTTCCAGACCACAGCAGAAGATGGTAACTTCCTTCTCAAAAACTATAACAGTGCGCAAAGTGCCCAGGCTCTCTTAAAGCCAACGCAGTACAGGCAGCCGCGGGAAAGAAACACCATTGTGTCAGCTGCACCAGAACTGTCACATTTGGTCACGTCTCGCCCTCCAACCATTACCAGGGGGTCCTACAGTGGCCATTGTTGTGCAATGGGGCCTGCAAAAGATGTCTAGGGGTGAGAGAGCAGTGGCGGGGGGGGGGATGACAAAAGAGACCTATCTGTCCCGTCTCAGGCCACTCTGAGCCGTGTGTGTGTGTGTGTGTGTGTGTGTGTGTGCGCGTCTCAGCATGTGTGTGTGTGTGCGTTCTGCTATGGGCTTTTTCAATGTGTGTGCTCTTCCAGCAAAACAGCCAAGAAACTGGCATGGGCTCCAGAATGGGAGTTGAGTTAGACGAGTGTGGTGGCAGGTGTTAAGAGGGCAGACGCTGAGGGATTAGCGTACAGACCGAGTGGCACAGTGGCTCTGTATGGGGGGGGGGGGGTTAAGGTGACGGCCGGGCTGGGTGATGATGGGTTAACACAATGGGGGATGGTGGGATGATGTCAGAGCGAAAGGAGGCAACAGATGGTAGTGGAGGGCCATCAGGCCTGTGTGTGTGTGTGTCTTACAAGCAGACTAAATGAGTCACCCCCGGTAAAGTTTTTTGGAGGGTATGAAGTGTTTCCAACTAGGTCATTGTTAGGTTTGGGGTCTTAAAATGCCATATAGCAACCTTAACTATCCTAATAGGCAGCAACACCATCTTTTTATAAACTCTAACAAAATGTTTAACAGACATGAGCAACTCCATGGTCAGACTTAACAATTTCCACCGAACATTTTGAAAAAACATATTTACTTGAAGAACAGTGCAGATGCAAAGTTTGGGAACAGAATGACTGTTTGTGCCGGCATTCTGTTACCAAACTTTTGCATCTGTACTGTTCAAGTAAATGTGTTTTTGTAAAATGTTCTGGAAATTCTTCCAAATAGCCCTTGTGCATAGAGCTGTACAGTTTGTTGAACTTTGCAATCATTGGTTTTTGTTTGACATACATTTTAGAGTAAAAAAATCAGAGTCTCAACATAATTCTGTTTCCGTGGACTTCGCCACATCTCCACCAAACTTTACTGAATTGAAAACACACACACAACATTCACACACAAAAACAAACCAAACAGTCTTTCTATGAGAGGGTTTAAACACATGCTGTGTCATTTAGTGGAGTGAGAAGGCGTCTGACAGTGTGCTGTGTGGCTGTTCCTTTATTGTCTCTGTTCGTATAAATCTCTGTTATTCAAAAGTCCAAACTAAACAGAAATGGCCTAATAGAGAAGACCATGATCTTGAATGATCATTGATTTGTTCTTTAGACAACATAGCAATACAAACAAAGAGCAAAAAGAGGCTATTGGGAAAAAAAGGTAGAATCTGCAATATTTACAATTCAAAACAAATGTAGGAGTGTGCCTTTAAAGATGTATTAGCTCTATGTTGAACCTTACAAAGAGGGTAAGCTCTATTGAAGATGAGAGGGGCAGTGTTCTCTCAGATGATCTACATAAAGGAAGGCAATACATAATATGGGCCAGGGGTTTCCAACCCTGTTCCCGGGGAGCTACCATCCTGTCGGTTTTCACTCCAACCCTAACCTAGCGCACCTGATTCTAATAATTAGCTGATTGATAAACTGAATCAGGTTAGTTACAACTGGGGTTGTAGCGAAAACCACCAGGAGGATAGCTCTCCAGGAACAGGGTTGGAGAGCCCTGATATAGGCTATAGCCTAGCTAGATAACACATTCAATGAAAACAGAGATGTAACATTGACTTCAAAATAGTGGAAGTGTGATGCTTCAGACAAACACACACACACACACACACACAAAAAAACAGAGGACACGGCGATGGATGATACACACACACACACACAGATAGCCAAATATGTTGCTATGAGCTGACTTTTTCTGTACAGTCCCTCTCTCCCTCTCTCTTTTCTTTGGCAGATGAATAGCCATGTCCAGTCAGCTGTCCTCACATTTATTCAGCCTGACGTCCAAACCAGCTCAGCATAAACTCCCCATGGCCAGGGCTCTGGTGCTGAGCTAAGAGCCTGTGTGTGTGTGTGTGTGTGAGAGAGAGAGAGTGTGGTACGTGAGAGAAAGAGAGACAGTACGTGAATACATGCATGTGTGCAGCTATGCGTGCACGCACCAGTGAACCTGTGTCTGAGTATGTGAGTGTGTTGTCTGTGTGTGATGATTAAGTCACCCACATATGCTCTCTCAACCAACTGCAAGCTGTGCCAACATAGCCACTAGTGCTAGCATGTGACAGTCCTTATGCTAATGTTATGCTATACAGTGTGCTTCTGTCAGTGATCCAAATTTGTGTCTTGCCCAATCCCAAATCAACCTCTAGCCCCTACTCCCTCCTAGATCTGTAAGGATTGGAGTACACAATTCCTGTGAGTTTATCAGAGGGCAAGGTGCAGCTATGAAGATATTGCTTACAACTATCCAATTAATTCAGATGCATAAAGACTTTGGGTCAATTAGGGATTGGGTGAAATTATCCCAGTGATTCACTTTGATTATTTTGTAGGTGGAAGATTATTATTTTTTTAAATACATAAGACAGCAGACAAAACACGAGACAAGACAACATAAAACAAAACGAGAACAATAGTAAATTGAGCAACTGAGATAGGCAGGGGGACGCCTCCACTTTGATCACAAAGGGATGCTGTTTGGTCCCAATGTGTCCCTATTTTGGCCACAGAGGGTCCGCTCCAATGTCCAGCTAAAAAGAGACAGACAGAGGTGTGAGAGGCGACGAGGATGACAGCCGTCTGTCGTGGTGAGGTCACAGTGTAGAGGCCCTTTAAACGAGGCGTTGTTTACCGGGCCGCGCTGCAGCTCCAGCAACCGCCACACTGACTAACACTGTCTACACTGTCTGCCTAATCCACGTCCTGGAGGTTATACACGTGTCAGAAACACTGTGTTATAGACGTGTCAGAAACACTGTGTTATAGACGTGTCAGAAACACTGTGTTATAGACGTGTCAGAAACACACGCCCACTGAGTAGACGTGTCAAATATTATGTGGAAACAAGAAACTGCATGTCTGGGTAAGAAACACTGTTTATAGATGTCAATCACTCACATTGTGTGGACCACATCTATAAACAGTATCTCTATCAGCTAAACAGACATGAGGAAGGATGTCTTGTCGCCATTGCGACTATAACTTAATTCTACAGTGAAACACCGCTTTCCCAAATCAACAAAAAGATCTAGTCTATATCCCTCAGAAAAGCAAAAAGGTTCAAGCAATTGTTAAACTATGAGTAAGATATATGATGAAGTCTCATGTTCCTTCTTTGATTTAACATTATGGCATAAGAGGTGCAAAATGTGCACTAGTACAAACACACAGCATGTCTGGCCCTTAAAGCAACCAGCAGCTGGTGTGGTTATGCTGCTGCGTGTGTGTGTGTGTGTGTTCAACTCTCCACCCGGTTACACAACAAATACACAGGGATTACTCTTGATAGCATGTGATGAGCTGCTCAATGACCTGCCTTTTAACATTCCAGGCCTGCTACACCACTGAAATGTGCTGGAGGTAAACCAGGGAGGGATCTTGAGCATGGAGATCGAGGGAATGAAGAAAATGCACGCAAATGCACACAGACACACAAGCACACACACATATTGCTCCCCTAGGTGAGCTTAAAGCCCGATTTTGAGCAATTCCAGAATGTTGTGTATACGAGGCGGTGTTTCCTGTATTTTCCTGGTGGGCCTGACAGTGCAGCACAGACCTCTCCATCTCTACAGCCTCGATTGGTCGGTGTGGGAGACACTGGAGTATAATCTGGTGGCATTAACTTGCTCTCTAAAAAAAGCACTCTCGACAGGGATTAGATTATCATGGTAAGGTCAGCTCAGACTCCCTCTCTCTCCATCCAACCCTCTGTCTGTTTCTCTGTCAAACATAGTGAATATAATAATGTGAAATGCTACAAGGGTCGAATACCCAAATGAGAATATCTAAAGTAATATGGCCAACACATATGATCCATCTCATCCAAGTTCATTAAATTTCGCACACAGCACATCTTTCACATTTAATTAGTGGCAGCCTGGCAGGTTAATGTTTTGTAGAATACTATACAGAGATTACAATGAGCGTAAATGTGCTAATTGTATACTTATAATAGTATAAGTGCCAATTTCCTGATTGATCAAATTGTAGGTGAAATTGACGCTGAAATGGTGCTAAACATGGTGATAATCCTAGTATCGTATAGCCTGGCAATAAGCACAACATTTTCAGATGCATCTCTGTCATGGTAAGAGTAAAGAGTAAGGAAAGCTTACATAATTATGAAATGAAAGGCACGCAGTCTAAAGCCGGTAAAACATATAGCCTAAGGCTGTGTAGGCTACATCTAAGCTATCACTCTTATGTAGCTTTATCCAGGAAGTAACTACCCACAAAGACAACAGATTAAACAACCAATTTTGTTTAGCATTGGATTGAGTTGTCAACAAATGTGAATTCTACTTGAAATAAAGCAAATCATTAAATCCTATTGTCAATATGTAGGACAGGAGTTTTTCAAATATCATAAAATGCTGTATCTGAAACATTTTTACAGACAAAACCCCCATTAAAAAAATAAAAAAAAAATATATATATATATATATATACTGCTCAAAAAAATAAAGGGAACACTTAAACAACACATCCTAGATCTGAATGAAAGAAATAATCTTATTAAATACTTTTTTCTTTACATAGTTGAATGTGCTGACAACAAAATCACACAAAAATAATCAATGGAAATCCAATTTATCAACCCATGGAGGTCTGGATTTGGAGTCACACTCAAAATTAAAGTGGAAAACCACACTACAGGCTGATCCAACTTTGATGTAATGTCCTTAAAACAAGTCAAAATGTGGCTCAGTAGTGTGTGTGGCCTCCACGTGCCTGTATGACCTCCCTACAACGCCTGGGCATGCTCCTGATGAGGTGGCGGATGGTCTCCTGAGGGATGGACAGTCTGTGGTGCAACGTGGCGTTGGTGGATGGAGCGAGACATGATGTCCCAGATGTGCTCAATTGGATTCAGGTCTGGGGAACGGGCGGGCCAGTCCATAGCATCAATGCCTTCCTCTTGCAGGAACTGCTGACACACTCCAGCCACATGTGGTCTAGCATTGTCTCGCATTAGGAGGAACCCAGGGCCAACCGCACCAGCATATGGTCTCACAAGGGGTCTGAGGATCTCATCTCGGTACCTAATGGCAGTCAGGCTACCTCTGGCGAGCACATGGAGGGCTGTGCGGCCCCCCAAAGAAATGCCACCCCACACCATGACTGACCCACCGCCAAACCGGTCATGCTGGAGGATGTTGCAGGCAGCAGAACGTTCTCCACGGCGTCTCCAGACTCTGTCACGTCTGTCAAGTGCTCAGTGTGAACCTGCTTTCATCTGTGAAGAGCACAGGGCGCCAGTGGCGAATTTGCCAATCTTGGTGTTCTCTGGCAAATGCCAAACGTCCTGCACGGTGTTGGGCTGTAAGCACAACCCCCACCTGTGGACGTCGGGCCCTCATACCACCCTCATGGAGTCTGTTTCTGACCGTTTGAGCAGACACATGCACATTTGTGGCCTGCTGGAGGTCATTTTGCAGGGCTCTGGCAGTGCTTCTCCTGCTCCTCCTTGCACAAAGGCGGAGGTAGCGGTCCTGCTGCTGGGTTGTTGCCCTCCTACGGCCTCCTTCACGTCTCCTGATGTACTGGCCTGTCTCCTGGTAGCGCCTCCATGCTCTGGACACTACGCTGACAGACACAGCAAACCTTCTTGCCACAGCTCGCATTGATGTGCCATCCTGGATGAGCTGCACTACCTGAGCCACTTGTGTGGGTTGTAGACTCCGTCTCATGCTACCACTAGAGTGAAAGCACGGCCAGCATTCAAAAGTGACCAAAACATCAGCCAGGAAGCATAGGAACTGAGAAGTGGTCTGTGGTCCCCACCTGCAGAACCACTCCTTTATTGGGGGTGTCTTGCTAATTGCCTATAATTTCCACCTGTTGTCTATTCCATTTGCACAACAGCATGTGAAATGTATTGTCCATCAGTGTTGCTTCCTAAGTGGACAGTTTGATTTCACAGAAGTGTGATTGACTTGGAGTTACATTGTGTTGTTTAAGTGTTCCCTTTATTTATTTGAGCAGTATATATATATATATATATATATATATATATATATATATAAATAAATAAATAAACACCCAGTATATCACCACCTTTCACAACAAACAGTAGTTGGTCAACAGTTAGGCCTAAATACAAGGTTAAAAACAGTATTATTAAATCATTTGCGGTCTTGCAGTCACTAAATAAAACCAATAGTTTGTAGAAAAAAGAAGGAATGGGATCACTGCTAGGGTACACAATAGTAGGTATTTTTGTAAATAGAAAGTGCTCTTTGGCCTTGAGTGCAAAGTACATCTGCATACTCCCTGATGAAGGCCATGCTGCCGAAACGTGTCAGTCTTTAATCCTTGTTCCCTTCAACATGCCATACAAATAAATGCATTTTAATTAGAGAGTGCCTTGATCCTCCTTGCATTTTTAAAAGGTGCAATATGCAGAAAACCCTCCACCATTTCCTGGTTGCTAAAATTTGCCTAATTTCAGTTAATGTGGCAAAACAAGCAATGTAGAGAATCATTGTACCATCTAAACTGCTGTGAAATACATGTTCAATAACCAAAAATACTGTATTTTCAGCTAGTGTATAAAACCGAAAGTAAAAGATGCAAAAACTTAAAAACAGGAAGCATAAACATAGCGCACATAGAATAGATCTACAGCTTCTTAGACTTGCTTTCAATGAGAAAGAAATGTGCATTATAGATCTGTCTATGTGAATTTGGTTGGGTCTCCCAAAAAAGTTTCATATTGGGGATTTAAAATGTATAGTTTGTTGACAGTTTGAGCATTTACACATCATTTGTGGGGGACCATTCTAATGAAGTGGTATCCAATAGGTCCTCATTTCCTGTGTGCATTTAATTACAGCTGGCTGCATCGGGATCATGTTCCCTGAGGTGGTGCAGCATCTTTTCCAACACCGCCTCATTGGAAGACTATAGTATAAGTAACTGGACACCCATCCAATCTTGTCTTCTCCCTGTCTCAGAGGACTGAACAGAAGGGATCTAGGACTGCCTCGCCTCCTCATCTCCCATCTGGACATATTACCAGTGTTTTCAATACAGATGTGAGATCTTAATTTGAGCCAGTTTGCTACAGCAGGAAAATAATCTTGCAGCAATAAGACATTTGAATTATGTGGATTAGAATTCATGGACCTTTTTGTAGGGGTTGAAAATCAAGTTTCAAAGTGGAAATTACAACCTTCAAAAGCCTTTGTAAACCTCAAATACACTACAAGTTTTACATGTCCTGACACGCAGGAAAGTCCTCCTGCAACAGGATGATCAAATTAAGATTTTACATCTGTATATTGAAATACAGAGAAGGCAGCCCACCCCCCTCAATATGTTTCCCTCCCCTACCTCTGAGAATTTGGCTTCAGTTGGTTTCAAGTCTTCAAGTCTTGTTTTATGTTGGCTGTAATGGATGGTGATTCTGAAAATAAGAATCTAAGGGCATTGTCTTACTTCAGATAACTCAACGTTTTCGCCTGCAGTGATATGTCTCGTATCTCACAAAGAGTAATGGGATAGATCAAAAGTAGTTTGGCTACAATGTGCTATATAAGATCTGAAAATGTTACCTACGGTAGGTAACATTGTCTGCTGATCCCCATTTCTCCCTAAAAACAGTTAATCTAAGCTAAAACAATGAGTATGTAAATAATGTTGATGTTTTTGGGGGAGAAAGTCACCCAGTTTTACATGTAGCTAAGGATTATTGTGCTTCAATGGGCAGTATTTCAGAATTTTGACTATGGGCATGAAAGCTATCATAAATGTGTCCAACATTAGCTTGCTAGCTGAGCCAGTCACTGAAACAATGCTGCTAACCAACTAGCTACATATTTAGTGCTACATACACAATATTGAATCTTTCAAAAAAAATCTAGCTAGCAATATACTGTAGTGGTACTAATGCTTACACTATGAGTTTTCATGAAGCTGCTGTGCACAGCTGACCCAACGATACAATGTAATGTTAGCGATTGCTGAGAAACGGACTGATTTCTGATAACTGTCCCTCTTAATTTTGGGCCTGCATGTCTACAACTTAACGTAATTTAAAAAGGCTAAGCAAGGTTTTTATGTAGAGCTAGCTAGCTAGGTAAATTTCAGTAAGCTAGCTACAATAGTTAGCTAAGCCGCTGATCAAGTAAGTCACTGCACTGGCGACTGACGTCCTTGTACATAACTTTTGCAGGGGATAGCTCCGCTTTGTTTTTATTTTCTCACAATTGCAAACTATTTAATCACTGTCACAACGTCTGTAATAATATAGCTAGTTATTCTGGTTATTTCATGGAGAGTCATGCGAGAGTGCTGTGATATCTCAAATTAGGAAAAAAAAAACATTTTTGAATGGCAGATGCTCGGGAATACAAAAATTTTAGTACGAGTTCCATGTCCTACAAGACAGGTCGGTTGAGGGACGAGCATCGCGTAGAAGTAACGCCACCTGTCGGAAGACAATTCATCTAAGGGCTCAATACTACAGAAATAGTGGGAGGAGAGAGGAGAACCATGGGAGTATGAGTTTTCCCAGCTGATCAATCTTGGTTAGTTTGTATCTACCCACAGTCAGACAGACCAAGAGAACATTACCACTCAAATGGGAAACACTACAGATCGGAGCTGCACAACTCCAGGCCTTAATGAGTAAACTCATGTCTTACTGCTTTATTGACTTCCCTTGGTATTTTATCGATCAATTAATGCCATCAATGAATGGCTGGAAAGTCCACATAACTGTAATGCAGCTATTTGAACGCCAACCATAAGGAAGCATATTCAGACACAGAAAAGAATGAAGCACTGACACAGAATAGGCAGGAACTCAGATATGAAAAGGTGACATAAGCTTGATTTCAAATGGGACGAAAAAAAGAACAGTTGCTCAGCAACGGCAGGGTAGTCTAGTGGTTAGAGTGGTTAGAGCGTTGGGCTAGTAACCGAAAGGTTGCACGTTCGAATCCCCGAGCTGACAAGGTACAAAATCTGCCGTTCTGCCCCTGAACAAGGCGGTTAACCCACTGTTCTTAACTGACTTGCCTAGTTAAATAAAGGTCAAATAAAATAAAAAATAAACTCCAGAGGACATTGGTTTTATTCAAGTCTAGTTTTTATAGCAGACTGTGAATCAATGGGGTGATGGAGTTAGTTTGTGTAAACGCAATGTCACTTTTCAACCCAAACAACATAACCAACTCAACTGAATGGTTTGTAATCACATTTTCAATGGATGAATAACACATGAAATGCTATATTAAGTCAGAGATATGAATATTAACTTCATCGTATGAAGTGTAGCTACAATAACGGCCTTCGTGACAAAGGGCTTTTTTCAATCCGTATTGCGGAAGTTCAGCATTACAGTGGGATTGAAATTTAAAGGCAATGTTCCAGCGTTAGCGGAGGCTCAATCAGAAATTACCTTTCATTTCTATCGCGCTATCTGTAACGCTTCAGCAATACAGATTGGATAGAGCCCCCAAAGTCTCTACAATGTACCACATAGGTCAGGGGTGGGCAAACTTTTGGCTCGAGGGCCACGCCGGGATTTTGAAATTCAACAGAGTGCTGCACAGATTTTTTGGGGACCGATTTTTTTGGTCAAAATCAATGAGGGTCAGAAAAGGGGCAGTTATTTTGAAACTATATTGTTCCATTATAATTTCTACATGCTTTCTATCTAGTTGTAGACGTTCAAGTGTGGCCTGAGTGGGTTTTTTTACCCAAAATAATAATTTACCACAAAAACCCACAGGCTGTAGTTTTCCCACCCCTGGTATTAGCAGTAGAACAAGGCAATTTGCAGATTTAAAAAGTAACAATGCAACCACTTGCATGAAACCATATGAATAATAAATAGCTTAAAACTACATGACACCTCCCAATATAGTTCTCTTAAATGACAAGGCCTAATTTGCAGAATAACAAGTAGAAGAACAAATGTTGGCACCTATATCCATTCACTAATCAGGCAACATGTTCCCCATCTATATAGAGTGGGAGACCTTAGTGATTTTTTTTTATTATTAAAGATGCCTAATATTGGCCCTTAAGTGCCATTGTGTACTGCATATACATTGTGTTTAAACCCATCTGGTTATTTGTTTAACCTGATTGAAAGCTCTGTACCAGGACTTCATTTGAAGCATGGTAATGCTCAAATTATCCCAAAATTAGAAAGCCAAAAACAGGGACAGTAAGCATCCTGAATGCTGCCAAGACAGTCACATGAACAGCCTCTATGGTTAGATAGTCGATCCTTCTGTGTCACTTTATTTAGTACCAACATCCAAAGAGAAGATGCACCTTCAGCAAAATCTCTCTGATGCACATACACACTAACGGATGCACAAGCACACACAAACAAACAAAAAACACACACCATGCCAGGACAAAGTCCCCTGCCCACATTGCTCTCAGTTGTGGCATTGCCAACTGACCAGAGCCAAGGTCTTCACCAGACACCAGCATGTGTGTTCTAAACACAGCTGCCGCAAGTGAGCTCTTCTCTCTCTCTCTCTCTCTGCTACAATACGTTGACTGCCCACTGTCATTAGCATGTAAAAATAACACACTTCTACTTACACACACCAAAACCCCTCTTATTTTCTCTACAGCCTTTACACACATTATTGCACAAAGAACTTTAAGCAAAAGCACACTCACAGTTTGAGTTTGAAACATGTCAACGATGTTATGCTAAACTGTCATTCTTGACTATGAGTGGTGTTTTTCCAGTTAGTGGTCCACAGTGGCACAGCAGAGAATTTGCATACTACTAATGATGCCACTACTGTACCCTGTGCCTGATACGGGAGGTAGGTTATTCAGAAAACTGACCCTACAGTAAAGTGCAGTAAATTTTTACAATGCTGTAGATTGGATCCTACTTCTATTCAGCATAATAACAATGACTTAGATGGGGGTTAACCATTACTATTAGGTTATTGATAATATGAGGTTATCTTTTTTTTAAGCAGGTTGTCCTGTACCATACATTGACCGCAGCACTAAGCGTCATGAATACCCCCATCATGGTAATAACACACGACTGCAATGATTTCAAGATCCTACCTATCCACATGATTTCAAAACATGTGGACAGTGATAAACCCTATCACTGAACAATCTCAACACACAACCTCCCTCCGCCATGTCTCCGCCCAACCCCCCCGCCGCCGCCATGTCTCTCCCACTTAATCTGTATGATTAAATCATTTTTCCTTGCCCCTAATTTTGTTGGGGACGGCAATACTCTGCCTGCCTGATAGTTGCTGAGCATACTCCCGATTGATCGCCATGCTGAGAAGATTACCCTAATAGCAGCGGATTACCTCCCCACATGTTGGCCACACGCGGGGGGATGGTGTGTGTGTATGGGGTAGGGGGGGTATTTTCAATAATTATCTACCCATCCATCCATCTATCTATCTCTAGTTACTATGTATCTGTCTGCCTGTCTACCTACAATATATATGTCTGTCTGCATCTGTCTGTACAAAAAAATATGTCTGTCAAATCAAATGAAATGTTATTGGTCGCGTACACATATTTTGCCGATATTGCAGGTGCAACGAAATACTTGTTTCTAGCTCCAACAGTGCAGTAATACCTAACAATACACACAAATCCCAAAAATGTAAATACACACATACATGATGGTGTATATAGACACTATGGACAATATATGAATAGAAAAGGTGTGTACAGCAGTAGTTATATAGGATTAGCCTTGACTAGAATACAGGATATACAGATGAAGTGGGTAAAACAGTATGTAAACATTACTAAAGTGACCAGTGTTCAATGACTATGTACATAGTGCAGCAGTCTCTAAGGTGCAGGGTAGAGTACAGGGTGGTAGTCAGCTAGTAACAGTGACTATGTTCAGGGCAGGGTACTGGGCGGAGGCCGGCTTGTGGTGACTGTTTAACAGTCTGATGGCCTGGAGATAGACAGACAAGACAGACATTCTTTCAACCATCCAGATCCATCTACAGGCATCTTTCTCTATCTATATATATATACACACACACACACACACACACACACACACACACACACACACACACACACACACACACACACACACACACACACACACACATCATTACTTTTACAGACCTCTAATCATCAGATTACTATATGTCACATCCTATTTTGCCGAGCTTGATGTCCACTGCATCAGGCCTACCCTGTTATGCTTTCTTTCAAAGTGCAGGGCTATCCAGGAGGCAAGTCATCCAAGCCATTGTTACTTGGGTGACCAAAGATTTTGTACATTTTCCCTAGTCACGAGACTTAGATTTGAAAGTGGTGTTTTAGTGTCTCTGGCCCTGGCTGACCATTCTACAGCATGCTGTGTGGATACCTACCTGTAATACAGAAATACATCTCAACATGGAGATGGTCTAACTGTCTTTAGCCAAACTGTCCATATCTTCGTTATAGGTCTCCAACATACTGTGGTGAGAAGGTTAAACAGCAGCAACAGTTGAAGAATGACAAAGACGTTCAAATATTAAAGTTGCCAGTGTGGGTTTTTAGGCAGTCCAGATGGAGTAGACTGAGAAGCCATTGAGCAAGTGTAGAGAAAAGGAATTCTAGTAATCTGCTGCTGGTCTTGTACAATAGGCGCCTTGTCTCTTGTTAGGGCCACTCACAAACACAAGTTTGTGTATGTGCACTGACAATGATAGCACCAATAGTCGGCCTTATGAATGTAAAGAGGCAGAAAGATATGTGAAAAGGATAAGCAATTGTGTGACAGCAGAGTAGGCCAAGCCTGTTTTCGTTATCTTGTGGAGTCAAGTCAAAAATGAAACGCTGTCTCTAATCAAGTCAAGTTGTCTTCAGTAGACATTATAGATCTAGATATTATAGAACCTTCCAAACTGCCTGTTGAACATCAAGTTCGCACTGTGAATTAATTAACCATTGAAGGACGGTTTATCCCCTCCTCTTCAGAACAATGCACTGTGCTCAACCGTTTTGGGGACACCATGAAAAACAATAATTCAAACAATGGCAAATATTTGCATATGGACTTTCGTTGCATAACCTAATATCACTTGAGTGTTTCCATCTTTTAAGTTAAAAAAGTCCCTTACCTGACTATAATCAAGGGCTAAACGAATCTGTTCTGTCCTCCAGTAGCCTAACACACTAGGTTAAAAAAAAAAAAAACACGATGACAGTAGCCTACATCCGTTAAAAGTTGCCCAATTATTTTAGCGGGGATAATCCTCCAATTATATGTTTATAGCCTACTGCTCCCAGATGAATTCCTGGCGTGATTTCTTGCTGCGCTCAATATGCCCGAAGTGCAAAATTTTAGTCGGGTCGTTTAATCATGGTCTCCATGTCCCGTTTCGACTCGCTACCCTTGAAATAGAATCGGCTTAGTACTCGACAGACTTAACAGTTACAAGCAATAGGCTTCAAGACAAAAACGCATCAAAACAAAAAAGTAGGAGCTAAGCTCCGCCTTATGCTTCCACCAGACCGTAGTTTCTGTAGCCTAGGTATAAAAACATTTTATGACAAAATTAGGCTAGATTTGATCTAATTTCTTCAATGGAATGTGGTGTTGAAATAATCCCTCCACTCTGCCTCTCTACACGGACATCCACCGCTAATAAATAAACAAATAATTATATAAAATAACCCGCGAACCCATCACCATTTATAAAAACGCTTGTAAATGTAGGTAATGTTAGCCTATAATCGTTCTCTTCTTACCTGTACGTTGTTGATGTTATTAAAAACCTAAGGGCAGGGTAGATGACTGTGCATCGATGGCATACTTCAAAGTGAAGATGTCTGCGTGACGCCACCTCCACAGTGGCTGATAGTTACGTTATCTCTGTTTTGGATGTGTAATAAAGTAGGCTAGCTACCCTGACTCACGTAGCCTAATAACAGCTCTCAGCAATCCTATGTGGGTTGAATGGAATTTCACAGGAGAATACTCGGGGGTTTCCATTGTTGGCTATACAAGCCAAATGTTTTTCAAACTAGTGTGTCAATATAATGTAATTATTTAATAGACCGACATACATTTCTTGAGCGGTATGATTGGGAAAGTTATCTGTATCCACTCATTGTAAATTGCTCTGGATAAGAGCGTCTGCTAAATGACTAAAATGTAAAATAAATAAAAAATAATGTAGGCTACCTACTATTGCCACTAGCTGCTCAAATAATGCCTCCAATTATCTCACCTACTGTATTGTCACAAGTGCAAACACGGATGCAACATTGATTTCAATGTTTAGAAAATAAATACAAAGCACAAGGTAGAATTATATTATTTTATTAAATTAATTTGTAAAAGGAGGCAAACACTTTGCATGTAAAATCCAACACGAAAGAAGACAATTTGAACAGTGGAAATGGACAAGGAGAAGACAATAAGATTCACCCATCTGGTCCAATATTACTTGTATTCATTAACATTAACATATTTGGTTCCATCTTAGATTTACGAAACAATAAAATTGTCTATGTGAGTATGAAGCTATTATGTTAAATACAAAGTTACAATCCAATAATGAAAGTAACACACCACAACAACTAGAATGTCCATGAAACCTTCTGAGGTTGCCATGTCAGTTGGGAGTGTACAGATTTGAGTATATCATTTCACCAATGTGGGCAACAGCTGTCGCTTGAACAGAACAAAGCCTACTCCGCTGTCTCGCCCTACCATTAAGCAAATGCTCCAGTTTTGTGTGTGTGTCTGAAAAGACATGCCACACGATCCCCTAATCTCCAATTACCCCACAGAAACATAATCTCTCCCCCACCAGCCACCCCCCAATCACTGGGCAAATAGCTGGGAGTGTTACCCATGGTCCCATGGAGAGGGTCAAACAAAACAAGAATCACACATTGGTCATAATCAATAGTGGTTTTGATTACTTTATCGTACAATCAAATATTCCCAAAATGTCTTTATATGCTTCCAAGTAACCATGTTTTTGTAGAGGTAGGCAGGGACATACGCAGAAATCTGTTGATGGCAGGGCCAGCAAAAATGTGGCAACTCAAATTATTATTAAATTATCATAAAAGCCTACCCTACTGTAATTGATCACACACAACAAACCATCTAACATGTGATTTTGCATTACAGACCAAATAGACTTGTAGGCCTACGTAACATTTAAAATGCAACTCACATAGACCTACTGTTCTGTTTTAGTTCTAATACTTACCTATATTACTTACCTTGAATTTGGCTCCCCCTAGTGTTGATCTGGAGATGTTCCTTTAGCTAGAAAATGACCTGTCATGTGACCTGTTAGGAGGAAGTTTGTCATTGTTGCCTCATGTAGAGCTCATGTAACCGATGTGAAATGGCTAGCTAGTTAGCGGGGTGTGCGCTAATAGCGTTTCAATCGATAACGTCACTCGCTCTAAGACCTTGAAGTAGTTGTTCCCCTTGCTCTGCAAGGGCCGCGGCTTTTGTGGAGCGATGGGTAACAATGCTTAGAGGGTGACTGTTGTCGATGTGTGCAGAGGGTCCCTGGGGCGAGGAGAGGGACGGAAGCAATACTGTTACACTCAGAGTGCTCTGTTTTAGTTGTCCGCTTACAATCTTCATCCATCCTTTACGTTGTATGCCTTAGGAAGCTTTGTCATTTTACGCTGTTTCAACTCGATAAATCTTGTGAACATGGTGATCATGCTTTGAGGATTATTGATGTGAAGGCATTTATCTTGCTGTCAAAATATGCACAGTAACGCATACGGAGGACAGTACACCTACACATTATAAAACATCGGCCTATCATGAAATGACAGGTCTCTAGTGAGCAGGACCACAAGTTGGATCAAGCAACAGACACTGCTAACCGTCACAACGCCAAGAGAGGCCTACGATAATTACGACAGAGTACAGACAACTTCCAATACACTATGGCCGAGGAGCAGGCATGCACCTTCAAGTCTAGGTCTCGTGCCTCAGCCTTATCTTACCATTCAAACAGCTCACCTACAGGAGCCGCAGACGCTATAGCAAGGGCAAAAGCAGAAGCTGCAAAAGCTCGCTTCTCCTTTGTGGAGAAAGAAAGGAGAATGAAAATAAAAAAAGCACAATTAGAAGCATCTAATGATGTGCTGAAAGAGGAAAAGGAAGCGGCAGCAGCAGTGGCTGAAGCTGAGGCTCTAGAGGCCGCTGCTGTCTTTGGCAGTCAGAAAAGTAGCTGCAGACTCAAGCTCGACTCCACCCAACTCGACCCCACACAGCGAACTAAGGAGTTTCTCATGGAGCAAGATAAATCCTACTACACTCCCAAGCCAATCACAGGAGTAGAGCCGTCCTCTGATGACGAGACAAGACAGGGATATATCAGGCCAGAGCCCGCACGTAACACCCTATTACAACGTCTCAAGCCTGAGATCAGTTCTCCTCCTGTTGACACCACTACCGCTGTAGACCGCCGCTTCCCTAATCCGGAGTCAAGGCCAGCCCAGAAGTTTCACCTCACCCCTAGCATACACGGTTCCCTTCAAGAAGGTCAGAACAACAGCTGGACCCAAAGAGGTATGCACAATGACGGAAGTCATCCACCTGCTCCACATTACAAGCGCACATGGGAAGAACCCCAAAGTGAGAACCCAAACGTTAACAACTTTGTGAGGTACTTCGCTTGTCGTGAGCTCATCACCACGGGTCTACTCCAATTTGATGACCAACCTTGCTGCCAGCTTTTAGCAAACTGTTGGAAAAAATTGTGTTTGACCAAATACAATGCTATTTCTCTGTAAACAAATTAACAACAGACTTTCAGCATGCTTATAGAGAAGGGCACTCAACATGTACTGCACTGACACAAATGACTGATGATTGGTTTAAAGAAATTGATAATAGGAATATTGGGGGACCTGTACTGTTAGATTTCAGTGCAGCCTTTGATATTATTGACCATAACCTGTTGTTGAAAAAACGTAATTAAGTGCTATGGCTTTTCAACCTCTGCCATATCGTGCATTCGGAGCTATCTATCTAATAGAATTCAAGGGTTTTCTTTAATGGAAGCTTCTCTAATGTCAAACATGTAAAGTGTGGTGTACCGCAGGGCAGTTCTCTAGGCCCTCTACTCTTTTCTATTTTTACCAATGACCTGCCAGTGACATTAAACAAAGAATGTGTGTCCATGTATGCTGATGATTCAACCATATACGCATCAGCAACCACAGCTAAAGAAGTCACTGAAACCCTTAACAACGAGTTGCGGTCTGTTTTGGAATGGTTGGCCAGTAATAAACTGGTCCTGAACGTCTCTAAAACTAAGAGCATAGTATTTGGTACAAATCATTCCTTAAGTGCTAGACATGAATCTGGTAATGAATGGTGTGGCTGTTGAACAAGTTGAGGAGACTAAATTACTTGGCGTTACCTTAGATTGTAAACTGTCATGGTCAAAACATATAGATTCAATGATTGCAAAATGATGCTCTGCTTTTTAGACACCACACTCCAAAAAGCAAGTTCTGCAGGCTCTAGTTTGGTCTAATCTTGACTATTGTCCAGTCGTGTGGTCCAGTGCGGCAAGGAAAGACCTAGTTAAGCTGCAGCTGGCCCAGAACAGAGCGGCACGTTTTACTCTTAATTGTAATCAGAGGGCTGATTTAAATACTATGCATGCCAGTCTCTCTTGGCTAAGAGTTGAGGAGAGACTGACTGCATCACTTCTTCTTTTTCTAAGAAACATTGTGTTGAAAATCCCAAACTGTTTGCATAGTCAACTTACACACAGCTCTGACACACACACTTATCCCACCAGACATGCCACCAGGGGTCTTTTCAAAGTCCCCAAATCCAGAACAAATCCAAGAAAACGTACAGTATTATATAGAGCCCTTATTGCATGGAACTTGCTCAAATAACAGCAAACTTGGTTTCAAAAAACAGATAAAGCAACACCTTGCGGCACAACGCCTCTCCCCTATTTGACCTAGATAGTTTGTGTGTATACATTGATATGTAGGCTACGTGTGCCTTTTTAAAAATGTATGTAGTTCTGTCCTTGAGCTGTTCTTGTCTAATGATGTTCTGTATTGTGTCATTCTGTATTATGTTTCATGTTTTGTGCGGACCCCAGGAAGAGTAGCTGCTGCTTTTGCAACAGCTAATGGGGATCCTAATAAAATACCAAAATACCAAAAAAACGAAGAGCAACGGGGCTTGGCGGCGCTCTGTTCACAACGCCATCAGAGGCTTAGACTTAACCTACAGTGAAGAAATGGATCTTCTAGTTAAACCTCTTACATCTAGACGTTCCGCTAGCGGAACACCTGCTCCAATATCCAATGATGGGCGTAGCGCGAAATACAAACTCCTATAAAATCCGAAAACTTCCATTTTTCAAACATATGACTATTTTACAGCATTTTAAAGACAAGACTCTCGTTAATCTAACCACACTGTCCGATTTCAAAAAGGCTTTACAGCGAAAGCAAAACATGACATTATGTCAGCAGAGTACCCAGCCAGAAATAATCAGACACCCATTTTTCAAGCTAGCATATAATGTCACAAAAAACAAAACCACAGCTAAATGCAGCACTAACCTTTTATGATCTTCATCAGATGACAACCCTAGGACATTATGTTATACAATGCATGCATGTTTTGTTCAAGTTCATATTTATATCAAAAAACAGCTTTTTTTACATTAGCATGTGACGTTCAGAACTAGCATACCCCCCGCAAACATCCGGTGAATTTACTAAATTACTCACGATAAACGTTCACAAAAAACATAACAATTATTTTAAGAATTATAGATACAGAACTCCTCTATGCACTCGATATGTCCGATTTTAAAATAGCTTTTCGGTGAAAGCACATTTTGCAATATTCTCAGTAGATAGCCCAGCCATCACGGCTAGCCATTTAGACACCAACCAAGTTTAGCCCTGACCAAACTCCGATTTACTATTACAAAAGTTTGATTACCTTTGTTGTCTTCGTCAGAATGCACTCCCAGGACTGCTACTTCAATAACAAATGTTGGTTTGGTCCAAAATAATCCATCGTTATATCCAAATAGCGGCGTTTTGTTCGTGCGTTCTAGACACTATCCGAAATGGTAAATCAGGGTTACGAGCATGGCGCAATTCGTGACAAAAGATTTATAAATATTCCATTACCGTACTTTGAAGCATGTCAACCGCTGTTTAAAATCAATTTTTATGCCATTTTCCTCGTAAAAAAGCGATAATATTCCGACCGGGAATCTGCGTTTCGGTAAACAGAGGAAAGTAAACAAAGCATTCGGTCGACGCGGGCACGCACCTGAGTCTCACAGTACTGTAACCAGCCACTACCCAAACGCGCTACTTTGTTTCAACCAGAGCCTGCAAAGCCACGATTCAACTTTTTCCGCCGTCTGAGAGCCCATGTGAGCCGTAGGAAGTGTCACGTAACAGCAGAGATCCTTTGTAATGGATAGAGATGGCAAAGAAGGCCAAGAAATGGTCAGACAGGGTACTTCCTGTACAGAATCTTCTCAGGTTTTGGCCTGCCAAATGAGTTCTGTTATACTCACAGACACCATTCAAACAGTTTTAGAAACTTTGGAGTGTTTTCTATCCAAAGCTAATAATTATATGCATATTCTATCCGGCTGTGAAAATACTGCCCCCTATCCATAACAGGTTAAGTGACTTGGAAAAGAGTCTGCTGAACATATAAAACAAATCTGAGCCGTTTATGTAAACCATCCAGAACAAGGTCTGAGGATGGTTTGGGATAGACTTGAGGAATGCTACGGTTCGCCAGAGGTGATAGAAAGTGCGCTCACCAAACAAATCAACAGTTTCCCCAAGATCTGCAACAAGGACTACCCAAAGCTGAAGGAGTTGGGAAACCTGCTTATGGAGCTTCAGTCCACCAAGGCCAAAGGAGACCTCCGTGGTCTAGCTTTTCTCGATACAGCTCGAGTTGTTAACCCTATAGTCCAGAAACTGCCCTTCGGGTTACAAGAGAAATGGATCTCCATTGGTTCCAACTACAAGCAACAATATCATGTTCCGTTCCCTCCTTTTGCCTTCTTTGTTGACTTCGTCATCCAGCAAGCCAGAATCAGGAACGACCTCAGTTTCAACCTTGTTGCCGACATTCCTGCTAAAGCAGACAGTTCCCTGGAAGCAAAGCAGGCAGAGAAAAGTCTCAGTTCACAAAACAGAGGTATCCCCCACTACCTCCTCTGACTCAAACAAGCCTATCAAGAAAGCCGAGAACTCCGAACAGCAGTGCCCTATACACAAGTAGCCTCACCCCTTACGGAAGTGCTGCGCCTTCCACGAGAAACCACTGGACCAACGCAAGGCTGAAAGAGAATGGCATACGCTTTAGATGTTGTTCATCCTCTTTTCATATTGCCAAGAACTGCAAGTCAAGCGTTAGCTGCGCAGAATGTGAGAGTGAGAGTCATAACACCTCCCTTCATCCAGGACCACCCCCCTGGGTCAAAAAAGCAGACCTTCCTACAGAGCACGGTGGGAAGGAAGAGCTCACACTTCCTTTCGATGTAACGTCTCAGTGTACGCAAGTCTGCAGTGGAAACATCACTGACAGGTCTTGCTCTAAGATCTGCCTCGTCTAAATCTACCCAACAGCCTACCGAGATAGAGCAGTGAAATTCTATGCCATCCTCGACGAGCAAAGCAACAGATCATTGGTTCGTTCTTGTAACAACTGTCTTCAAAAATGGACCAAGGCGCAGCGGGTATGTGGATACTCATATTTTAATTCAAAAGAGTAAAGCATCCACCGGAAAAACAATAAAGAAGACAGCAACAGTTTTGCAGGCTATCAAACGCAGTGCAAAAACAACTACCCACAACCCCAAAGAAAAACACACACTCCTATATAGGACTCCCAATCAAAGGCAACTCAACACACCTGCCTTCAATTGGGAGTCCCAATCACCAACACAACCATTCACACACACAAAACCCCTGCCACCTCCTGACCAAAACTAACACCATTACGCCCTCTGCTGGTCAGGACGTGACAGTTCTGAGTTCTTCGATATCTTCAGGGTACAAGGCCCCAGCTCTCCCTACTCCCTTAAGACCTGCGCCGGGGTGATGGAGACAGTATGAAGATGAGCCAACGGCTACCAGGTAGAATCTATGGATGGGCAAGTCAGTCTTCCGCTGCTAACTCTCATCGAGTGTAATGAGATCCCGAACAACCGATCTGAGATCCCAACTCCAGACGCAGCACTCTACCATGCTCACCTGAAGCCCCTTGCTCACCTCATCCCAGAACTCGAACCCAAGGCTCCCATCATGCTCCGATAATGTCCATAAGGTGCGCAAGCAAGTTAATGAGCCCCATGACTCACCATATGCCCAGAAGCTTGACCTCGGATGGGTCATAATAGGCAATGTCTGCCTGGGGAGCGTTCACAAGCCTCTCTCAGTGAGTACCTTTTACACAAACACTTTGGAGAAAGGACGCCCTAATCTCTTCGAGCCTTATCTCAACCTCTTCTTGGTGAAAGAAAGATTGCAGAATGCCCAAGCTCCCGATCAACCTGCATTATGCTGCTACAAAAGTCTTCCTTGCGACAAAGAGGAAGTTCACTTGGGCTGCAATGTGTTCCAGCAAACAAGAGACAACAATAAAGTGGCCTTCTCTGTTGAAAACAGCTCTTTTCTGAAAATAATGAAGGAAGGGATGAGAAAGGACGACAGCAACAGCTGGGTGGCACCATTACCATTCAAGTCATCAAGACGTTGTCTCCCCGACAATAGACCTCTAGCGCTGAAACGCTTCTCCTCCCTCAGATGCAGCTTCCTTAGGAAGCCTGAGATGAAAGACCACTTTGTCTCTTTCATGGAGAAGATTTTCGAGAATGGTCATGCTGAAGTGACTCGGCCCATGAAAAAAGAAGAAGAACGGTGGTACCTGCCTACATTTGGTGTCTATCACCCAAAGAAGCCTGGTCCAATCCATGTGGTTTGTGACACTAGTGTCAAATACGATGGAGTATCCCTCAGTGATGTTCTCATGACTGGGCCTGACCTCAACAACACACTCCTTGGGGTGCTTACTCATTTCCGTAAGGAATCTGTCGCTGTGACAGCAGATATCCAACAAATGTTCCACTGCTTCCTGGTAAAGGAAGAAGACAGTAACTTCCTGAGATTCCTGTGGTTCCAGGACAACGACTTGTCCAAAGATATCATCGACTACCACATGAAGGTCCATGTCTTTGACAACAGTCCCTCTCCAGCAGTGGCCATCTACGGCTTCAGACAGTCTGTTCAACAAGGACAAACAAACTACGATCCTGATGTCAGACAGTTTGTGGAACATGACTTCTATGTCGACGATGGCTTAAAGTTATTTCCTGCAGTCCAAGATGCAGTCACCCTGCTCAAGAGAACACAAGAGATTTTCGCTAACTCTAATCTGAGGTTACACAAGATTGCCTCGAACAAGTAGGAGGTAATGGAAGCATTTCCATCTCAAGATCGCTCAAGCGACCTCAAAGATTTCAACATAGGGTCAGACACTCTGCCTATGCAGCACAGCTTGGGTTTCAACTGGGACCTCAGGACTGACACTTTCACCTTCAAGATAGCTGAAGATGAGAAGCCCTTCACATGCCGAGTGCTATCAACTGTGAACAGTCTGTATTACCTACTGGGATTTTTGTGGCCCCTGTCACCATTCAAGGCAAGTCTATTCTCAGGGAGATCACAATGGCCAACAGTGAATGGGACTCCCCCTGCCTCCAGAAATGGAGTCATGGAGAGAGTCTTTGAAAGAGCTATGTAACCTCCATATCCCTAGGGCCTACACTAAGGTCTCACTAAGGATGAAGAGAACTATGCATATTCCCGGATGCATCCACAAAGGCAATAGGCGCAGTTGCCTAGCTCAAAGTGACAGACGTCAAAGGATTGAGTCACATGGGCTTTGTTTTGCGTAAAGCAAAACTGACGCCACGCCCAGAACACACGACTCCAAGGTTGGAACTCTGCGCAGCAGTCTTGGCAGTCGAGTTGGCCAAGCTCATCACCTCAGAAATAGACATCGAGCTTGACTATACAACCTTCCACACAGACACCAAGGTGGTGTTAGGCTACGTCTACAACGAGACCCAACATTTCTACGTCTATGTGAGCAATCGAGTCCATCGGATAAGGAGATCTACTCGTCCAGAACAGTGGCGTTATGTACCTAGAGATCAGAACCCTGCAGATCATGTGACGACATTCGTCCCTGCAGCTTACCTCTCAGACACAACCTGGCTCTCTGGCCCAGAGTTTCTGACACGCCAGTCTCTCAGTCTTGAAAGGGATGCTTTTGAGCTCATCAACCCCTCCTCAGATGCTGATATTCGCCATCAAGTGTCTACACTGAAGACAATAACTTCACCCAAGCAGCTTGGATCCTTACGCTTTTCAAGGTCCTCCACGTGGAAGTCGCTGACTCGTGCCATCACTCACCTCGTCCACATCGCTCGTCTCTTCAACAACACTACAGCGACAAAAAAAACAGCAACTGTAAGGGCTGGCACTACTGTCAGACAGCATGCACACCAGACGGATTCTCTCAGTCAAAGGATATAATCATACGGACAGTCCAAGAGGAAACCTATCCAAGAGAGTTTGAGTGCATCAGGAACCAGGAAACAATCCCCAAAGAAAGCTCTCTGAGAGCCTTAGATCCATTCATTGATAAAGACGGCCTTCTGAGAGTTTGAGGTCGCAACACAGAAGCAAAACTCGGACATGACGAGAAGAACCCCCTGATCATCCCAGGGAAGCAACACGTTGCAACTATACTGGTGAGGCATTACCACAAACGGATCCAACACCAGGGACGCCTTTTCAAAGAGGGAGCCATTCCTACAGCCAGTCTTTGGATAGTTGGTGGTAAAAGGTGTGTGAACAGCATCATCCACCAGTGTGTCACCTGTCGGAGACTTCGCAGTCCCCCACAGGCACAGAAGATGGCCAGCCTTCCTGCTGATCGTCTCTCCCCCGAACCGCCGTTCACCCATGTCGGCCTGGATGTATTTGGTCCATGGACCGTTGCCTCTCACCGGACAAGAGGAGGCCTCACTCACAGTAAGCGGTGGGCCGTCATATTCACCTGTGTGAGCGTGAGAGACGTTTATATTGAAGTTCTTGAGTCACTGGATACATCAAGCTTTATCAACGCCCTAAGGCATTTCTTCTCGATCTGAGGCCCAGCAAAGCAGATTCGTTCCGACCATGGGACCAACTTCATTGGGGCCTGCAAGAAACTTAAGATCCCCTTGAAAATCAACGACGACTCTGTGGATACCTACCTGTCAGAACAGGGCTGCACCTGGATATTCAACCCGCCTCATGCCTCTCACATGGGTGGTGCCTGGGAGAAGATGATTGGTGTAGCAAGGAGAATCCTGGATTCTATGTTCCTCCAACAGGGTCATTCAATGCTAAGTCACAAAACGCTCACTGCTCTTATGGCAGAAGTGGTTGCCATCATCAATGCCAGACCTCTGGTTCCAGTCTCTACAGATACAGATGACCTCCTCATACTTACACCTGCTACTCTCCTCACACAGAAAGTGAGTGCCCCTTCGGCGCCAAGGACCTCTTTAAGCGGCATTGGCTTCAGGTTCAACATCTTGCAAATACTTTCTGGGATAGGTGGAGGAAACAATACCTCTTTTCACTTCAGATAAGAAGGAAGTGGCAGTCAAACCAGCCCAACCTCGAGCATGGAAGCATTGTGCTCCTCAAAGACAAACAAGTCAAGAGGAATTAATGGCCTGTTGGACTGATCACTCAGGTCTTTCCCAGCAAGGATGGTAAAGTCCGTAAAGTCGAGGTTAGACTCTGCAAGCAAGAAGGGACTAAGCTCTTTCTTAGGCCCGTCACATAGACGGTCCTTCTCCTCCCTTCAGAGGTCTAAACAAACAAGGTCTCTTATATGGACATTCCATAGTTATCAGAGTGGCGTTCTATCACGCCAGGTGGGGAGTGCTCTGTTTTAGTTCTAATACTTACCTATATTACTTACCTTGAATTTGGCTCTCCCTAGTGTTGATCTGGAGTATTTTACTTTACCTAAAAAGGATCCGTCGTGTGACCTGTTTGGAGGAAGTTGGTCATTGTTGCCTCATGTAGAGCTCAGTGCTCTGTTTTAGTTGTCTGCTTACTATCTTCATCCATCCTTTATGTTGTATGACTTAGGAAGCTTTTTCATTTCATGCTGTTTCAACTTAATAATAAATCTTGTGAACATGGAGATCATGCTTTGAGGATTATTGATGTGAAGGGTTTTATCTTGCGGTCAAAATATGTGCAATAACGCATACGGAGGACAGTACACCTACACATTATAAACCATCGGCCTATAATGAATAGACTAATACTAGAACATAATTCCCTGATATAACAGTAATAATCACAATACGCAGCCATAGCCTGAGAGTTGGGGGTCGCAACACAGAAGCAAAACTCGGACATGACGAGAAGAACCCCCTGATCATCCCGGGGAAGCATGCTGACCACACCACTCACGTCGCTTGCGCGAGTGTTGCAAAATAAATGTACACATACATGTTATTCAATCATTGCACCCACAATGCTCACACGCGTCAATGAGCGTCTGTGTAGCCAGGTGCTAAAATAGAACTTGGTTCAATTTGTGAAGCTTGACGCCTTGCAAGTCCTGCCTCTCCCATCTCCTCATTATTTTTTAGGAGCATATACCCACATGGGTGATTGAAAGAAAGATGAACTGAGGTCCACACTCCGTCCAGTTGAGGGTGGTAATGCACCTTAAAGTTGGTTGCTAACCGCCATATAAAGTCCAAAGAAGAAGAAGAAGAATCCTGAGGAGAAGAGATTACTAGAAACAAACTCGGTTTACCCTGTTATCTGTGAATTCATTGTTCAAGTAGGGGAACTTGTGCATTTCAGGTAAAATAACAATGTTTATATCCCAAGACAAATTAGCTAGCAAGAGCAAGCTAGCTAGCTAAATTGCCATAAATGTTTAATGCTTTTTGACCTGTCCCCATATTAATATAGTTGGTTCAGAGTTTGGTTAGATTTTTCAACCTGTGTGTCCTGATCGCGTCTGGTGTGGGTGGACAAAATCAACATGTGCGCGATGGCGGATGCACGCACGCACGCGAGCGGTCTGGTCAGCATGTTAGTCGAGATCACTTCATGAGTCAAAATGCAAGTGAGTGCAATTCTCTGTTGGGCGCAAGAGATCAGGTGTGCCTACAATGTATTGAATGATATTAATGAAATTATTAATAGCTTATTAATACCTAATTATAGTGCATGGGCGGAGAAGTTATATTTATAATTCAATTAAATTGGTAAAAATGATAGGCTATTTATACTGAACAAAAATATAAATGCAACATGCAACAATTTCAAAGATCTTACTGAGTTACAGTTCATATAAGGAAATCTGTAAATTGAAATAAATTATTTAGGCCCTAATCTATGGATTTGACATGACTTGGAATACAGATATGCATCTGTTGGTCACAGATACCTTTAAAAAAAGGTAGGGGTGTGGATCAAAGAAACAGTCAATATCTGGTGTGACCATCATTTGCTTCATGCAGCGTGACACATTTCCTTCGCATATATTTGATCATGTTGTTGATTGTGTCCTGTGGAATGTTGTTCCACTCCTCTTCAAAGGCTGTGCGAAGTTGCTGGATATTAACGGGAACTGGAACATGCTGTTGCACACGTCAATACAGAGCCTCACCAACATGCTCAATGGGTGACATGAGGTGATGGCGGCGGATGAACGGCACAACAATGGGCCTCAGGATCTCATAACGTTACCTCTGTGCATTCAAATTGCCATTGATAAAATGCAATTGTGTTCGTTGTTTGTAGCTTATGGCAGCCCATAACATAACCCCACCGCCACCATTGGGCACTCTGTTCACAACTTTGACATCAGCAAACCGCTCGCCCACAAGACACTATACACGTGGTCTGGGGTTGTGAACAAACTTCCAAATTCTCTAAATTGAAGTTGGAGGAGGCTTATGGTAGAGAAATTAACATTAACTTATCTGGCTACAGCTCTGGTGATCATTCCCGCAGTCAGCATGCAATTTGCACACTCCCTAAAAACTTGAGACATCTCTGGCATTGTGTTGTGTGATAAAACTGCACATTTCAGCTGCCTTTAAATATCCCCACCACATGGTGCACCTGTGTAATGATCATGCTGTTTAATCAGCTTCTTGATATGCCACAACTGTCAGGTGGATGGATTATCTTGACAAAGGAGAAACGCTCACTAACAGGGATGTAAAGAAATTTGCAAAAAAATTATTCCATATGTGTTATTTAATAGGTTTGATGTCTTCACTATTATTCTACAATGGTAGAATAAAAAATAAAAAAAGACAAACCCTGGAATGACTAGGTATGTCCAAACTTTTGTCTGGTACTTTAAATCTACTTGAAAATCTATGGCAAGACCTGAAAATGGTTGTCTAGCAATTATCAACAACCAACTTGACAGAGCTTGAAAAATTGTGAAAAGAATAGTGGGCAAATGGTCCACAATCCAGGTGTGGAAAGCTCTTAGAGAATTACCCAGAAAGACTCCCACCTGCAATCACTGCCAAATATGCTTCTACATAGTATTGACTCAGGGATGTGAATTTTTATGTAAATGATATATTTATGTATTTCATTTGAGATAAATGTGCAAAGATGTCTAAAAACACATTTTCACTTGGTCATTATGGGGTATTGTGTGTAGATGGGTGAGAGAAAAAATACATTTAATCCATTTTGAATTCAGGCTGTAACACAACAGAATGTGGAATAAGTCAACGGGTATGAAGACTTTCTGAAGGCACTGTATATTAAGACGGGTCTGATTTATTATAAAGAACGTAGAGTCTCACAGTATATTTCAAAACTTGAGTCTCAAGCTAGGCTATATGATAACACTGGTAATAGGTCATTCGTTTTAGCCTATTACTTGCGAGGCACATTGGAGCATAAATTGACATTTCACTGGATTGATGGTCATGTCTCAGTGGATGGAGGGAGAGAATGTGAGTCGAAGTGGAGAAGTGTGTTTCATGATTTCTAAAAGTGTTTGTAGTGCTGATCATTGTCTCTGAATCTATTGAAACTTTATTTAAGGCCCTCAATTAGATAAAAGCAGTCAGTGATTGATATAGAGGGGGACTGGAGGCCCTTCATGGCGAAATCACTTCTATGAAATAACTCTGCAAATGCTCCAACCTCCTATTCTATACACGGTCTCTTGAATTTTGTTTACACTTAGCTTTGTTTTGGCATTTTACTTGTTTTTGCTAGCCAAGTTGGCTATTGAGTCTTAGCTGCAGCTGTAGCTAACAATGAGGAGATAGCTACTGTTTTCTGCATATGGTATCAGTGCAAAGTGACACATGCCAGAACCTGCCCATTATTTTGAAATTGGTCAATTAATTTGCTATAATTCGTTTGCTGTTTTTTTCCCCAGTAAATAATCAAGCATAATTCTAATTCATTACACAGGCCTCAATTAAATGTATTTTATGTTCAGCACTGTATTTTATGTAAGATGTCCTTGAGTATCCTGAAAGGCATCTAACAAATAAAATTGATTATTATTATTGTCAATTTACACTTTATTAGGTACCCCCATCTAGTACTGGGTCAGATCCCCCTTTGCCTCCAGAACAGTCTGACTTCTTCGGGGTATGTGAAGGTGCCGGAAACGTTCCACAGGGATGTTGGCCCATGTTGATGCGATGGTATCACGCGGTTGCTGCAGATTGGACGGCTGTATAGTAATGCTGCAAACAGCTTGTTCCATTTTATCCCATAGATGCTCTATTGGGTTAAGGTCTGTACTGGCCACTCAAGTAAACTGAATTCGCTGCTGTAAACTGAATTTGTTTTTGCTGATAGGAGTGAAACCCTGTGTGGTGTGGTCATCTGCTGCAGTAGCCCATCAGCGACAAGGATCAATGAGTTGTGTGTTCCTAGATGTCTTTCTGCACACCACTGTACTTCGCCGTTATTTGTCTGTTTGTGGCCGGCCTGTTAGCTTGCACGATTCTCCTTAAACCTCTTTCATCAATAAGATGTTTTCGCCCACAGGACTGCCACTGACTGAATGTTTTTTTGTTTGTCGCACCATTCTTGGAAAAACCCTAAACAATGTTGTGCGTAAAAAGCCTGGTAGGGCGGCCATTTCTGAGATACTGGATCCGTTGCGCCTGGAACCGACGATCATACCACACTCAAAGTCGCTTAGGTCACTAATTTGGCCATTCTACCGTTCAATCGAACAGTAGCGTAATGCCTCAATGCCTGTCTGCCTGCTTTATATAACAAGCCACGGCAACGAGCTTCACTGTCTGCATGAGCGATCCATTTTAGTGAAAGAGATAGTTTACCTAATAAACTGGTCGGTGAATGTATATCCCAAATAATGTCCCGTTTTTTTTCCTCAATCTGAATGGGTGGGCCCGCACCCACCCGTGCCTACGTCCCTGTTGTAGAGCGTAGTTTTGCAGCTGTGTATCTGACACTACATTGAGACTCGTATGGAGAGTCCATTACTGTATCTACTACAATACCAGTAGTATGTAGATAGTGTTGTAACTCTAATGGTTTGTAGCATGTCATGAATGTATATCAGTTCAGGTGCATGTGTCCATATATTTTTCAGTTTTGTTTTCTCACTTTTTCCCAACAGATCTGGATATCATTCCTACATAATCAGTAGCAATGTAGGAAATGTAGTTACTCTTTGAATATTATGTAACATGTCAGTTTGCATATTCGTTTAGATACCTTTGGTCTTGTTTTTTCCTGTCTCACTTTTTTTCAACGGATGCCCACATGGAAGTTCAGGGCTTTTTGAAGATGCATGGAGGAAGCTGGTCCTCATTGGGGGAGGGGCAGTAGCTCCAACCCCCATCACATCTCTCTGTCTCTTTCTTTCTCTGTCTCTCTCTCTCACTCACTCACACACACACACACACACACACACAGCGGGGTTGGTTTGAATTGAATTGGTCACACCCCACAGGATGTAGAATTTAAGTTTGAGTGGCAGGAAGTAGAATTGAATTCAGTGCAATTCAAATCAATTCCACTCAGTCATAGAACATGAGAGTTTCACTGTATCTGACAGTTCACACTTCCAGATACCAAAGAATATCACTTTTCTCTGGAAACAATGTTCATATACTCTTTTTAACCTTAGTGCTTAGAATAGCCAATTGCTGTACTTTATATTCCCAATAACCACATCATTTGTTTGGCTTCTTTTTGAAGGACTAAGGGTCAACTTGAGGGTTAAGCTAATGCATTCTGGGAAAAGTAGTATTTTCCCCATATTGAACAAAATGTAAGTGATTAATGAAATATAATAACTTTTATAATTAGTTTTAAGAGTTTGTCCTGAAACTCAATTGTTTCATGCATAAGATGTATATTTGTATATCTATGCTGAACAAAAACATGATCACAACATTCAACAATTTCAATGATTTTACTGCGTTACAGTTAATAGAAGGAAATCAGTCAACTGAAATGAATGCATTAGGCCCTAATCTATGTATTTCATATAACTAGGCCCACCCACTTTGAAGCCATGTCCACCCACTGGGGAGCCAGGCCCAGCCAATCAAAATGAATTTTTACCAACAAAAGAGCTTTATTACAGACAGAAATTCTCCTCAGCACCCCCTCTGTTGCCAGATAAGTTAACTTTAACTTATCTGGCAACAGCTCTGTTGGACATTCCTGCAGTCAGCATGCCAATTGCCCACTCCCTCAAAACTTCAGACATCTATGGCATTGTGTTTTGTGACAAAACTGCACATTTTAGAGTGCCCTTTTATTGTTCCCAGCACAAGGTGCATATGTGTAAAGATCATGCTGTTTAATCAGCTTCTTGATATGCCACACCTGCCAGGTGATGGATTATCTTGGCAAAGGAGAAATGCTTACTAACATGGACGTAAACAAATTTGTGCACAACATTTAAGAGAAATAAGCTTTTTGTGCATATGGAACATTGCTGGGACATTTTATTTCAGCTGATGAAAAATGGGACCAACACTTTACATGTTGCATTTATATTTTTGTTCAAGTTAATATAGAATAGAAGAGGCATTTGAGTTTCATTAAATTTCACTGAATTCAATTCTATTTCCTTTCATTCAAATTCGAATTGCAATTCTGTATCCTGTTTACTTCTCCAATTCAAATTCATGAATGTAATGAAAATGTATGAGGCATTCTCAATTCAATTCTAACTGAGCCCAACCTTGACACACACATGCCTGGAATCTGGGCACAAGATGTAATCAACCAAACTTGATCTGTTGCTCCTCTCCAACAGAAGCCCCTTATCTCCCAACCAGATGCATTTCCCTGGAAGGTAGTTTTGTGAGAACAAGAAAGATTGCATGGATGCAGAACAGTGTTCTTTAGGGATAAGCTTCCATTGGCAAATCTCTTTGTAAAGAATGGAAAAAAGGGACCCAGGGGAAGTGAAGTGATCATCACTCAAAGGAGTAATATGTTTTTTTTATTGTCTCCTCTGATGACTTTCCTATCCTGAGGACTTGTCACAATACATTTACATTTGCCATTTAGCACACACTCTTATCCAGAGCGACTTAAAGTTAATGCATTCATCTTAAGATATCTAGGAAATGCAAAAATGCTTCTAGATTTTGTAATTTCCATGTTGAAATTTCAGACTTGATTGTTATAATGAAAAAAATATTGCCTATAAAAATGTCTATTAATTATAATCCACATAATAATTCACATTTCCTGTCATTGCAGGATTCTTTTCCTGCTGTAGCAAACTGGCTCAAATTAAGATCCTACATCTGTACTTACTTTTTACTAATAAATCTGTGTTTATACACTGAATGCACAAAACATTAGGAACACCTTCATAATATTGAGTAGCACTCCCTTTTGCCCTCAGAACAGACTAAATTCATCGGGACAGGACTCTACAATGTGTCCAAAGCATTCCACAGGAACGCTGGCCCATGTTGACTCCAATGCTTCCCACTGTTGTGTCAAATTGGCTGGATGTCCTTTGGGTGGTGGACCATTCTTGATACAGATAGGAAACTGTTGAGATTGAAAAACCCTGCAGCGTTTCAGTTCTTGACACACTCAAACCGGTGTGCCTGGCACCTACTACCATACCCTGTTCAAAGACACTTAAATCTTTTGTCTTGCCCATTCACCCTCTGAATGGCACACATACATGTCTCTATTGTCTCAAGGCTTAAAAATCCTTATTTAATCTGTCTCCTCCCCTTCATCTACACTGATTGAAGTGGATTTAACAAGTGACATCAATAAGGGTTCGTAGCTTTCACCTGGATTCACTTGGTCAGTCTATGTCATGGAAAGAGCAGGTGTCCCTAATGTTTTTTACAGTGTTTATCAGTGTTATAAAGTACTTTGAGATAGTTGACCAGAGGCTATAACCCATGCACCAGCCGGTTGAACTATATACTGGCTGGCTTATCTGCTCATAACATTTGAAAAACCTTGTATTAGGGAGTTCACACTATTACCGACACACACTGGCTTTATTTATTCAAGGATCATCTGGGTGATTGTGACCCAGATCTCTGTTCTGCTAGTATCAAAGTTAAAACTCTGAAGAAGTGAGTGCCATATTTTCTCAGTTCACTTTAGTTTTTTAGACAACAAGCATATCAAGAGTAAAATACTCTATCATTTAGTTCTAACATTATTCATTCTGAAATGGAAATTACAAATGACAAAATGACACTTTGGTTTCCTTATCCTTTAAGCAGTCTATGGACAGGGTATGACAGCAGTCCATTCTTTATAAAGGTTAAATAAATAAAATGAAAAAATATTTGGTGATATTTCTCTGGCATTGTTTTCAAAAGCTAACGTTTTAGCATTTGTGGCAAAAATCACATTCATGTCCTGGTACTGATATTACCATTTTTCACGCATCATGTCCAAAAGGTATTTCAAATTGATTGTGAAGCTCAACAAAGTCATTATAGACTATTTGAACATGGATGCATGAAAAATGCTAATATTGGTAACAGGACTTGAATGGGATTTGTGCCACAAATCCTAAAACTTGAACATTTGGAATGTGCCAGGGAAACTTAACCAAAGCATGGATTGATGTCATACCTTCTCCATAGCTTACGTGGTAAGGAAACCAATATGTTATTTTGTCATTTGGGTGAACTATCCATTTAAAGAGAGAGTTAATACAAAATGACATATTGGTTTCCTTAGCCTGTAAGCAATTGATGGACAAGATGTGATTGACAGCAAGCCATGCATTGGTTTAGTTTCATGGCACTGTTTTCAAATGCTAATATCTTTATTAGTATTTTTTGTGCATCGTGTCCAAACAATTAGCATTTTTGAATCTGAAAGTGAATAGAGCCGAATATATTGATAAAAGTCACCTTGTCTGAGAGAGATTTACATGGTTATCAAAAAGTCACGCCGGGGTAAACCTACACGTGTCATGACTTCCGCCGAAGTCGGTCCCTCTCCTTGGTCGGGCGGTATTCGGCGGTCGACGTCACCGACCTTCTAGCCATTGCTGATCCATTTTTCATTTTCCATTGGTTTTATCTTGTCTTACATCACACCTGGTTCCAATCTCATCAATTACATGTTGTGTATTTAACCCTGTGTTCCCCCTCATGTCCTTGTCGGTGATTGTTTGTATGTGATGTGCAAGTTATGTTCTGGTGCGCGACGGGTTTTGTACCCACTTTTATTATTTTGTATATTTTGGTTTTTGTAGTTTTGTGAGCACTTATTAAACAACTCTGTTTATACCAAGTTCGTTCTCCTGCGCCTGACTTCCCTGCCACCAGCACGCACCCATTACAACACGAAACACAGCCCTTATTTTAAGTGTTTGACCGCTAGGTTTTATGGGTATTATAACATCTACACTGTGGGGCTCTATACAGATCTCACACCTAGTGCAGAATGCAGATCCATCACTTTTGAATGCCAAGTAGAGAAGAAAAATCTTGCCCCATAACTGGTTGATCACCCCTGCAAGAGCTGTAACCTGGACAACAATGGAAAACTCTGTGGGTGGGGGATGGGAAAGGTCCTAGTAGAGTTCTCTTTGAATACCTCAAAATTCTCTTTAACTCCATTTAGAATTGGCACTTTGTTGCCTCAGTTTCTTGTTAAAGGTAAATTCCACCCATGTCAACATCAAATTCGTCATTTCCAGCACTAACCCAACATGTTTCTATGTTTTCTACTCAGAAAGATAGATGCAGATAAGTGTTTTTGATGACATCATCCGGAGACACTGATGAGGTGCTTCTGCTGCTGATGCTATCATCCAGCTTCCAGCTCAGCCTCCACTCTGAGGGGAAGCCCATGTTGGTCATGAGAGCGGCCTTCCCCTGCTGCAGCTCCGAACTGTAGGGTGACAGGACTGTCAGGGTGGGACTGATCTCACCTAAAATACAGGTGGGAAGTTAGGGTGAGGGGAGTTGACTGATACAACAATAACGATGCAGCAGTTTTACATCTTAACTGTAAATGAAGGGTTTATTCCATCAGTAGGTTTCTGTTCCTCAAACAGTTTATCTTTGTTTCACCTGAAGTCTTTCAGTTTTACCTCTCTTTGAGTAGTTACTGAAGCATAACGACATAATTCACCTTTAGATGACTGAAAATACATTTTTCCTATTATGTTGCATTACAACCTGGAATTAAAATGGATTTTTGGGGGGGGGTTGTGTCGTTTGATTTACACAACATGCCTACCACTTTGAAGATGCAAAAAAAATTGGGGGATGAAACAAGCAAGAAATAAGACAAAAGAACAAAACTTGAGCATGCACAACTATTCACCCCCCCCAAATTCAATACTTTGTAGAGCCACCTGTTGCAGCAATTACAGCTGCAAGTCTCTTGGGGTATGTCTCTATAAGCTTGGCACATCTAGGCACTGGGATTTTTGCCCATTCTACAAGGCAAAACTTCTCCAGATCCTTCAAGTTGGATGGGTTCAGCTGGTGTACAGAAATCTTTAAGTCATACCACAGATTCTCAATTGGATTGAGGTCTGGGCTTTAACTAGGCCATTCCAAGACATTTAAATGTTTCCCCTTAAACCACTTGAGTGTTGCTTTAGCAGTATGCTTAGGGTCATTGTCCTGCTGGAAGGTGAACCTCTGTCCCAGTCTCAAATCTCTGGAAGACTGAAACAGGTTTCCCTCAAGAATTGCCCTGTATTTAGCACCATCCATCATTCCTTCAATTCTGACCAGTTTCCCAGTCCCTGCCGATGAAAAACATCCCCACAGCATGATGCTGCCACCACCATGCTTCACTGTGGGGATGCTGTTCTCGGGGTGATGAGAGGTGTTGGGTTTGCGCCAGACATAGCGTTTTCCTTAATGGCCAAAAAGCTCAATTTTAGTCTCATCTGACCAGAGTACCTTCTTCCATATGTTTGGGGAGTCTCCCACATGCCTTTTGGCGAACACCAAACGTGTTTGCTTATTTTTTTCTTTAAGCAATGGCTTTTTTTCTGGCAACTCTTCCATAAAGCCCAGCTCTGTGGAGTGTACGGCTTAAAGTGGTCCTATGGACAGATACAGATACACAGATCTCCGCTGTGGGGCTTTTGCAGCTCCTTCGGGGTTATCGTTGGTCTCTTTGTTGCCTCTCTGATTATTGCCCTCCTTGCATGGTCCGTGAGTTTTGGTTGGCGGCCCTCTCTTGGCAGGTTTGTTATGGTGCCATATTCCTTTCATTTTTAAAATAATTGATTTAATGGTGCTCCGTAGGATGTTCAAAGTTTCTGATATTTTTTATAAACCAACCATGATCTGTACTTCTCCACAACTTTTCCCTGACCTGTTTGGAGAGTTCCTTGGTCTTCATAGTGCTGCTTGCTTGGTAGTGTTGCAGACTCTGGGGCCTTTCAGAACTGGTGTATATATACTGAGATCATGTGACAGATAATGTGACACTTAGATTGCACACAGGTGGACTTTATTCAACTAATTATGTGACTTCTGAAGGTAATTGGTTGCACCAGATCTAATTTAGGGGCTTCATAGCAAAGGGGGTGAATACATATGCACGCACCACTTTTCCATTTTAATTTTTTTTTATGTCATGTTTTTCATTTCACTTCACCAATTTGGTCTATTTTGTGTATGTCCGTTACATGACATTCAAATAAAAATCCATTTAAATTACAGGTTGTAATGAAATAAAATAGGAAAAACGCCAAGGGGGTGAATACGTTTGCAAGGCACTGTACATTCAACTGTCATCAAAACTGAACTGCATTGTATTTCTCCCCTTTTGGAATGGGATTTAAATCAGAATTACATTTTTTAATTATTAGTTATATATAACTCAGCAAAAAAAGAAACGTCCTCTCACTGTTTAACTGCGTTTATTTTCAGCAAACTTAAATATCTGTAAATATTTGTATGAACATAACCAGATTCAACAACTGAGACATAAACTGAACAAGTTCCACAGACATGTGACTAACAGTGTCCCTGAACAAGGGGGGGGGGGTCAAAATCAAAAGTAACAGTCAGTATCTGGTGTGGCCACCAGAGGCATTAAGTACTGCAGTGCATCTCCTCCTCATGGATTGCAACTGCACCAGATTTGCCAGTTCTTGCTGTGAGATGTTACCCCACTCTTCCACCAAGGCACCTGCAAGTTCCTGGACATTTCTGGGGGGAATGGCTCTAGCCCTCACCCTCCGATCCAACAGGTCCCAGACGTGCTCAATGGGATTGAGATCCGGGCTCTTCGCTGACCATGGCAGAACACTGACATTCCTGTCTTGCAGGAAATCATGCACAGAACGAGCTGTATGGCTGGTGCCATTGTCATGCTGGAGGGTCATGTCAGGATGAGACTGCAGGAAGGGTGCACGTGAGGGAGGAGGATGTCTTCCCTGCATCGCACAGCATTGAGATTGCCTGCAATGACAACAAGCTCAGTCTGATGATGCTGTGACACACCGCGCCAGACCATGACAGACCCTCCACCTCCAAATCGATCCCGCTCCATAGTACAGGCCTCGGTGTAACGCTTATTCCTTCAACGATAAACGCAAAATACGACCATCACCTCTGGTGAGACAAAACCGCCACTCGTCAGTGAAGAGCACTTTTTGCCAGTTCTGTCTGGTCCAGTGACAGTGGATTTGTGCCCATAGGCGACGTTGCTGCCGGTGGTGTCTGATGAGGACCTGCCTTACAACAGGCTTACAAGCCTTCAGTCCAGCCTCTTTCAGCCTATTGCGGACAGTCTGAGCGCTGATGGAGGGATTGAACATTCCTGGTGTAACTCTGGCAGTTGTTGTTGCCATCCTGTACCTGTCCCGCAGATGTGATGTTTGGATGTACCAATCCTGTGCAGGTGTTGTTACACGTGGTCTGCCACTGCGAGGACGATCAGCTGTCCGTCCTGTCTCGCTGTAGCACTGTCTTAGGCGTCTCACAGTACGGGCATTGCAATTTATTGCCCTGGCCACATCTGCAGTCCTCATGCCTCCTTGCAGCATGCCTAAGGCACATTCATGCAGATGAGCAGGGACCCTGGGCATCTTTCTTTTGGTGTTTTTCAGAGTCAGTTGAAAGGCCTCTTTAGTGTCCTAAGTTTTCATAACTGTGACCTTAATTGCCTACCGTCTGTAAGCTGTTAGTGTCTTAACGACCGTTCCAAAGGTGCATGTTGATTAATTGTTTGTGGTTCATTGAACAAGCATGGGAAACAGTGTTAGACCCTTTACAATGAAGATCTGTTATTTGGATTTTTACAAATTATCTTTGAAAGACAGGGTCCTGAAAAAGGGATATTTCTTTTTTTGCTGAGTTTACATATACATACATACATACATACATACATACATACATACATACATACATACATACATACATACATACATACATACATACATACATACATACATACATACATACATACATACATACATACATACACACATACACACATACACACGCACACAGTTCGAAGTTGGGAGTTTACATACACTTAGGTTGGAGTCATTAAAACTCGTTTTTCAACCACTCCACAAATGTCTTGTTAACAAACTGTAGTTTTTGCAAGTTGGTTAGTACATCTACTTTGTGCATGACACAGGTAATTTTTCCAACAATTGTTTACAGACAGATTATTTCACTTATAATTCACTGTATCACAATTTCAGTGGGTCAGAAGTTAACATACACTAAGTTGACTGTGCCTTTAAACAGCTTGGAAAATTCCAGATAATGATGTCATGGCTTTAGAAGCTTCTGATAGGCTAATTGACATCATTTGAGTCAATTGGATTTGTACCTGTGGTTGTATTTCAAGGCCTACCTTCAAACTCAGTGCCTCTTTGCTTAACATCATGGAAAAATCTAAAGAAATTAGCCAATATTTCAGAAAGAAAATTGTAGACCTCCACAAGTCTGGTTCATCCTTGGGAGCAATTTCTAAATGCCTGAAAGTACCACGTTCATCTGTACAAACAATAGTACGCAAGTATAAACACCATGGGACCATACAGCCATCATACCGCTCAGGAAGGTGATGCGTTCTGTCTCCTATAGATGAACATACTTTGGTGCGAAAAGTGCAAATCAATCACAGAACAACAGGAAAGGACCTTGTGAAGATGCTGGAGGAAACAGGTACAAAAGTATTTATATCCACAGTAAAACGAGTCCTATATCGACATAACCTGAAAGGCCGCTCAGCAAGGAAGAAGCCACTGCTCCAAAACTGCCATTAAAAAGCCAGACTACGGTTTGCAACTGCACATGGGAACAAAGATCTTACTTTTTGGAGAAATGTTCTCTGGTCTGATGAAACAAAAATGGCCATAAAGACCATCGTTATGTTTGGAGGAAAATGGGGTAGGCTTGCAAGCCGAAGAACACCATCCCAACCGTGAAGCACGGGGGTGGCAGCATCATGTTGTGGGGGTGTTTTGTTGCAGGAGGGACTGGTGCAGTTCACAAAATAGATGGCATCATGAGGAAGGAACATTATGTGGATATATTGAAGCAACACCTCAAGACATCAGTCAGGAAGTTAAAGCTTGGTCACAAATGGGTCTTCCAAACGGACAATGACCCCAAGCATACTTCCAAAGTTGTGGCAAAATGGCTTAAGGACAACAAAGTCAAGGTATTGGACTGGCCATCACAAAGCCCTGACCTCAATCCTATAGAAATTTGAACTGAACTGAAAAAGCATTTGCGAGCAAGGGGGCCAACAGACCTGACTCAGTTACACCAGCTCTGTCAGGAGGAATGGGCCAAATTCACCCAACTTATTATGGACGCTTGTGGAAGGCTACCAGAAACGTTTGACCCAAGTTAAACAATTTAAAGGCAATGCTACCAAATACTAATTGAGTGTATTGTAACTTCTGACCCACTGGGAATGTGATGAAAGAAATTAAAGCTGAAATAAATCATTCTCTCTACTATTATGCTGACATTTCACATTCTTAAAACAAAGTGGTGATCCTAACTGACCTAAGACAGGGAATTTTTACAAGGATTAAATGTCAGGAATTGTGAAAAACTGAGTTTAAATGTATTTGGCTAAGGTGTATGTAAACTTACGACTTAAACTGTATAAATATATATATACACAGTACCAGTCAAAACTTTGGAAACACCTACTCATTCCAGGGTTTTTATTTATTTGTAATATTTTCTACATTGTAGAATAATAAGGAAGACATAAACTATGAAATAACACATTTAAATCATGCATAACCAAAAAACTATAGAATGCATTTTTTTCCTTGTCTTGCGAGATCATAGATGCAAATGCAGAAAATCTATCAATCAACAAGAAAATTAGAAAGTACACCTTCATGATCGATATTCCAAAAAGTTGAAAGTGTCAAAATGGTCAGAACAAATGATCTAATTAGAAATAAGATGTGGATGATCTTACTTCCAACATCCAGTCTGGTGCCTCCACCAAAAGTGTACCACAGTGATACAATCTCATTCAAAGGCCGTAAAACCCCCTAACACTATAGAGACACTACTCTCGCTCTTTGTAAAGCTACATTTAGCCAAACCAGTCAGATCTCAACAATAACAGCTCACCGAATGCTGCTTTATAACTGATGCCCTCTGCTGGTATGAAACTCCAGTAGATTGGACACATTCATGTTTGCTGTTGAACTTTCAACATTTCAGCATTATGTTGATATCTGTAACATATATTGTATTTTATAATGGAACAATATCCATTCAATGAATATCAGTTCCAACTCACTTGATCAAATCATCAAAAGGAGCTTACATGTGATACTTCAAGGAGGGAATCCACGTCCTTCTGAATTTTTCTGCATAAAGAGATACATCTTGTCTGTATACATATGTTTTTTGTTATGATTTTTAGACAACACATGAAAGATGGTGGTCAAAGACGTTGTTGTCGTGGGTTTCTGTTGTAAGGAAGGACAGCTCTCAGTCACGAAGTGTTCAACTCACAGTTGATCTATCCAAGTCTTAACTGATGATATGGTCCCCATAATGAAATAGTATGATTAGATGAAACAATATGATTTGCTATATTAACAGTTTCATACTGTTGAAAGTTCAATGGGGAACGTGAATGTGTCCAGTCTACTGGAGTTCCAGAGTGTACCAGTAGGGGGCATCATGCCTCTGTTACCATTCCCCTCTGTGTCTGTCTGGAGGTTTTTGAACAGCCAGTCAATCAGACTCTATCACTGTTGTGGACTTTTGGTGGAGGGACCAAACTGAGTGTTGGCTCTAAGTATTCAATTCTAGATCTTGACCTCTGATATCAACATCACAATTCATTTTCTTAATGGTATTACAACTACCTCAAATAGAAAGTTGAAATGTAGGCTCCATTTATTTTGGGAGAATTTGTGTTTCCTTTATTTGCCTTTTAGAATAGTACACTTAAAATGAAAATGTATATTAAAGTTGTAATATATCAAACGGTGCTTATACAGTGCGTTCATTTCAAACACGGTTATTGTTGAACTCAGAGTGGTTTGGCTAAATGTATGTTTTCAAAGAGCTAGACCTGCGTCTCTACAGTGTGAGGGGTTTTTGTACGGACGCTGAATGAGATTGTATCACTGTGGTATACTTTTGGTGGGGGCACTAGGCTGGATCTTGGAAGGACAGTGCATTCGGGAAAGTATTTAGACCCCTTGACTTTTTCCACAATTTGTTGTGTTACAGCCTTATTCTAAAATTGATTTAAAAAAATTGTCATCAATCTACACACTATACCTCATAATGACAAAGCAAAAACAGTTTTTATACATTTTTGCAAATGTATAAAAGAAGAAAAAAAAACATTTACGTAAGTATTCAGACACTTTACTCATTACTTTGTTGAAGCACCTTTGGCAGTGATTACAGCCTCGAGTCTTCTTGGGTAGGACGCCACAATCTTGGCACACCTGTATTTAGGGAGTTTCTCCCATTCTTCTCTGCAGATCCTCTCAAGCGCTGTCAGGTTGGATGGGGAGCGTCGCTGCACAGCTATTTTCAGGTCTCTCCAGAGATGTTTGATCGGTTTCAAGTCCGGGCTCTGTCTGGGCCACACAAGGACATTCAGACCCTTGTCCCGAACCACTGCCGCATTGTCTTGGCTGTGTGCTTAGGGTTGTTGTCCTCTTGGAAGGTGAACCTTCGCCCCCAGTCTGAGGTCCTGAGTGCTCTGGAGCAGGTTTTCATCAAGGATCTCTCTGTACTTTGTTCCGTTCATCTTTCCCTCGATCCTGACTTGTCTTTCCAAACGTTGTCCATTTAAGAATGATGGAGGCCACTGTGTCCTTGGGAACCTTCAATGCTGCATAATTTTTTGGGTACCTTTCCCCAGATCTGTACCTCGACACAATCCTGTCTCGGAGCTCTACGGACAATTCCTTCAACCTTATGGCTTGGTTTTTTCTCTGACATGAACTGTCAACCGTAGGACCTTATATAGACAGGTGTGATCCTTTCCGAATCATGTCCAATCAATTAAATGTACCACAGGTGGACTCCAATCAAGTTGTAGAAACATCTCAAGGATGATCAATGGAAACAGAATGCACCTAAGCTCAATTTCAAGTCTCATAACAAACGGTCTGAATACTTATGTAAGCAAGGTATTTCTGTTATTTAATACATTTGCTGGAATATCAAAAAACCTGTCTTCTAGGTGACGTTCGCCCAATCCTGACAGTCCTGCCCCCCCTCCAGTGTGGAGCTGCGGCAGGGTAAGGCCACTCTCAAGAGCTCCCGAGTAGCGCAGCGGTCTAAGGCACTGCATCTCAATGCAAGATGCGTCACTACAGTCCCTGGTTCTAATCCAGGCTGTATCACATCCGGCCATGATTGGGAGTCCCATAGGGCGGCGCACAATTGGTCCAGCGTAGTCCGGGTTTGGCCGGGGTAGGCCATTATTGTAAATAAGAATCTGTTCTTAACTGACTTACCTAGATCATGTGCCTGGCCAACAAATTGTACAGATTCTGTTGATGTTTAAAGCTTTTTGATCTTTTTCAAAATCCGAAGTCAAACTGCTGCCACTTGACTAGAGAACAGCATCCTCCACATCTGCTATTGCTGTCTCAATATGTCTCCCAATGTTGTTGATATAGATAATAAACAACAGAGGACCTAAGATTTATCCTTGAGGCACACCCGAGCACAACTCTACAGTGTCTGACTTACAACCATCTGCCTTAACACACTGGGTTTGATTTTACGGGTAGTTCACAGACCACAACCAGTAATCCCAACACACTTAAATCTCTGCACCAAGGTCCACAGTGTCAAACACCTTTTTATTTTAACTAGGCAAGTCAGTTAAGAACAAATTCTTATTTTCAATGACAGCCTAGGAACAGTGGGTTAACTGCCTGTTCAGGTGCAGAACAACAGATTTGTCCCTTGTCAGCTCAGGGATTTGAACTTGCAACCTTTCAGTTACTAGTTCAACACTCTAACCACTAGGCTACCCCACCTTTGACAAGTCTATGAATACAAATACGCAATGCAGCTTCCTATCCAGGGCACAGTGAACATCATTCAAAACCTTCAAATTTGCTGTGACAGTGCTTTGGCCAAACCTGAAACCTGATCGCAAACCACTCAAAACATTGTTTTCCTAGAGATAGGCCTTAAGCTGCTTATTGACTCCAATACCTTTGCCAGAATAGACGATTTAGATATGGACCGATAGTTATTCAGTAAAGTGGGATCACATCATTTCAAAAGAAGTAGGACAAATGTTGATTTTCACAATCTGGAGATTTCATTACATTCTAGAGTGAGGTTCAAGATGCATGTTAAAGGGGGAGCTATGATGTCTGCAGCTAATTGTAGGGGGTCTAGATTATCAGGGCCAGGGGATTTTTCTTTTTTTCAATCAATTGCTTTCAGGGTTCTACGCACCTCTGAGACAGTGCTTGGGAGCGTAAGGTCATTTCACAGGGAGCTCATGTTGATCTTTAACCCTCTCAAATAATCAGCCTGCATCAAGAAAATGTTGATTAAAATAGTTCAGAATAGAGGTTCTCTCTGTTACCACCTGTGAGTCAACCAGCAGTTGTTTAGAGAGCTGTGCATTTTGGGGGGGGGGCACTCTAAACCTTTCACAACATGCCAAAATGTTGAAGGATTATTCAGATGCTCAGCAGTAGATTTGAGGTAGTGGTCTGCTTTCAGGTCACAGCCACACCCTGAATCTGAAGGCTTTTAAAAGCCATACAATCAACTGAATCAGACGTTCTTGCTTTAGCCTACATAGCATTCCTTATGATTTCAGCTAGTTCATCTGAGAAACAAGAGTTGTCTCTGCCCTTAATTCTGTATTGTTTGAAAGGGGCATGCTTGTTGCATACATTGTTGCATACTTGTTGCATATGGAAGTAAAGAAAAAGCTAATTCAACATCAGGGATGAATTCAACTCTATTCCAGGCAATGTTAAAAAACATAATGTAAAAAACCCTGAGTATGAAACTGCTTCCATTTTCTTTTCATGAGGATATGTGGAGATAATGTAGTTTAGGAATTTTACCATCCCTTACACAGGCCACAGCGCAGTAATTTAAACATTTTCTTATTTAATTTTTGTACCTTTTATTTAACTAGGCAAGTAATCACTTATATGATTTGCAAAAACACCAGAAGCATTAAAACGATGTCGAGTGTTAGTTAAAATAAGATCAATCAAAGTGGATTTTAGAGGACACTTTGCATTCAACCTTGTTACATTGTTTACAATCTGAGTAAGAGTGTAGGTGTTACATAGATTTTTGAGTTGATCAGAGTTGGTTGTCAACAAGTCTAGGTTCAGGTTACCCAAAAGCACAAATTCAGATTTGACATTCTGTGGTAATAATTAAAAAAAAAACACAACCCAGAGAGCCAGCAATAGCAGATGGGGTCTATAATAACAGGATTCAAGGATGCGCAGAGATTTATATTCAAAGACAGATATTCAAAATGCTTGGGTTCGGTAACAGAAGTCAGAATGGTTGATAAAAACATATATTTTATGCATACAGCAACACCACCACCCTTAGATTTGCGATCTGCTCGAAAAACATTGTAACCATCAATGCCAATGTCTTTGTCAGTGATAGATTTTTTTGAGCTAGGTTTCAGAAAGCATAAATACATCCGGGGTCTGTGGTTTATATCCACATATTTACAAAATCAAGTTTTGGAAGAAGGCTAATACTGAAGCCATGTGCTCTAAACACACTGTTCTTTATCATGGTACTAATACTGAAGCCATGTGCTCTAAACACACTGTTCTTTATCATGGTACTAATACTGAAGCCATGTGCTCTAAACACACTGTTCTTTATCATGGTACTAATACTGAAGCCATGTGCTCTAAACACACTGTTCTTTATCATGGTACGAATACTGAAGCCATGTGCTCTAAACACACTGTTCTTTATCATGGTACGAATACTGAAGCCATGTGCTCTAAACACACTGTTCTTTATCATGGTACTAATACTGAAGCCATGTGCTCCAAGCTCAATGGAACTCTCTGGGAACAGGTGAACATCTGGCCATGGTACTGCTCTATTCTGGGAGTGTTGTGGTCACCCTGCCCATGCAAATCTGAGTTTCAACCCCACCAGAGCTCACAATCGCTCAGCCTCAAATCTTCTAGGACCGTGGCAGTTGTGTGTCTGACTAAAGAACTGAACATGGGCTGGGGAAGCAGACTTTACACTTAAAAAAATACGTTTTCCAAAATGAATCTTCAACTGTCCCCATAGGATAACCTTTTGTGGTTCCATGTAGAACCCTCTGTGTATACAGTATACAGTATACAGTATGTAAACTACATTTATTTGTGACATATATGTAGAATAATGATATCAAAGTAGTACTTCTTGAATGGAATCGATATGACTATTCACTTTCAGAGTTGGGGGGGTATAGAAGTAGGGCATGAATATTTTGGAAGATGGGTTTGGACAGGTTCAACATGTCCTTTAAAAGAAATAATTTTCTACAGCTCTGTATCATTACTGGTCCCAGTGTGTTTACAAAGATTTTTGCAGAATATATTGAGAGATACTGTATGGACAGTATCGTAGTCTATAGACAAGTCTAACCAATAAGCTACATTATTGTATTGAAGTGTCATATTGTGATGAATTGGTGTTTAGAATACTTTAGAATACGGGAGACTCTGTAGCTCTGCAGCTGTTGAGTCAGAGCAGTTCCTCTTTAGCTGAGGGAGGTTTTTATACGACGCTCTAACACTGTGGGAAAGGAAAGCTGGCACCCTGCTGACAGTAGTAATCTCCTGCATCTTCAGCCTGGATTCCACTGATGGTCAGAGTGTAATGAGTATATGAACTACCAGATCCACTCCCACTGAAACGACCTGGAATCCCAGACTGACGGGTTGTACCAGAATAAACCAGGAGTTTAGGAGCTTCTCCAGGTTTCTGTAGGTACCAGTGGAGATTATTACCAGTACTTGAACTGGCTGTACAGCTGATAGAGACAGTCTCTCCTGGACTAACAGACTGAGATTTAGGAGACTGAGTCATTATTATATCTGCTGATGATTCTGAAAAATAAAACATAAGTGAAGAAGAAATAATTAATAAGGTTATCACAACAAATAGACATTGCAAATATTCCACATTCTAACATGAAACATGATAAAACCAGATGATTCAGTTAAACCAGATCAGTTAACACCAGATGATTCGTTTTTATTATTATCTTCAATATTCATGAAGCCAAACTCATCATGAATCCAAGTTGGTGAAAGTGTCTCTCATCCTGAACAAGGAGCCCCAGTGTTCCCAGCAGTAGAATCAGTGACATCATCATTGTGCTGCGTGTCAGTGGCTCTGAAAGGAGTGAACAGTCACTGATCAACACTGGGGTTTGAAAGGTATGTGGAGCAGTGAAGCAGGACAGATATGCTATGTATTTTTTGCAAATACACGCACGGCGCACGCGCACACACACAGATAAATGAAGTCAGCAGTTTCCAAAGGTAGGCCAACTGTATATCACATTTGAGAATACAAATGTGCCTACACAGTAGTTTGTCCCTCAACAGTGGTTGTCAGTCCCAGGAGAAGGTAAATGAAGCTTAACAGTAGAATTGCTGCTTCTGCAAATACATAAGTATTCAACCCTCTGAGTCAATACGTGTTAGATTCACCTTTGGCAGTGATTACAGCTGTGAGTCTTTCTAGGTAAGTCTCTAAGAGCTTTGCACACCTGGATTGTACAATATTAGCTTTTCAATCCGATTTAAGTAGAATATTTAAGTAGGCCACTCAGGAACATTGAATGTCATCTTTATAAGAAACTCCTATGTATATTTGACCTTTTATTTTAGGTTATTGTCCTGCTGAAAGGCAAATTTGCCTCCCAGTGTCTGTTGGAAAGCAAAGAAAAAGAGGACATGAACATTGTGGAGTTTTCCCTGGGTCAAACACTTTCTTACAATTAGCTAGTAATGTCTTTGTACTCCAGAATGTATCAGATTGTTGGGTTTGTGGATTGTTACCAGCCAGTGCTGAGACTATGCCATTACTACTTATTACCCCTCGTTTCTTAATGAAATATTGATGTGGACCAAAGCAGGGAATCTTACAGACAGAGGGTTTGATTGGGTGGAGGACAAGGTGTTTTATATCAGAAGATTTGATTGTAATAATCCCACTTCTCTGCCGAAGCAACCCGTCACCATGGCCTACTCTCCCCCAGGTTATTTGTGTAATATAGCAAATGGAACCGGTCTCTAGTTGGGGGAAAGTCAATGTAAGTATAACCTTTCTGTCTACAATAACATAACCCTGCCTTTACTGTTGAGAAATGGAACATTCCACACTAACATGTCGTTGGGAATACGTTATCAACTCAAGAATCACAATGTGTATACTTAACCTACTTCCTCAGTAAGTGGAACTACATTACATCTACAGCACCAGTCAAAAGTTTGCACACACCTACTCATTCAAGGGTTTTTCTTTATTTTTACTACTCTCTATATTGTAGAATAATAGTGAAGACATCAAAACTATGAAATAACACATAAGGAATGATGTAGTGACCAAAAAAGTGTTAAACAAATCAAAATATATCTGATGCAGCACTCCATCACTCTCCTTGGTCAAATAGTCCTTACACAGCCTGGAGGTGTGTTGGGTCATTGTCCTGTTTAAAAACAAATGATGGGATGCGCAAACCAGATGGGATGGCGTATCGCTGCAGAATGCTGTTGTAGCCATGCTGGTTAAGTGTGCCTTGAATTCTAAATAAATCACAGACAGTGTCACCAGCAAAACGCCCCCACACTATCACACCTACTCCTCCATGCTTCACTGTGGGAAACATACATGTGGAGATCATCCGTTAACCTACTCTGCGTCTCAAAGTGACACAGCTGTTGGAACCAAACATCTCAAATTTGGACTCATCAGACCAAAAGATAGACTTCCAACTGTCTAATGTCCATTGCTCGTGTTTCTTGGCCCAAGCAAGTCTCTTCTTCTTATTGGTGTCCTTTAGTAGTGGTTTCTTTGCAGCAATTCGACCATGAAGGCCTGATTCACGCAGTCTCATCTGAACAGTTGATGTTGAGATGAATCTGTTGCTTGAACTCTGTGAAGCATTTATTTGGTCTGCAATTTCTGATGCTGGTTACTCTAATGAACTTATCCTCTGCAGCAGAGGTAACTCTGGGTCTTCCTTTTCTGTGGCGGTCCTCATGATAGCCAGTTTCATCATAGTGCTTGATGGTTTTTGTGACTGCACTTGAAGAAACTTTAAAAGTTCTTGAAATTTTCCGGAGTGACTGACCATCATGTCTTAAAAAGCAATGATGGACTGTCGTTTCTCTTTGCTTATTTGAGTTGTTCTTGCAGTAATATGGACTTGGTCTTTTACCAAAAATACCTATCTTCTGTATACCACCCCTACTTTGTCACAACACATTTGATTGGCTCAAACGCATTAAGAAGGAAAGAAATTCCACAAATTCCACAAAGGAACTTTTAACAAGGCACAACTGTTAAATTGAAATGCATTCCAGGTGACTACCTCATGAAGCTGGTTGAGAGAATGCCAAGAGTGTGCAAAGCTGTCATCAAGGCAGAGGGTGGCTATTTTGAAGAATCTCAAATATAACATATATTTTCATTTGTTTAACCTCTTACATCTAGATGTTCCGCTAGCGGAACACCGCTCCAATATCCAATGATAGGGCGTGGCGCGAATTACAAATTCCTCAAAAATCCCAAACTTCCATTTTTCAAACATATGACTATTTTACACCATTTTAAAGACAAGACTCTCCTTTATCTAACCACATTGTCTGATTTCAAAAAGGCTTTACAACGAAAGCAAAACATTAGATTATGTCAGGAGAGTACCCAGCCAGAAATAATCACACACCTATTTTTCAAGCTAGCATATAATGTCACAAAAACCAAAACCACAGCTAAATGCAGCACTAACCTTTGATGATCTTCATCAGATGACACTCCTAGGACATTATGTTATACAATACATGCATGTTTTGTTCAATCAAGTTCATATTTATATTAAAAAAACAGCTTTTTACATTAGCATGTGACGTTAAGAACTAGCATACCCACCGAAAACCTCCGGTGAATTTACTAAATTACTCACGATAAACGTTCACAAAAAACATAACAATTATTTAAAGAATTATAGATACAGAACTCCTTTATGCAATCGCGGTGTCCGATTTTAAAATAGCTTTTCGGTGAAAGCACATTTTTCAATATTCTGAGTAGATAGCCCGGCCATCACAGGCTAGCTATTTTGACACCCACCAAGTTTGGCACTCACCAAACTCAGATTTACTATAAGAAAAATTGGATTACCTTTGCTATTCTTCGTCAGAATGCACTCCCAGGACTTCTAGTTTACACCCAATGTTGTTTTGGTTCCAAATAATCCATAGTTATATCCAAATAGCGGCGTTTTGTTCTTGCGTTCAAGACACTATCCGAAGGGTGACGCACCGGCGCGTATCGTGACAAAAAAATTCAAAATATTCCATTACCGAAATTCGAAGCATGTCAAACGCTGTTTAAAATCAATTTTTATGCGATTTTTCTCGTTAAATAGCGATAATATTCCGACCGGGAGACGTCGTTTTCGTTCAAAGACTGAAAATGTAAAATGGACTCTTCACGTGCACGCGCGCGACTGTTTCATTGTTCTCAGATCGACCACTATCCAAATGCGCTACTGTTTTTCAGCCAGGGACTGCAGAGTCATCATTCCACCTTCTGGCGCCTTCTGAGAGCCTATGGGAGCCTTAGAAAATGTCACGTTACAGCAGAGATCCTCTATTTTCCATAAAGAGGCTATAGAAGGCCAAGAAATGGTCAGAGGGCACTTCCTGTATGCAATCTTCTCAGGTTTTGGCCTGCCATATGAGTTCTGTTATACTCACAGACACCATTCAAACTGTTTTAGAAACTTTAGGGTGTTTTCTATTCAAATCAAACAATTATATGCATATTCTAGTTTCTGGGCAGGAGTAATAACCAGATTAAATCGGGTATGTTTTTTATCTGGCCGTGAAAATACTGCCCCCTATCCTAAACAGGTTAACACTTTTTTGGTTACTACATGATTCCATATGTGTAATTTCATAGTTTTGATGTCTTCCCTATTATTATACAATGTAGAAAATAGTAAAAGAAGAAAAACCCTGGAATGTGTTGGTGTGTCCAAACCTTTGACTGGTACTGTATGTGTGGGTGTGCAAGTTGTAAGTCCCGTATTATTGCAACAAATCTCTAGTAACCCATTATACACACACATACGACTTGGTAACTCTCTCATGTGTGCAAACCGATTATATATATATTATAATACTTATTTAGTTGTAGGCTACCCAAATCCGACTTTTAGGCTATCCAATTCCTACTTGCAGGTTATCCAATTCCTGCTAATGTACTGGTCCAACAGTATATTTCATGTGTTAATAGGTAACCAATCCCTACTATTGGAGACACTGCTGTGCTCCCATTGATCAATGTTAACCGGAGAGACTCAAATAGTTTTGCCAAATTGAAGATGAGGAGGATAAGAGATCTTTCACCAAACAGACAGTCCTTGACGGAGCTTTTTGAATAAGGTCTCTTAAGATTTTCTTTTTGTGGCCAGAGGGATGTCTAGGTCCAAGCCTAGAAAAACGGATCAAAATAGTCAGGTCGCTCTCATCCGGTTCACGCCCCCAAATCTTGTGGAAAACGCGATCCAAAGAATAAGGCAGAGACTATTTAATAGTGTCATAGAACAATCTATAATCAAGCAGTTGTGAGGGAGATCTGTCTCTAATTTCACAAGGGAAGAATTTGAAGACTAAATGGTTATATGTCCCTTATATAGTGGGAGGTGATAACACAATCATATTGTTACACAACAGTTATTTTCTGAACGCAACAGTTCCAGAACACAATGGCCTTGTGTTAGGGTGCAGACATCTAGGAGTCTACGCAAGGCATAAAATCACAGTTCAACACAGAAAATATGCCTTGAGAAGTTACAACGGCTCACCCCAAATTCTGCCACAACATCAGCAAGCTCTAAAAACCAAGCCATGTGTTAAGGTTAGGCATAAACTCAGAACGGTTAAGGTTAGGGTTTTGGGATAGGCTTAAAACAAAAATATCGAAAACAACATTTGTTTGCTAGATTTGAACTTGCAACCTTTGGAATCAGAGGCAGATGCTTATGTGATCAGATCCTCAGAGGCAGATGTTTGCACGCATCTGCCATCCCCATCCACAACGCCCTAGCAAAACTGAAACCAACTTCAAGGTAACAGCTCTCACTGTTGCCCCTAGTGGCCGGTTTCCATGTAATCTCCTGACGTTCTCAGACATGGATGGACGTCGAGTACTGACTCGGCTGGCTCGCAGAACAGCACCCTCAGCAGTAGGATGTGACCAGCACAGAGAACGGGACCACAAAACCCAGAAGGGTCTCCAAGATGAGGTCCGCTACTCTTTCAGCATCGGAGCCCGTGTGTCACATAATGTCGAAATAAACATGTCTCCAACACCCATATCACACACTCAAACTGAAAAGGTGTGTGCACATTGTACAATCAATTGGTGAGAGAGGGACTCAAATATCACATTCATTTGTACAGTACATATGCATGAATTGTGGCAAAGCTGTTTCAGTTTCGTCTTTGGTCACATTCACGTGGGTCAAACAAAAACACCCTAATGACTATTTGACAATAGAGCCTCACACAATACAGGTGATGGCTGCAAGTTTCCGCTGATGAGGAGGAACTGCAGAAACTCGTTGTCAACTACAGTCAAAACTTAATTACCTTCAATCAAATGGTTTTTGTAAAGTTCATGCAGTCGTTATGTAGGTGCAAGTCAGACAATTCTTATCACCATAATGCAACACAGTTTGGAAGGTGCTGCCCAACGACTGTGATCCACTCGAATTTGCCCATTTTCTCTTTTATGTCTTCTGCATTGTTAGCCTGGAACGATTCCGCACCCTGCATACCATCTGAATAGATGGGTCTCGATCAGTGGCGGTCAGTGCTGTTTAAGATGAGGGAGGACAATTTGTTTTTCATGAGCATGGCATTATTACTTCAAATTGGATGACTGTCAATGTAACAGCGATAGGTTTAGGTTACTATATGATACTCAAATTGTCCCTATACCCATCATGAGGTTGCTACAACCTAGCCTATGAATGAGAGTTTACAACGTAGGTGCATACAGGCCGAGAGACAAATTTGACAGACAGAGGGACACAGACAGAGGGACAGACAGTGACCTTCAATACTGCCTTGCACACTCTTGCCTGCATCTAGCTGATATAGGGTGTAATCATTAGTCCAACGAGTTTCTATTGGACAAATTCAGGTAGGTTTATCCCTGTTTTGTTCCATTTGCTACTGTTTTTAAGAAACGTTTTTCAACAGAATCGGTGGAATGAATACACCCCTGATCATGCCTGAACACAGTTCACTTTCATAGCAGCCACGTTGTATTCCTTCTCGCATCTATGTGCTCTCCTCCTCTCACCTCTTCCCTTTTCTTGTGGACTCCAATGCACAACACATCTGCTGTATGTGACCAGGCGAAAAGAACATTCCAACCCAAACCACTACACACAGCCTACATCGTTGTCATCATATTAGCTAAAGTCACCTCATAGTCAGCATAGCTAATAGAACTAAGGCATTAGTAAACCCACTACAATCATGCAGTAACGTTAGTGTACAGTCAGTAAGCAGTTACACCAGCGGGCCCCAGTGGCAATAAATTAGTAAAACCAAAAGCTTATCTTGACTTGGTAGAGTTCCAGTGTTGTGTTAGAAAGTCATAGCCAGCTCGCTAACATAGCATCCCTCAGTTTGAGCAGGGTGTTTCAGTTGGCTAAACTAGCTAACGTTCACTGCATTTGTTAGCTAAGTAAGTGACACTTACTTCTCTCTTCCTTCTCCTTCATTTTGGAAGAAATTAATTTGTTCAAAACTGTTCAATTACTGTCTTTCTCTTTCTTTGAGTCAATTACTCACCACAATTTATGCACTGCAGTGCTAGCTAGCTGTAGCTTATGCTTTCACTACGAGATTCATTCTCTGATCCTTTGATTGCGTGGACAACATGTCAGTTCATGCTGCAAGAGTTCCGATAGGTTGGAGGACATCTTCTGGAAGTTGCCATAGTAGCTGTGTAAGTCTATGGAAGGGGTGAGAACCATGAGCCTCCTATGTTTTGTAATGAAGTCAATATACCCAGAGGACGGAAGCTAGCTGTCCTCCGGCTACACCATGGTGCTACCCTACAGAGTGCTGTTGAGGCTACTGTAGAACTTCTTTACAAAATACTGTGTTTTAATCAATTATTTGGTGAAGTATAGTTTTATCTTAAAAGGCACTATTTTTTTGTATGCTTTACAATTTTATTTTTATGAAATTCACTGAGGAGTATGGTCCTCCCCTTCCTCCTCTGAGGAGGCTCCACTGGTCTCGATTGACTGTGACTAGTATTGACAGACCCACCCGCCCACATTGTATAGTCGTCTGTGGATCTGATCAAGTTTATAAAGGACTGTGAATTCTGGTTGAAAAGAATGGACTGGCTGTTTGAGATGGTGACAGTTACTGTAAAAGGTTACGGTTTTAACTGACAAAAGATCATATTTGGACAGTGAAACTAATTCAAACATGAAATAAAGGACAGAAAAATAGAGGGATAGAAGAAGGAAAGGTCAATGAAGTGATGAAGGTGAATGCCGGTAGGCTATATATGAGAACTCTCTATGTTGAACTACAAATAAATGTGATTTATACAATTGACCAGTTGTTGTCAATAGCTTCCCATATTAAGATAAAATAAGATAGCAGTCATGGTAGATTTATGCTAGAATCTGTGGCAGGGAGGAAATTAAAAGTGCAATCATCCCACTGGGCACACATGTCAAACCAATGTCTATTCCAGATTGGTTAAACATAATTTCATTGAAATTACATGTAAACAACGTTGATTTAACCAGTGTGTGACAAGTGGCATGTTTGAAATGTTCTTCTACCCTTATCACCCTTATCTTACCACTAGATGGAAGCATCGAAGCATGTCCATACATTCACAGACAGATGGATTAAATGCATGAAGAATCCGTTACTCATCCTTTTATCCTTCAAAAGTTTGAATCAACTTTTTACACATTGTTAAAATCACTGAACATTTTAGATTTTTCTATGGGGGTAAAATATAACAAAATCTAAGAGGCTGGCCCCTAGATCATCTGCAGTAGAAGTTTAGCCTATGTCAGTGTTTCCCAAATTCGGTTCTCGGGACCCCGAGGGTTGCACGTTTTGGTTTTTGCCCTAGCACTACACAGTTGATTCAAATAATCAACTAATCATCAAGCTTTCATATTTTGACTTAGCTGTTTAGTGTTAGGGAAAAAACCGAAACGTGCACCTCTTGGGGGGGTCTCAGTGTCGTGTGCTACATTTTAAAATATCTATTTGTGAGAATCGGGTTGGCCGTAGCCTGAATGACAAAATAGGATGCATCTAACTGTTTATGGTTAGATACCAAACAAATCTCTCTCTCTCTCTCACGCACACACACCTCATTAGAAGAAAGTTGACCAGAGGCAGTTAACCCACATCATTCCTATGGTAAGAGAAGAGAAGAAACTTGAGAGGATTTCAAGCAGTGTACAGACTTTTCTAGTGTACAGACTGTTTTAACTGTATCTATTTTGGGGTGTCAAGCACCTGCAAAAAATTGAGAAACAAAGAATTAGATGTCTGAAGTCTACTGTCTTCCAGATAGCTCTTACATCTCTTATCTTATTATTTCACCGACTGTGGAGAACCTCAACTCCTCCAACACCTCCAGCTTGGACACCATCACCCCGGATTAGGACCAGCTGATTTTGAGCCTGGGGCTGTGCTGTGCTGTGCACTGGTCCTCCTTGGTAACGTAGTTGTCCTGGTTGTCATTCTGCTCCGCTCGTCCCGACGCCCCAACTTTACCCTGTGCCTCATGCCGAACCTGGAGTCCACCGACATCCTGTGGCCTGGCCACGGTGCCCGTGTGGATCTATACTGAGTGTAAAAAACATTAGGATCACTTTTCTAAAATTGAGTTGCACCCCCTTTTCCATCACAATCAACTCAATTCGTCGGGGCATGAACTCTACAAGGTGTTCGAAAGCGCTCCACACGGATGCTGGCTCATGTTGACTCCAATGCTTCACAGAGTTGTGTCAAGTCGGCTGGTAGTGGATCCCTAATCCGAATAGCTCGTTCCAACTCGTCTCACAGAAACTCAACCTGATTGAGATCTGGTGACTGGGCAGACCACTGCAGTAAGATGAATTCAGTGTCATGTTCATGGAGCCCTTCCTGGACAATCCTAGCTTTGTGGCATGGGGCATTATCCTGCTTAAAAAATACATTTGCAGATGGATACACTGCTGCCATGAAGGGATGCACCTGATTTGGCAATGATGTTCAGATATCGTGAGGCATTAAAACATTGCTCCACTTTTATCAAGGGGCCCAATGTGTGCCATGAAAACACACTCCGCACCATCACACGACCACCAGCCTGTAATGTTGACAAGCGGCATGATGGATGCATGTATTCATGTGGTTTTCTCCATATCCTAGTCCTCCCATCAGAGTGAAACAGCAGTTTTTCCACTTCTCCAGTGTTTTCATTCCTCAGCCCACTACTACTTCAGTTTCTTGTTTTTTAGCTGAAAGAAGTGGATCTCTGTAACGTCGTCGGCTGCCATACTCCATTCGTGTCATGGTACGACGAGTTGTGCATTCTTTTATGGGTCTTTAGGCACCATTGTTGTACTGGACAGTCAGTTGACTAACTGTAGCCCGTCTGTTGCTCTGCACAATTCGTGTCAGCCTCCTTTGTCCTCTTTCATCAATTACCATATTCGACCACTGGCCTGCCGTTGGATGGATGTCCTTTGGGTGGTGGACCATTCTTGATACACACAGGAAACTGTTTAGTGTGAAAAACCCAGTATTTGACACAATCAATCTGGTGCGCCTGTCACCAACTACTATACCCCGTTCAAAGGCACTTAAATCTTTTGTCTTGCCCATTCACCCTCTGAATGATACTAATGATACTAATACTAATCCATGTCTCAATTGTCTCATGACGTAAAAATCCTTCTTTAACCTGTCTCCTCCCCTTCATCAACACTGATTGAAGTGGTTTTAACAGGTGATAAAGTAACATAGCACCTGGATTCACATGGTCAGTCTAAGTCACAGAAAGAGCAGGTTTCCTCAATGTTTTGTACACTCGGTATATACAGTGCCTTCGGAAAGTATTCAAACCCCTTGACTTTTTCAACATTTTGTTACGTTACAGACTTATTCTAAAATGGATTACATATATTTTTTTTCTCAGCAATCTACACATAATTAAAATATATTTAATATTTGAGATTCTTCAAAGTAGCCACCCTTTGCATTGATGACAGCTTTGCACACTCTTGGCATTCACTCAACCAGCTTCATGAGGTAGTCACCTGAAATGCATTTCAATTAACAGGTGTGCCTTGTTAAAAGTTAATTTGTGGAATTTCTTTCCTTCTGAATGCATTTGAGCCAATCAGTTGTGTTGTGACATGGTAGTGGTGCTATACAGAAGATAGCCTTCTTCGATGAAAGACGAAGTCCATATCATGTCAAGAACAGCTCAAATAAGCAAAGAGAAACGACAGTCCATCATTACTTTAAGACATGAAGGTCAGTCAATGAGGAAAATTTCAAGAACTTTGAAAGTTTCTTCAAGTGCAGTCACAAAAACCATCAAGCACTATGATGAAACTAGCTATCATGAGGACCGCCACAGGAAAGGAAGACCCAGAATTACCTCTGCTGCAGAGGATAAGTTCATTAGAGTAACAAGCCTCGAAATTGCAGCCCAAATAAATGCTTCACAGAGTTCAAGTAACACACATCTCAACATCAACTGTTCAGAGGAGACTGCGTGAATCAGGCCTTCATGGTCGAATTGCTGTAAAGAAACCACTACTGAAGGACACCAATAAGAAGAAGAGACGTCACTTCGGGGAGTTCACCTGTCGCTTCCGGGTCGTCTTTGACCATCCGCCCAAAGGTAGAGCAGCGGGGGAACGACTCTTTCATTTGAGGCAGGGGACAAGGAGCGCCATGGAATTCGCTCTGGAATTCCGGACCTTGGCCGCCGGAGCAGGCTGGAACAACAGGGCCCTCATCGACCACTATCGGTGCAGCCTGCGCGAGGACGTTAGACGTGAGCTGGCCTGCAGGGATGCCACCATCTCCTTGAACCAACTGGTGGATTTGTCCATCCGGTTGGATAACCTGCTGGTCACCCGCGGACGTCAAGAGGGGGCTCTGTTGGTGCCATCTTCCAGCACCCCCGCTCCGGTGCCCATGGAGTTGGGAGGGGCTGCGCGTAGGGAGACTGGAGGAGGAGCCTGTGGCCGCAGAGGGCATACTGCTGGTTGGTGCCGTGTCGGTTCCTCTGGGAGTCGAGGCAACAGGCAGGGCACTCTGGCGTCACCCCAGGTGAGTCTGCACCACACTCATCCAGAGTCCTCTGTTGACCACCTGTTTATACCTGTTTGTTTCCCTGATTTTTTTTCCCCCCACATTCCCAGCATAAGGCGCTCGTCGATTCAGGCGCAGCTGTGAATTTTATCGACAGGGCATTAGTCCTTAGCTTAGGGATCCCCATTATTCCTGTAGTTAGACCTTTCCCGGTTCACACTCTGGATAGTCGACCATTAGGGTCCGGGCTAATTAGGGAAGCCACCATCTCCTTGGGCATGGTGACGCAGGGGGGTCACGAGGAGAGAATCAGTCTCTTCCTCATTGACTCTCCTGCGTTTCCCGTGGTACTAGGCTTTCCCTGGTTAGCTCATCATAACCCCACTATCTCCTGGCAACAGAGGGCTCTCACGGGGTGGTCGCGAGAGTGCTCGGGAGGTGTGTAGGGGTTTCCGTTGGTGCTACCACGGTGGAAAGTCCAGACCGGGTCTCCACCGTGCGCATCCCCCCAGAATATGGCGATTTGGCTCTCGTCTTCTGTAAAAAGAAGGTGACTCAATTACCACCTCATCGACGGGGGGATTGTGCGATAAATCTCCTGGTAGACGCTGCGCTTCCCAGGAGTCACGTGTATCCCCTGAGACAAGCGGAGACGGTGGCTATGAAGATATATGTCTCTGAATCCCTGCGTCAGGGGTACATTCAGTCCTCCACTTCACCTGCCTCCTCAAGTTTCTTTTTTGTGAAGAAGAAGAAGGATGGAGGTCTATGCCCGTGCATTGACTATAGAGGTCTCAATCAAATCACGGTGAGGTACAGTTACCCGCTACCTCTTATCGCCACGGCGATTGAGTCAATGCATGGGGCGCGCTTCTTCACGAACTGGATCTCAGGAGTGCGTATAACCTGGTGCACATCTGGGAGGGAGACGAGTGGAAGACAGCTTTTAGTACCACCTCAGGGCATTATGAGTACTTAGTCATCAGTTTTCCAATTCCTTTGTAGACGAGATTTTCAGGGACCTGCACGGGCAGGGTGTAGTGGTGTATATCGATGACATTCTGATATACTCCGCTACACACGCCGAGCATGTGTCCTTGGTACGCAAGGTACTTGGATGACTGTTGGAGCATGACCTGTACGTCAAATGCCTGTTCTTTCAGCAGGTCGTCTCCTTCCTAAGGTATCGCATTTCCACATCAGGGGTGGAGATGGAGAGTGACCGCATTGCAGCCGTGCGTAATTGGCCGACTCCCACCACGGTAAATGAGGTGCAGTGATTTTTAGGGTTTGCCAATTACTACCGGAGATTTATCCGGGGTTTTGGCCAGGTGGCTGCTCCCATTACCTCAATGCTGAAGGGGGGTCCCGTACGGTTGCAGTGGTCGGCTGAGGAGGACAGGGCTTATGGGCAGCTAAGAGCTCTGTTCACTTCGGCTCCCGTGCTGTTCCATCCGGATCCCTCTTTGGCGTTCATAGTGGAGGTGGACGCGTCCGAGGCTGGGATAGGAGCCGTGCTCTCACAGCGCTCGGGTACGCCACCAAAACTGCGCCCCTGTGCTTTCTTCTCGAAGAAGCTCAGCCCAGCGGAGCGTAACTATGATGTGGGGGACTGGGAGCTGTTGGCTGTGGTTAAAGCGTTGAAGGTGTGGAGACATTGTCTTGAAGGGGCTAAACACCCTTTTCTCATCTGGACTGACCACCGCAATCTGGTGTACATCCAGGCAGCGAGGAGACTGAATCCTCGTCAGACAAGGTGGGACATGTTCTTTACCCGTTTTGTGTTTACCCTGTCCTACAGACCAGGCTCCCAGAATACGAAGGCAGACGCACTGTCCCGGCTGTATGACACAGAGGAGCGGCCCATGGATCAGACTCCCATTCTACCGGCCTCTTGCCTGGTAGCGCCGGTCGTGTGGGAGCTGGACGCGGACATTGAGCAGGCGTTGCATACAGAGCCTGCTCCCCTCCAGTGTCCTGTCGGGCGTATGTACGTTCCGTCTGCTGTCCGTGACCAGTTAATCTATTGGGTCCACACGTCACCCTCCTCTGGTCATCCGGGGATTGGTCGGACGGTGCGCTGTCTGACTGGGAAGTACTGGTGGCCCACCTTGGCTAAGGACGTGAGGGTTTATGTTTCCTCCTGCACGGTGTGTGCCCAGTGTAAGGCTCCGAGACACCTGCCCAGAGGTAAGCTAAAGCCCTTACCCGTTCCACAACGACCTTGGTCACACCTGTCTGTGGATTTTTTAACCTATCTACCTCTTTCACAGGGAAACACTATGATCCTGGTCGTTGTGGATTGTTTCTCTAAGTCCTGTCGTCTCCTCCCTCTGCCCGGTCTTCCTACGGCCCTACAGACTGCGGAAGCCCCGTTTACTCACGTCTTCCGGCACTACGGGGTGCCTGAGGATATAGTGTCTGATCGGGGTCCCTAGTTCACGTCGAGAGTCTGGAAGGCGTTCATGGAACGTCTGGGGGTCTCGATCAGCCTTACCTCGGGTTTTCACCCCGAGAGTAACGGGCAGGTAGAGAGAGTCAACCAGGATATGGGCAGGTTTCTGGGGTCCTATTGCCAGGACCGGCCGGGGGAGTGGGCGGCATTCGTGCCCTGGGCTGAGATGGCACAGAACTCGCTTCGCCACTCCTCCACTAACCTCTCCCCCTTTCAGTGCGTATTGGGGTACCAGCTGGTTCTGGCGCCGTGGCATCAGGGTCAGACCGAGGCTCCTGTGATGGACGACTGGTTCAGGCGTGCAGAGGAGACATAGGAGGCCGCCCATGTTCACCTCCAGTGAGCCGCGCTTCGCCAAAAGAACAGCACGGACCGTCACCGCAGTGAGACCCCGGTGTTCGCACCGGATGACCGAGTCTGGCTCTCGACCTGAAACCTGCCCCTCCGCCTGCCCTGCCGGAAGCTGGATCCACAGTTTGTGGGGCCATTCAAAGTCCTGAGGAGGGGGAACGAGGTGTGTTACAGATTACAGCTTCCCTCTGATTACCTTATTAACCCCTCGTTCCATGTGTCTCTCCTCAGGCCAGTGGTGGCTGGTCCGCTCCAGGAATCTGAGGTGCGGGAGGTCATTCCGGCCCCTCTGGACATCGAGGGGGCCCCGGCGTACTCCATTCGTTCCATCCTGGATTCGAGGCGTCGGGCAGGGGGGCTTCAGTACCTCGTGGAGTGGGAGGGGTACGGTCCGGAGGAGAGGTGCTGGGTTCCGGTTACGGATGTTTTGGACCCCGAACTGCTGCGAGAGTTTCACCGTGTCGGCGCGCCGCTGGAGCCACGTGTCAAGGGGGGGCACTGTCACGACTTCCACCAAAGTCGGCTCCTCTCCTTGTTCGGGCGGCATTCGGCGATCGACGTCACCGGCTTTCTAGCCATCGCCGCTCCATTTCTCATATGTCCATTTGTTTTGTCTTGTTCCATACAGGCCTGGTTTTCATTCCATAATCACACTGCATGTATTTAGTCCTCTGTTCCCCTCCATGTCTTTGTGTGTAATTGTTTCTTGTTATGTGGGTATTGTCAGGCGCTATACTTTTGTTAAGTTCCGTGTTTTTGGCACAGTTATGTTGTTTTGTGCTGTCATTTTTGACCGGAATTAAAGTGCGCCTATTTACTACATTCTGATCTCCTGCACCTGACTTCGTTTCCGTACACACCCTTGATAATCCTCATTGCCTGACAACAGACAATGTGCTGGCAAGCTGATTTTATCCATACTTACATACTCTTACTGGTTTGTATGATATCTATTCATGAATTTCTCATCCTTTCATTTTCTCAAGAACTCATCCTGTTCCTTGTTCAAGTTTTTATTTCGTCATTGACGATATTAGCAAATCTTTTGCCTTCATTTCCTGAAGTTTCTTTACCCTGTTGATATTTTCTGTCTCTTGATGAATGAAAAGATAAATGTATTCCTCTGCTGTTAATGGATTGGAGGCACTGGAGGCAGGGCTTTCTCCTATAGAGCTCCATTTCTATGGAATGGTCTGCCTACCCATGTGAGAGACGCAGACTCGGTCTCAACCTTTAAGTCTTTACTGAAGACTCATCTCTCCAGTAGGTCATATGATTGAGTGTAGTCTGGCCCAGGAGTGTGAAGGTGAATGGAAAGGCTCTGGAGCAACAAACCGCCCTTGCTGTCTCTGCCTGGCCGGTTCCCCTCTCTCCACTGGGATTCTCTGCCTCTAACCCTATTACAGGGGCTGAGTCACTGGCTTACTGATGCTCTTCCATGTCGTGCCTAGGAGGGGTGCGTCACTTGAGTGGGTTGAGTCACTGACGTGGTCTTCCTGTCTGGGTTGGCGCCCCCCCTTGGGTTGTGCCGTGGCGGAGATCTTTGTGGGCTATACTCGGCCTTGTCTCAGGATGGTAAGTTTGTGGTGGAAGATATCACTCTAGTTGTGTGGGGGCTGTGCTTTGGCAAAGTGGGTGGGGTTATATCCTGCCTGTTTGGCCCTGTACGGGGGTATCATCGGATGGGGCCACAGTGTCTCCTGACCCCTCCTGTCTCAGCCTCCAGTATTTATGCTGCAGTAGTTTGTGTTGGGGGGCTAGGGTCAGTCTGTTATATCTGGAGTATTTCTCCTGTCTTATCCGGTGTCCTGTGTGAATTTATGTATGCTCTCTCTAATTCTCTCTTTCTCTCTTTCTTTCTCTCTCTCTCTCTCTCTCTCTCTCTCTCTCTCTCTCTCTCTCTCTCTCTCTCTCTCTCTCTCTCCTCTCTCTCTCTCTCTCTCGGAGGACTTGAGCCCTAGGACCATGCCTCAGGACTACCTGGCTCCAGTTTCAACTGTTCTGCCTGCGGCTATGGAACCCTGACCTGTTCACCGGACGTGCTACCTGTCACAGACCTGTTGTTTTCAACTCTCTAGAGACAGCAGGAGTGCTAGAGATACTCTCAATGATCGGCTATGAAAAGCCAACTGACATTTACTCTTGAGGTGCTGACTTGTTGCACCCTCGACAACTACTGTGATTATTATTATTTGACAATGCTGGTCATTTATGAACATCTTGGCCATGTTCTGTTGTAATTTCCACCCGGCACAGCCATAAGATGACTGGCCACCCCTCATGGCCTGGTTCCTCTGGGTTTCTTCCTAGGTTTTGGCCTTTCTATGGAGTTTTTCCTAGCCAACATGCTTCTACACCTGCATTGCTTGCTGTTTGGTGTTTTAGGCTGGGTTTCTGTACAGCACTTTGAGATATCAGCTGATGTAAGAACTGCTTTATAAATACATTTGATTTGATTTGTGTATCAGTGCAATTTTGACGGCCAACTATCTGATAAAATTTGAGAGGATTTATCTAATGTTCTCTCGTGAGAATTTAGCTCATCTTTCTCTCTAGCATTAGTTGTTGATCTTGTTGTTGATGTGCATAGGTAACTGAGGGAGAGAGAGCCTACCTTTTCATGGTTGTTTGATCAATAGGACTGTGAAGTTCCCAAATGTAGGAGGACTTCTGTGCTATTTACGTATTTGCAGAAATCCATTCAGGTGTATTTTGTGTATTTTGGCAAACGTGTTGTAGTGATCTAAAGTCATGCTGTTGCTACTGCCTGTAAACACACAGTCCAGTTCAAAGTGAATGATGGCAGGACCGTATGGCATTTATTATTATTTGCATATAGACCTACTGTAACTCTGATTGGCTATGGTGCATCGGTCTGCGTAGACTCCGGTCCTGGACAAGATGTTTTAATTAGGTTTTATTTGCTGCAGTGTCTATTAATTGTCCAAACACACAGCCACAGACTTTCTAAACCCAGAGGCGCAACGTCGCAAGACTTCTGGGAACACTTGCGAAGCAGACCAAGCAGACCAGGTCAGGGTTTGGGGTTTGAGATGTCAGTGAGAGAAGTGAAAAATTCTTCCTTAGTTGTTCATTTTCTCAAAATCTAAAGGCACAACCTAGATTCGAGCCAATGTCTTAAAACCTGTTGAGGACAGACGTTCCGCTAGCGGAACGCCTCGCCAATATCCAATGAGAGAGCGTGGCGCTAAATACAAAAACCTTAAAAATGCTATAACTTCAATTTCTCAAATATATGACTATTTTACACCATTTGAAAGATAAGACTCTCGTTAATCCAACCACATTGTCCGATTTCAAAAAGGCTTTACAGCGAAAGCAAAACATTAGATTATGTTAGGAGAGTACCCAGCAATCACACAGTCATTTTCAAAGCAAGCATATATGTCACAAAAACCCAAAACACAGCTAAATGCGGAACTAACCTTTGATGATCTTCATCAGATGACACTCCTAGGACATTATGTTATACAATACATGCATGTTTTGTTCAATCAAGTTCATATTTATATCAAAAAACAGATTTTTACATTAGCATGTGATGTTCAGAAATCGTATTCCCACCGAAAACTTCCGGTGAATTTACTAAATTACTCATGATAAACTTTGACAAAATACATAACAATTATTTAAAGAATTATAGATACAGAACTCCTTTATGCAATCGCTATGTCAGATTTTAAAATAGCTTTTCGGCGAAAGCACATTTTGCAATATTCTGAGTACATAGCTCAGCCGTCAGGGCTAGCTATTTTGACACCCGCCAAGTTCGGGGCTCACTAAACTCAGAATTAGTATTAGAAAAATTGGATTACCTTTGCTGTTCTTCGTCAGAATGCACTCCCAGGACTGCTAGTTCCACAACAAATGTTGTTTTTGTTCCAAATAATCCATAGTTATGTCCAAATACCCCCGTTTTGTTCGTGCGTTCAGGTCACTATCCAAAGGGTAACGCGCGAGCGCATTTCCAGACAAAAAAATTCAAAATGTTCCATTACCGAACTTAGAAGCATGTCAAACGCTGTTTAAAATCTATTTTTATGCTATTTTTCTCGTAAAATAGCGATAATATTCCAACCGGACAATGTTGTATTCATTCAAAGAGGAAAAGAAAAAATGGCGTGATCTTGTGAACGTGCATCTCCAATCTCTCTGTCACCAGGCAGTCCACTGACAAACTGTACTCCTGTTATCTGCCCAGGAGACGCCTCAATCCGGTTTCTGAAGGCTTTAGAGAGCCAATGGAAGCCTTAGAAAGTGTCATGTAACAGCTCAGATACTGTAGTTTCGATAGAGATGCAACAGGACTACAAATTCGCAGACAGGCCACTTCCTGCTTGGAATCTTCTCAGGTTTTTGCCTGCCATATGAGTTCTGTTATACTCACAGACACCATTCAAACAGTTTTAGAAACTTTAGAGTGTTTTCTATCCAAATCTACTAATTATATGGATATTCTAGTTTCTACATATTCAAGAGTAGTAACCAGATTAAATCGGGTACGTTTTTTTTCATCCGGCCGTGAAAATACTGCCCCCTATCCACAACAGGTTTTAAGTAGTTCAACATGTTATTACTCCAACCTTGTGAAAGTGACAAACGGACACGTTTTCATTTTCGTCAAAAACTACTTTATATTGAAGTGCCTTTGATTTGACGGCATGCAAATGCACAGTTCGGTGCGTGACGACCCGATGATGTGTTTCTGCAATTTCACCATGAAATTGCCTACAAGCGGGATTGGGTATTTCTATTGGAGAAGCAGTTTCCGCCTATCTTTATATTGTACACTTAGAAAAAAAGGTTATATCTAGAACCTAAAAGGGTTCTTCGGCTGTCCTCGTAGGAGAACACCTTGAATAACGCTTTTTGGTTCCAGGTAAAACCCTTTTGGTTTCCATGTAGAACCCTTTCCTACAAAAAGGGTTCTCTCTGGAACCAAAAAGGGTTCTCCTATGGGGACAACCAAAAAAATGTTTAAGAGTGTACTGTCTTTGATATTGCTATAGAATTTTCACAAATGCCTCACTATAAATCATTATGAAAACGTGAAAATGAGCATATTTAAGTGTTCGCTTGTCAGATTTTTTTTTTAAAGTGTCATATTCTTCCTGGGGGTGTATATGAACAGATTTGAATAAGATTTCATGTTGCTAAAATGCTGTCAGTTCCACTTTTAGTTCAATCGTTTATATGTGAATAAGATTCTCTCTCTTAAATAATTATGAATAGATCCACCATTGAGCACAAAAACAACAGTTGTTACAGAAAATTTTACATAGAAATAACATCTGTGAGTCAGATGCCTTTGTATCCGATTCCCCTGGAGTATCTCGAAACCTCCATTACCTCCATTGCTACATTTGCCGGAGCCACAGGAGACCATTAATGCATCGGGATAAATGCTCCGACTTCCCCCACATGCTGAACTCTGACATCACCTTGTAAGGAAATTACCTATTTATATGGTTTTTGAACAATATACTTTTTGCACTAGCATGACAGCTGTACTTTACCTTTATGGTAGACGCAGCTTGTTTGTCATTAGCCAATCGGCATTCTCAACGAGTTCAAAGCACATGAATGCACATGAATGCTCCCAGTTCAAGTAGTATGTACAGAGTTTCCAACATGTCATGAACGCAGCATTATGCTGCCTTCAAATGCTCCTCGGAAGTGGGAAATACAACATTCCAACTGGGAAATAACAGACAGTGACACATTCAATACCTCTTGCTTGCATCTAGCTGATCTGGGATATAATCATTCGTCCAAACTGAGTTTCTATTGGACAAATTCAGGTAGGTCCATCCGCATTTCGTTTCATTTCAGAAGCGTTTTGCAACAATCAGCAGAATGAATACACCCCTGATAACCCCCACATACAGTTCACTTTCATACAGCAGCAGCCATACAGCATCATCACTTTGCTCGTTGTATAATTCCTTCTCGTATCTACGCGCTCTCTTCCTCTCACCTTTTCCCTTCGCTTGTGGAGTTCAGTGCACTACAAAACAGCTGTCTGTGACCAGGCCAAAAAGACCTCTCCAAGCCAAACCTTTATACCATAACTGCTACACAGACTACATCATTGTAATCGTAAAAGATAATGTCATAGTTAACAAAACTACTTAGTAAACCCACAATGCAATCCATGTGTACAACCACGCAGTACAGCAAGAAGTTTAGCAGTTACACTGGCGGGCCCCAGTGGCAATACATTTATAAAACCTAAAGCTTACCTTGACTTGGAAGAGTTGCCGTGTTGGATAGCCTTAGCCAGCTAGCTAGCATACATAGCATTCCTCTCTGTTTAAGTCAGGTTGTTGAGAAGGCCAAATTAGCTGCATTAGCTAGCTAAGTAAGTGAGAGGTAAACTAAAGTACAACGAAATATAGCTATCTTTCTCTTGCTCGCTCTCTCTCTCTGTCTCTGCTTCTCCTTAATTTTGAATAAATTCATTTAAAAACTGTTCAACTATTCTCTTTCTCTCTCTTTGAGTCAACTATTCACCACACTTTATTCACTGCAGAGGTAGCTAGTTGTAGCTTATAATTTCAATACTATATTCATTCTCTGATACTTTGATTAGATGGTCAACATGTCAGTTCATGCTGCATGAGCTCTGATTGGTTGGAGGACGTCCTCCGGAAGTCGTCATAATTACTGTATAAGTCTATGGAAGGAGGCGAGAACCATGAGCATCCTAGGTTTTTATGGAAGTTTATGTACCCGAGGAGGACAGAAAATAGCTGTCTTCCAGCTACACAATGGTGCTACTGAGGCTACTGTAGGCCATTGCAAAACAGCTTGTTTTAATCAGTTATTTGGTGATGTTTTATCTAAATATTATAACTTTCTAAATGTTGACTCGTTGACAATGCCAAGTTTCATTAGAACATTGTGTGAAGTATTTGTTATGACATAGGCCTACACTTCTCATGGTACATTTGTGTGATCCAACTTGCAATTAAAGGCTGTTTGAGATCATGAGAATGTAGATGAAATGAAAATATCATAATGTCTATTTATAGGTGTCCCAAGCTGATCTTCTGCTCTTAGATTTTTTTTAAGGACCCAATCTGGAACATATCTAAAGGTCCATTTATATTGGAGAAACATGGAACGATTCAGTACCATAGTTTATATGTGAACAAGAGTTTGGAGCAGTCTGACTGTGAGTCGAATGCCTTTGTATCCGATTCCCCTGGAGAATTTTGAATCCTCCATCAGCTGACCTGCTATCATGCTACATTTGCCTGTGCCACAGGGGACCATTAATCACACCGATATAAATTGCATGTCAGGCCGTGTGGGGATAAACTCTGAAGTGTCTGAAGTTTGTACTTTCATCCAGAGTCGTTTCATTTGAAATTCAGATTGAAACTGTCATAAGTGTGCCAGGCTCATACCTCTTCCTGTTTCTTAAACAAACAAACACACCTCTCCCTCTTTTCTTTTTGTTTCTTTTTTTCTATTCCGACAGTTGGGTACACAGATAAAGGAGGAGAGGAGGTTCAGAAATGGGGAAGTGAACTCCGGCCTCCGGCTCAGGGACAATATGTGGACTAGAGTTGTGGTGTTACCGACTCAGCTACACTCTGTATCTGTTTCCTAACACAAACACAGTTAAAGGAAACAGTGTAAACAAGCGCTGTATTCTCACTGAGTCCAAGTGGTTGTGGCTTTACGATAACTCATGAAAAATCTATGTTAAAACACATAACCTCTATATGCAAGGCTAAAGATTGACCAATGGACCCACGCTAGAGAGGTAGCTCAAGGACGAGGCAACATTAAGTGGCCCGCTTCATACCTCTGTCTGGAATTGCTTTGCTCAAATCAAGCAAGCTGCATATGTAACCACATGAGGACATTAGAGTGTGTGCATTTGTGTAAAAGACGGGACATTTGCATATCTGTCCTGCCTCACTGCTCCACATACTTTTAAAACCCCAGTGTTGATCATTGACTGTTCACTCCTTTCAGAGCAACTGACACGCAGCACAATGATGATGTCACTGACTCTACTGCTGGGGACACTGGGGCTCCTTGTTCAGGGTGAGAGACACTTTGACCAACTTTTATTCATGTTTGGTTTAGCTTCAGATTTAATCATCTGGTTTTGCCTGATATGTTTCATGATAGGCTTCGGGAAGATTATCAATGTCTGTTTGTTGTGATAACCTTACTAATCAGCTTTATTCACTTTTATTTTATTTCTCAGAATCATCAGGAGATATAATCCTGACTCAGTCTCCTAAATCTCAGTCTGTTCGCCCAGGAGAGACTGTCTCTATCAGCTGTACAGCCAGTTCAAGTACTTATAATAATCTCCAGTGGTACCTGCAGAAACCTGGAGAAGCTCCTAAACTCCTGGTTTATTCTACTACAAACCGTCAGTCTGGGATTCCAGGTCGTTTCAGTGGGAGTGGGTCTGGTAGTTCATATACTCAATTCACTCTGACCATCAGTGGAGTCCAGGCTGAAGATGCAGGAGATTACTACTGTCAGCAGGGTTACAGCACTCCGTTCACACAGTGTTAGAGCGTCGTACAAAAACCTCCTTCAGCTAAAGAGGAACTGCTCTGACTCAACAGCTGCAGAGCTACTAAAACTTTAGAGAACTTCATCAAAATATGACACATTATCAATCATACTATATAATTGGTTTATAATCTAGACTATAAAGAATTCGCTTTCAAGGTATTATGCAAAAGAATTGAAACCATTGCAATCAGGCTAAGTGTCCGTTTATTTTCATAGATTCAATAATGGAATAATTTAGTAAATTAATATGAATACTGCATATCTCGTGAATTAAAAAAATAATAATTTAATTATAAAATGTAAAGAATAGAAGTGTTGAATTTAATACATAGAAATCTATTTGACCCCAACCCAGATAGGTCCTACAAATTGAATCAATATTTGAATTTGAAAACAAAACAAGTAAGTCTTTTATGTTTTTGTATTCACAACTATAGCCAGTTATGAGATACATTTTATCTCCTAATGTTAGCACGTCCTAACTGTGAGTAGTAAAGTGTCTGTGTTTTTGTCTCTGTCTGTGTGTTTCTATCTCCTATTGGAGGTTGTATTCATGACTGGGGGTCCTCTGATCTCTGGTCAGTATGAGTAAGGGAGACTTCCAGTGGAGTCCTGCTGGATTGCAACTCTAGTTTGGAACACTCTTCTCTCTGGAGCTTCATTCACAAACACACTGGGACACGGAGGATACTGAGCTGTAGAGGATGATTCTCTTTAGAAGAAGATGCTGAACAAAGTGTTAGAAGTAAAGATTGGGATAAATTGCCTGTTATGTTCAGGACATCAGGTACTGATTTACCGCTGTTCATGACTGACCTCTGAAAGTTGAACCTGTCTGACTCAACTCAACTATTCATCACACTGTCCCTACCCAACTTCTACACCCCTTCAAACCTGAAAGAGTGAAGGAAGTCATACTGATTCCAATTTAAGAAGCATCCTTTTCATTTGATTTAACAGTACATACATAAATGCACATAGTTAACCACACAGTATAAAACCCATCAAAATACTCTTGAATAAAGTTCCCCATTTCAGCATTATACAAAGTCCAGTGTAAAGTCTGCTTCCCCTCATGTTCAGAACTCTAGTCAAATATACAGCTGCCCCAGTCCCTGAGGATTTGACTTCAGGGGATTGTGGTGGAGTGGAAACTCAAATTTGCATGGCCAAAGTGACTGCCACACTCCCAGAAAAGAGCAGCACTGTTGCCTGATGTTCACCTGTCCCCAGAGAGTAATCAGTGAATTTTTCAGTATAGGTATCAATCATGACTTCCGTATTTGTAAAATCATGAAGACTAGTGAGTTTAAAGCACATGGCTTTATGTTTTGGTATAATCATGACCATTGAGTTTAGAGCACATAGCTTTACTATCGCTGCAGATATCATTTTGAGGGGTACCAAATTTGGCCCAATAAGCTATGCATTCTTTGAGAGAGGTTAATAGACTGAAATGTATTAGTAAACATTTTTAAGGATGGAAAAAGTATTTAATATCTCAACATGTCAGAACCAACAGCATTACAGGAATAAAGCTTATAACAAATGTAAGAAAGCCAAGCAGATCTATGACATCAGAATCAGATAGATATTCTGGAGTAAGGCCCAGCACCAGACCAGTGTGATGGTAGTGCTGGATCAGTAAGAAGGACAGGTGCTTGAGTGCAGAGCTCATTAATCATAACCTATTGCTGAAAAAACATACACTACCGTTCAAAAGTTTGTGGTTACTTAGAAATGTCCTTGTTTTTGAAAGAAAAGCAATTTTTTTGTCCATTAAAATAACATCAAATTGATCAGAAATACAGTGTAGACATTGTTAATGTTGTAAATGACTATTGTAGCTGGAAACGGCTGATTTTTAATGGAATATCTACATAGGCGTACAGAGGCCCATTATCATCAACCATCACTCCTGTGTTCCAATGGCACGTTGTGTTAGCTAATCCAAGTTTCTAATTTTAAAAGGCTAATTTATCATTAGAAAACCCTTTTGCAATTATGTTTGGACAGCTGAAAACTGTTTAGCTGATTAAAGAAGCAATAAAACAGGCCTTCTTTAGACTAGATGTGTATCTGGAGTATCAGCTTCCAGTCTGAGGGGAAGCCATTGTTGGCCAGGCACATGAAAGTGGCCTTCCGCTGCTGCAGCTCCACACTGGAGGGGGGCAGGATCGTCAGGGTTGGACCAACATCACCTAGGAGACAGGTATGAAGTTAGGGAGAATGAGGGGGATAACGATCAAATCACCAGACTCATACGACAATATTGTTGCAGCAGTTTAAAATCTTAGCTGTAATGAAGGTTTTTCCATCCTTAAGTTTCTGTTCTTCAAACAGACAGTTAATTTATAATTCTTTATGTCACTCTTTCACTTCCCTTTGACTAGCTACTGAAGCATATTATAACTACATGAGATGACTGAAAATACAACCAACTATCTTCAAAATGTAATTATTTAAAATGTTATATTACAGCATACTTCTCACTTATTGTAATGCAGAGTAAGAAAATGCTAAATAAACTAAAGTAAAAAAATTAACACAATAAAATAACAATAAACGGGCTACAGTGCATTCGGAAAATATTCAGACCCATTGACTTTTTCCACATTTTGTTACGTTACAGCCTTATTCTAAAATTGATTAAATTGTTTTGTTTCCTCATCCATCTACACACAATACCCCATAATGAGTTTCTCCCACTCTTCTCTGCAGATCCTCTCAGGCTATGTCAGGTTGGATGGGGAGGGTTACTGCACAGCTATTTTCAGGTCTCTCCAGCGATGTTCTATCGGGTTAAAGTCCGGGCTCTAGCTGGGCCACCCAAGGACATTCAGAGACTTGTCCTGAAGCCACTCCTATGTTGTTTTGGCAGTGTGTTTAAGGTTGTTTACTGTTAGAAGATAAACCTTCGCCCCAGTCTGAGGTCCTGAGTGCTCTGGAACAGATTTACATCAAGGATCTCACTGTACTTTGCTCCAGTTATCTTTCCCTTGATCCTGACTAGTGTCCAAGTCCCTGCCGCTGAAAGACATCCCCGCAGCATGGTGCCGCCGCTACCGTGCTTCACCGTAGAGATGGCGCAAGGTTTCCTCCAGACGTGACGCTTGGCATTCAGGCCAAAGAGTTAGATCTTGGTTTCATCAGACCAAAGAATCTTGTTTCTCATAGTCTGAGAGTCCTTTAAGTGCATTTTGGCAAACTGTATGCAGGCTGTCATGTGCCTTTTACTGAGGAGTGGGTTCCGTCTGGCCACTCTACCATAATGTCCTGATTGGTGGAGTGCTGCAGAGATGGTTGTGTCACGTCTGCTCCCGCTCTTCCCTTCCTCTGGCGCTTGAGGGCACCAGATTACCCTGCATCACACGCTCCTGCCATCTATCATGCACACCTGCCTTCCCTCGTCACTTGCATCAGCATTATTGGACTCACCTGGACTCACTTATCTCCTGTTAATTTCCTCCCCTATAATTGTCAGTTCCCTAGCTCTGTTCCCTGCTGCTTCATTGTATTGTCTTTGTCTCTTGTATTTGCTTCTGACGCTGTTCCTGCCTTGTCTCTGTCCGTTATCATTAAATGTTTTACTCCCAGTACCTGCTTCGTATCTCCAGCGTCATTCCACGTGACAGGTTGTCCTTCTGGAAGGTTCTCCCATCTCCACAGAGGAACTCTGGAGGTCTGTCAGAGTGATCATTTGGTTCTTGGTCACCACCCTGACCAAGGCCCTTCTCCCACGATTACTCAGTTTTGTTATTGTAAAGTGGAAAAGTCTAGGAGCAGCAACAGCTCAGCCGTGAAGTGGTAGGCCACACAAGCTCAGAGAACGGAACCACCGAGTGGTGAAGCGCGTAGTGCGTAAAAATCATATTTTTCTCTGTTGCAACACTGACTACCGAATTCCAAACTGCCTCTGGAAGCAATGTCAGCAAAATAACTATTTGTTGAGAGATTCATGAAATGGGTTTCCTTGGCTGAGCAGCCACACACAAGCATAAGATCACCATGCGCAATTCCAAGCGTTCTCTGGAGTGATGACACACTTCACCATCTGGCAGTCCGACAGACGAATCTGGGTTTGGCGGATGCCAGGAGAATGCTACCTGCCCCAATGCAGAGTGCCAACTGTAAAGTTTGGTGGAGGAGGAATACTGATCTGGGATTGTTTTTCATTGTTCGGGCTAGGCCCCTTAGTTCCAGGGAAATCTTAACGCTACAGCATAGAATTACATCTAGACGATTCTGTGATTCCAACTTTGTGGCAAAAGGCTGGGGAACGCCCTTTCCTGTTTCAGCATGACAATGCCCCTGTGCACAAGTCAGGTCCATACATAAATGGTTTGTTGAGATCGGTGTGGAAGAACTTGACTGGCCTGCACAGAGCCCTGACCTCAACCCCATCGAACACTTTTGGGATGAATCGGAACGAATGGTTTGTTCTATATCTTCAATCAAATTAAACATGTACAACTGTGACATTACAATGTTTAATGGTCTTTTTCATCAGTTGTTTTATATGAAATGTAATTTCCACCACACTCTGTCACTACCCCAATGCCAAGTCATCACCATCACAGTACATATTTTATTAAATTACAATTGATATTGACTATTTTTCCCATATGTGGACCGTATATGCTTGTTCTTAAGATAATAAATATTAAGATTTTAATGTGGTAAATTCAGGTTTCTGAGAATCATTAAGGCACATATGGACATGACAATGATGAATACATTTAATTAAGAAAACTTCCAAATAGTAAAAATATACATGAAAAAATCTAATTTGTGTGAAATATATAAAATACCTTAGGCACAATTTCTGTAAATTCCTTTTCGGCTAAAATAGAAAATGTTATGACGTGGTGGTAATGACGTTTCCCCTCTGGTATTTGGGGAAACTGATAAAAAAATTATATTTTTAAATAGTATGGTCTCAGCCACTATTAGATCTTGTTTCCAGACAGAGTGACGAACATTTTCAGAAAGATAAAAAGCAGTTTCAATAGGTTTCATTTTCAAAGACATTTAACATCCAAACGTGCCCGTATTCGCAAAATCAACCGGCTATGAAACGAAACAGCAGAAATACTTTGAAAAGAGCTACTGTAGCATTTTTCTAACCCTAACATAGGGCGTGTCATGCCAAATAGTGTCCCGCTCGACGTCACAATGGGATTCGATGAGTTCTAGCTTCTGTTGCTAGGAGTGTTGCTCGAATTTGCAACATTCTGACCAGATTATTTAATGAATCAAAGCGTCCGTTGCTATGATGGTTGCTTGGTTACCTCGTAGCGGTCGCGAAGGAAGGAGGACGCCGGCAGTTCTAGTTCTATTTCACCTCAGAAGCGCTCGCCCAGTCCGTGGAAAATTATTACCTCCGGTGTTTTTGACGGTGACAACCTGCTGACTACCTGCTGCTTCAGAGGACCGAAGAGACTGGAAAGAGAACACTATTTCTTTACCATATATTTGTCTTTATATAAGTACATATTGTTAAATAGGAATAAAGCTGTTTTTTAAGGTGTTTTTAGATAGATTTTATAGTGACATTGCTAGCTACTTATTTACCACAGCCAGACAGTTTTACTTAGCTAAAGTCGTTATCTAAGTTAGCTAGCTAGCTGTTATTGTAGCCACTTTCTGTTTGTCTAGCTAGCTAGCTAACTTTTTTTTATTTTCTAGCTAGCTAACTGTTATTGTAGCTGCTTTCTGTTTGTATGTAGCTTGCACTTTAATGGCATCCTTGAAAATATTTTATTTTATCTTTCCAACCAGGCAAAGTACTATGAAGGCACTGATCTCGACAAGAGGCGCATCATTCGTAGGGGGGCAGAAAAATGCACAATTCAGGGTAACGTTAAGCAGTTAATTTCTGTTACTGTTGGATAACTGGAAGGATTTATGAACAACCATTTAACAACAATTTTATTTTTCATCTAGCTAACGTTAGTTGGTCATCTACATGTTGCTAGCTATACATTTAGTTATATGTCTGTCAGATTGAGGTATCTAGCTATAAGTTAACCCTGATCAATCAAATGGATAGGTGTAAACAATTATGGTAACTCCAACTGCCCTTAACTAAATTTAGGTGTCTTTGTTCGACAGAGCGAGACCCATACAGAAAGAGAGAGGAAGAAAGTGAGAAGGAAAGTGACAGAGGGAGAGAGAGAGAGGTGGGAAGAGAGTGAAAAACAGAGAGAGATGAAGAGCGAGAGAAACAGAAAGAGAAAGACATCAGTGCAAACTTACTTAGACTTTAGTATTTCAACAACTCTTCTCTTCCAATTTGTTAGGCAATCACATATACCTACCGGGGAAGGATGGCCAGCCACACAGGAGAGTGATTTTCACCAAGGAGGAAATGGAGGCCGTGCTGACAGAGATGCATGCTGGACATTTTGGAGTGAATCGCATGATTGCCAAAATCAACGGTCAACCACTGAAATCCCTAACGCCTTACACTTCGGTGAAGCCCGTGAGACAAAGTATGTTAAGCTCTGGTTGACATTTGAGAAAGCAATAAATGGTTGTTATGCTGAGCTCATAAAAAAGACAAGCCAGTATATGAATCAAATAGATTTGCATATGAATGGAATGGAAATTAACTGACTTCGTGATCTGCAACTTTAATGTGTCAAGCAGATCACACGTTTACTTTGCCATTTCCGAAACGTAACCATGCGTCACGTAGCAACGTGTTTAAGACATGGATTTCATGTTGTAATGTTAACAAGGTACCAGAAAGTAGTTAGAATTAATGTTTTCATTTTATTAGTTTAAACAAAACTTGTTTAAACGGCGAAAAAATCAGCATTGTTTGCATAGCGATGATGAAAAGAACGTCATTTAGGCTGTAATGATCTCCAAAATTTGAATCATTAAGTAATCACACCTTTGATATAGCAACGGACGCTAATAGTTTATCGAATCCCATTGTGACGTAGAGAGGGACACTATTTGGCTGGGGGACATTATTTGGCATGACAGGCCCAACAAATTAACCACCCGCCAATGTGACTGGTGAAATAGACATTCTTGCGTTAATCTACCCACATTTGGCAGGTGGCTGGTGTTCATTTTATGCCCAACATAGGACACTGAGAAGATACTTTCAAGCTATATATACACTGAACAAAAACATTAACGCAACATGCAACAATTTCAAAGATTTTACTGAGTTACAGTTCATATAATGAAATCAGTCAATTAAAAGAAATAAATTAGGCCCTAATCTAGGGATACAGATATGCATCTGTTGGTTACAGATACCTTTAAAAAAAGTAGGGGAGTGGATCAGAAAACCAGTCAGTATGTATGTATGTGGTAAAAATACAATTTGCCTCATGCAGCATGACACATCTCCTTCACATAGAATTGATCAGGCTGTTGATTGTGGCCTGTTGAATTTTGTCCCACTCCTCTTCAGTGACTGACAAAGTTGCTGGATATTGGTGGGAACTGGAACACGCTGTCATACACGTTGATCCAGAGCATCCCAAACATGCTCAATGGGTGACCTGTTTGGCGAATGAGTATGCAGGCCATGGAAGAACTGGGACATTTTGGGCTTCCAGAAAATGTGTACAGATCCTTGCGTCATGGGGCAGTGCATTATCATGCTGAAACATGAGGTGATGTTGGCGGATGAATGGCAAGACAATGGGCCTCAGGATTTCATCATGATATCTCTGTGCATTCAAATGCCCATTGATAAAATGCAATTGTGTTCGTTGTCCGTAGCTTATGCCTTCCCACACCATAACCCCACTGCCACCATGGGGCACTCTGTTCACAACGTTGACATCTACAAACCGCTCGCCCACACGACGCCATACACGTGGTCTGCGGTTGTGAGGCTGGTTGGAAGTACTGCCAAATTCTCTGAAACTACATTGAATGCGGCTTATTGTAGAGAAATTAACATTTAATTATCTCACAAACGCTCTGGTGGACATTCCTGCAGTCAGAATGCTAATTGCACGGTCTCTCAAACTTGAAACATTTGGTTGTGTGACAAAACTGCACATTTTAGAGTGGCCTTTTATTTTCCCCAGCAAACGCTGCACCTGTGTAATGATCATGCTGTTTAATCAGCTTATTTATATGCCACACCTGTCAGGTGGATAGATTCTCTTGGTAAAGGAGAAATGCTCATTAACTAGGATGTAAACAAATTTGTGCACAACATTTGAGAGAAAGAAGCTTTTTCTGCTTATGGACAATTTCTGTAATCCTTTCATTCAGATCATGAAACATGGGACCAGGACTTTGCATGTTGCGTTTATATTTTTGTTCAGTATACAGTATATGTGCAAAACTTCTACCGCAGATTGTGGATGTGTCTAGGGGCCAGCCTCTACGTTTTGTATATTTTACCACCATTATGAATTCATCATTTTCCTTTGACTTTAACAGTGTGTAAAAAGTTGATTTGAACTTTTGATGGATAAATGGATGAGTAATGAATTCTTCATGCATTTCATCCATCTGTCTGTGAATGTATGGACATGCTTCAGTGCTGCCATCTAGTGGTAAGATAAGGGTGATAAGGGTAGAAGAACATTTCAAACATGCCACTTGGCACGCACTGGTTGAATCAACGTTGTTTCCACGTCATTTCAATGACATTATGTTGAACCAATGTGGAACAGGCATTGAATTGACATCTGTGCCCAGTGGGATGATAGAATGTCCTCCCTGCCACAGATTCTAGCATAAATCAACCATGACTGCTATCTATTGTTATCTTAATTTGGGAAGCTATTGACAATAACTGTACATTTGCATAAAGCACATTTATTTGCAGATACACATTTAGGGGGAAGCGACTATCAGTTGTCATATATAGCCTACAGGCATTATCCCTTCATCTCTTCATTGACCTTTCCTTCGTCTATCCCCCTATTTTTTTTCTCTCCTTTATTTAATGATTTAGTTTCACTGTCCAAATATTATCTTTTGTCAGTTAAAACCTTAACCTTTAACTGTAACTGTCAACATCTCAAACAGCCAGTCCATTCTTTCCAACCAGAATTCATAATCCTTATCAAGTCTCACTGAGTCTGTATGAAGGCGATCAGATCCACAGACGACTATACAATATGGATGGGCGGGTCTGTCGTTCTAGGCTAACAATGCAGAAGACAGAAAAGAGAACATTTGCGTGTTCGAGCGGAAAACTTTTGTGATCTCGGTGACCATCCAAAGTGTGTTGTATTATGGGGATAGAAAAATCTGATTTCCGCCTACATGACGACTTTACACAAACCATGTGATCAAAGGTCATGAAGTTTTGACTGTAGTTGACTGCAAGTTTCTGCAGTTTCTCCTCACCAGTTGCAAATTGCAGTCATCCCCTGCATTGTGGGAGGCTCTATTGTCAACCAATCAATATGGTGTTTTTGTTTGACCCATACGAACGTGACCAAAGACATGACTGAAACAGCATTTCCACAATTCATGTGATATTTGAGTCTCTCTCTCACCAATTGATTGTACATTTTCAGGTTGTGACTGTGATATGTGGGTTAGAGACATGTTTATTTCGACATTATGAAGAAAAACTTTTGCAGATGCACCTCTCCCCAACTTCACTCCTTGGGCTTGTTCGACATTTAGGCGACATGCCGACTGACTGATCTACAAATCACCTTCCACCATAAATAATGTCTCGTTATTATTTGTAGGTCACAATTTACCCATGATACATTACGGTTTTGATCCTCTCGAACAATCCCCTTGGCTTTTGTTTACAGTTGGTTGCTTTCGCCTTACCGCTCAATATTAGGAAAGTGTCCTTAATGTTTTGTACACTCAGTGTATAGTGTCATAAGCCAAGAATTAAAGCAATTCTAATGTCCAGCAACCTTGCCAGCAGGCATGCCAGCTACGATAGTTAGACTAGCTGCTCTAACTTCATTGATAGCCTGAACTGGCTTGGTAGCTAATTATGAGGTTGGGAGATTAGGAACCCGTCAAGCTGGCTAGCTGAAGCTAACTTAATAAAATTGATAGGTGGCTAGTATTACCAAGAAACAATACAACATTTTAGTTGTATTTATTAATCCATGAAGGAATCAAAAGGCTACATAGCTTGATCAAATTAATTTAGAAACATATATCCTGCGAGTCCTGCCCATCACAGGAGAGCTAAAATCGAATAAGACGATGTCGATACTGTTTTCACGCAGTAGAGAATCTAGGGTCCTGCCTAGCATATGTTTGCTCCGTCGTGCAGGAACAACTTACTAGGGACAATGGTGGTGGGGAGGGGGGGGGGGACTATTGGCTGTTGTTGTCAGAGTGCCTCCTCCGCAAAATACTGCTGACAGATCTTTTTTATAAATAACTATGTAAGAATTTGGACTTGTGACATTTTCCACATTTTGTTGTGTAACATGGTGGGACTCAGATGGATTTAATTGTCCATTTTTGTCAACGGGTAAAAAGTGAAAGTCAAAGTGAAAAATGGATTTAATTTTAATTTTAAGTCAAATCTGTAATTATATGTAGGCCACTCAGGAACATTCAATGTCGTCTTGGTAAGCAACTCCAGTGTATATTTGATCTTGTGTTTTAGGTTATTGTCCTGCTGAAATGGGAATTTGTCTACCAGTGTCTGTCGGAAAGCAGGCTGAACCTGGTTTGCCTCTAGGATTTTGCCTGTGCTTAGGTCTATTCCATTTCATTTATCCCCCAAAAAACTCCCTAGTCCTTACCGATGACAAGCATACCCATAACATGATGTAGCCTCCACCATGCTTGAAAATATGAAGAGTGTTTTTTGTAGAGTAATGAAGAGTAATGTTTTTTGTTGGATTTTCCACAAACATAACGATTTGTATTCAGGACATAAAGTTAGAGAGGAGCTACTCATTCAAAAAACATTTGAAACACTATTATGCACACAGAGTGAGTCCATGCAACTTGTCATGTGACTTGTTAAGCACATTTTTACTGCTGAACCTATTTAGGCTTGTAATAACAAAGGGGTTGAATACTTATTGACTCACACCATTTCAGATTTTCATTTTTAAATCATTTGTAAAAATGTTTAAAATACATAATTCATCTTTGACAATATGGGGTATTTTGTGTAGTTCCACAAAATCTCAATTTAATCAAATTTAAATTCTGGCTGTTAAACAACAAAATGTGTAAAAAGTCAAAGGGTGTGAATACAAAGGGTGTGAATACTTTCTGAAGGCACTGTGTATCAACGTAGTCCAAAGCAGTATTCATACTGTTGAAAGATCAATGGCGAACATGAATGTGTCTAGTCTACTGGAGTTCCAGAGTGTACCAGTAGGGGGCATCATGCCTCTGTTACCATTCCCCTCTGTGTCTGTCTGGAGGTTTTTGTACAGCCAGTCAATCAGACTCTATCACAGTGGTGGACTTTCGGTGGAGGGACAAACTGAGTGTTGGCAGTAAGTATTCAATTCTAGACCTTGACTTCTGATATCAAAATGTAATACATTGTCTTAACAATATTACAACTCCCTTAAATAGAAAGTAGAAATGTGTATTTATTTTTGGAGAATTGTTGTTGCATTTATTTTCCTTAGATGTAAATATAGTTAAATTAAAATGCCTATTCAAGATGTAATATATCAAACAAGGTTATACAGTGTGTATTCATTTGGAACAGGGATACTGTTCAAATCAGAGTGGTTTAGATAAATGTAGCTTTACAAAGAGCAAAAGCAGTGTCTCTATAGTGTCAGAGGTTATTGTACGGCCGCTGAATGAGATTGTATCACTGTGGTACACTTTTGGTGGAGGCACTAGACTGGATATTGGAAGTAAGTTTACCTACCTCTAATAAAGAAAATGTTCTGACCTTGCATATAGATGCATTGATCTTGTGAGAAAGATTAAAATTGAATGAAATGCTATGCATGGTTATGTTTGACGTAAAATAGTTATTCTCTTCATAAGAGTCACCAAATACCTTTAGTTTAGACCTCAAATTTGAAGCTATTGTTTTTGGTTAAGTGACCCTTTCTCGTAAATAATATCACTATTCATTTTATTTGAATGTGTCTTTTAAATGTATATGATTGTTGTAAGATGGTTATATTCAACTTAAATTTACTCCTTCAGCATTCAGCTGCAATGTATTGCTTAGCTTTGCTATCTATTCGCTATCTATTGAAAAGTCTTGCTATCTTGCGAAGTCCGGCTGTTCTGCTGTTCATATGAATGTACATTTATTTTAAATTTGTGTTTGAATATCATGTAAATTACACAACTTCATTCACCTCCTTTCGATAAATTAAAACTTAAATGTTTTAGTGTGTCTTTTAAATTAAATGTATATCATTGTTAGATGGTTGCAGTCAACTGGAATTTACTTCCTCAGCATACAGTAGGCATATTTTAAACAAATTTTAAATAAATTCATAATTTAAGAATTGTTCTTTAAAATAAAAATAATAATTCATATTGAAATGCAGTTTGATTCTTAAGAGTTTATTCCATTACAATAAGTGAGAAGTATACTGAAATATTTCACATTTTAAATAGTTACATTTTGAAGATAGTTGAATGTATTTTCAGTCATCTCATGTAGTTATAATAGGCTTCAGTAGCTACTCAAAGGAAGTGAAAGAGTGACAGAAAGAATGATGAACTGTCTGTTTGAGTAACAGAAACCTACGGATGGAAAAAACTTCATTTACGGCTAAGATGTTAAACTACTGCATCAATATTGTCGTATCAATCTGGTGATTGATTGATTGATAGTTCCCCTCTCCATAACTTCCCACCTGTCTCCTAGGTGACGTTCGTCCCACCCTGACAGTCCTGCCCCCCTCCAGTGTGGAGCTGCAGCAGGGGAAGGCCACTCTCATGTGCCTGGCCAACAAGGGCTTCCCCTCAGACTGGAAGCTGGGCTGGAAGGTGGACGGTAGCAGCAGCAGCAGCAGCACATGGGAGGTGACCGGGAGCCCCGGGGTCCTGGAGAAGGACGGCCACTACAGCTGGAGCAGCACCCTGACCCTCCCTGTCGACCAGTGGAAGAAGGTGGGCTCTGTGGTCTGTGAGGCCACCCAGGGCTCCCAGTCTCCACTTTCTGAGACACTGAGGAGAGACCAGTGTTCTGATTAATGAGCTCCTCCCCACATTCCACAGTTTTTTTATCTCTCTTCCGTACTGATCCAGCACTACTACCACACTGGTCTGGTGCTGGGCTGGGCCTTACTCCAGAATATCTGTCTGATTCTGATGTCATAGATCTGCTTGGCTTTCTTACATTTGTTATAAGCTTTATTTCTGTAATGCTGTTAGATCTGACATGTTGAGATAATAAATACTTTTTCCATCCTTAATATTGTTGCCTGGATATCCTTATAAAATTAGTTTTACCATTATACATGGAGATATGTATGTATAATGTATATTATGTACAAAAGAATCCTTATACATTTCAGTCAATGAACCTCTCGTAGGGTGCATGGCTAATTGGGCCAAATTTGGTACCTGTCAAAATGTTACCTGCAGTGATACTGAAGCCATGTGCTCTAAACCCACTGGTTTTCATGATGATTCTAATACTGAAGGCATCATTGATACCAATACCGAAAAACTCACTGAAACTCTCTGGGGAGGTGAACATCTGGCCACTGTTCTGCTGTATTCTGGGAGCGTGGAAATCACTCTGGTCATGCAAATCTGAGTTCCACTGCACTACAGCTCACAATGTCCTGAAGTCAAATCCTCTGGGACTGGGGCAGCTGTGAACATGGGTGGGGGAAGCAGACTTTACACTGGACTTTGCATAACGTTCAAATGGGGTATTCTACTCAAGGGTATTTTTATGGGTTTTATACTGTGTGGTTAACTGTGTATTTATGACTACTACTATGTACTGTTAAGTCAAATGAAAAGGGTGCTTCTTAAATTGGAATCAATATGACTTACTTCACTCTTTCAGGTTTGAAGGGGTATAGAAGTTGAATATGGACTGTGAGATGAGTAGTTGAATTGGGTCAGACAGGTTAAACTTTCAGAGGTCAATCATAAACAGTGGTGTAAATCACAACCTGATGTCCTGAACATAAGAGAAAACATCCCAATCTTTACTTCTAACACTTTGTTCAGCATCTTCTCCTAAAGAGAAGCATCCTCTACAGCTCAGTATCCTCCGTGTCCCAGTGTGTTTGTGAATGAAGCTCCAGAGATAAAACAAAAGTGAAGAATGACTGATTAATAAGGTTATCACAACAAATAGACATCTTCCAAAGCCTATCATGAAACATATCAGGCAAAATCATGATTTTAGTTTTTTATTCAGCAATATTCACAAACTAAGTTTAAATCTGAGGCTAAACCAAACATGAATCACAGTTGTCAAAGTGTCTCTCACCCTGAACAAGGAGCCCCAGTGTCCCCAGCAGTAGAATCAGTGACATCATCATTGTGCTGCGTGTCAGTGGCTCTGAAAGGAGTGAACAGTCACTGATCAACACTGGGGTTTTAAAAGTACGTGGAGGAATGAGTCAGGACAGCTATGCAAAGCGTTCCTTTTTTACGCATTTACACCACTGTACATGTGAACACACAGATAAATGATGTCAGCAGTTTCCAAAAGTAGGCCTACCGTGTGTGATATTTGAGAATATTAAAATCATAAACCACACAATGTAACAACTATAGTTTAACTTAAATGGGGCCTAGTTTGACTTGCCCACACAGTGTTTGATGTCCCTCAATAGTGGATGTCACTCCCAGTCCCAGGAGAAGGTAAATTAAGTTTAACAGTAGAATTGCTGCCTCTGTGTTTCAAACCTTCTCATGAGGGACAGTAGTTGTGCTCTGTCGCCCTCCTCCGACCAGACTGCGTAATAGTGTTTTACTTTAAGACAAAGTTCTCCCAGAACTATATAAAAAGAAAGTCACACACTTTATATACCCATTCAATTGTCTGGAGCATAATGTAGTGTGACTTTAAAAATATCTTTATACAGTTTACTTTTCTATTGGTCAGCACCTCTACAAACATTGTTTTGTTTGCATGTGTCAGTCAGCTCATGCTTTTTACCACACTATCATAAATCATAAAACATTGAAAAACACCTGCTTTTACCATGACATGGACTGAACTGGTGAATCCAGGTAAAAGCTATGATCCCTATTGATGAAACTTGAATGATTTTTAAGTCATGAGACTATTGAGACATGGATTGTGTATGTGTGCCATTCGGAGGGTGAATGGCCAAGACAAAAGATTGAAGTGCCTTTGAACGGGTTATGGTAGTCGGTGCCAGGCACACTGTGGAACTCTTTCAACAACTTGTAGAGTCCGTGCCCTGACTAATTGGGGCTGTTCTGAGGGCAAAAAGGGGTGCAACTCAATATTAGGAAGGTGTTCTTAATGGATTTTTCAAATGTTTTATCTAAAGGCATGGTCCTGTTGCGATGAATTTGTTTGTCTTTGTACTAAATGTGTTGTGCAGAGCTATTTTGTTTGGCAGTGTTGGCAAGTTGTCTCACTTCTTGTTGTGGCTTAGACTGAAACGGACATGGTTGAACCCATGTTGGGCATCAGAGTGGTGTAAGGTTTGAAATGCATGCTTTTATTGATCTATTTAGGCACAAATGTTGTTGCATACTTCCAGTGTGTTTCTCCATTGTGCACACTGCTTAAATTAGTCAACTTCACAGGTATGATGAAAACGTCCAACACTTTATGGGAAGTTGGAGCTCCTCGGAACCAAAGCTAAAAAGGGCTAAAAACTCTATAAGTAAAACCAAATACATTTTATGATTGATAGTGTGTCATACATTTTTCATGAGTTTGTAAAGCCACAACCACTTGGACTCAGTGAGAATACAGCGCTTGTTTACACTGTTTCCTTTAACTGTGTTTGTGTTAGGAAACAGATACAGAGTGTAGCTGAGTCGGTAACACCACAACTCTAGTCCACATATTGTCCCTGAGCCGGAGACCAGAGTTCACTTCCTTATTTCTGAACCCCCTCTCCTCCTTTATCTGTGTACCCAACTGTCGGAATAGAAAAAAAGAAACAAAAAGAAAAGAGGGAGAGGTGTGTTTGTTTGTTTAAGAAACAGGAAGAGGTATGAGCCTGGCACACTTATGACAGTTTCAATCTGAATTTCAAATGAAACGACTCTGGATGAAAGTACAAACTTCAGACACTTCAGAGTTTATCCCCATACGGGCTGACACGCAATTTATATCGGTGTGATTAATGGTCCCCTGTGGCACAGGCAAATGTAGCATGATAGCAGCTCAGCTGATGGAGGATTCAAGAATACAAAGGCATTCGACTCAGTCAGACTGCTCCAACCTCTTGTTCACATATAAACTATGGTACTGAATCGTCCCATGTTTCTCCAATATAAATGGACCTTTAAATATGTTCCAGATGGGGTTTTTGAATCCTTCAAAAAAATCTAAGAGCAGAAGATCAGCTTGGGTTTTACTTGTGCTTTTTGAGACACCTATAAATAGACAGTATAACATTTTCATCTCCACTATAATACAGTCTCATGATCCCAAATGAACTTTCATTGCAAGTTGGAACAAAAATGTACCCGGAGAAGAGTAGCCCTATGTCACAACAAATACCTCACAATGTTGTAATGAAACTTGGTATTGTCAACAAGTCAACGTCATCAATGAGAAGACATTGTTCATGCCCTACAGGATGTTTGAGATAAAAAGTCATGTGGTGGGATATCTTATCTCTCCTGTAGGTAGATGAGTTGATGGTATGACAGTAAACTAAAGTGTTTTCTCACTCTCTGCTTCTCACGTTATGCTGGTCAATATTTGTCAGGATAGAATAAAGATGATAAGCGGGACTCACTAAAAATCCTGGACCTGACAAGATTCAGAGTGTTAAATAGTCACATGTACAGTGTTGCAGGTGTGATTGTGGGGTACAGTAAAAATATTTGGCTCTGAGCGTCAACATGCAGGTCTAAGTGAAATAAAAAAATGAAAATGGTAATAAAATATAAAAAGCACTATATACATCATAACATCAGTAGCAGTGATTAATAAATAAATGTCCATTGGGTTTGAGGCAGAGTAAAGACAGTTGAGGGGGTGGGGGGGAATGACCATTGGGGGATCAGCACTACCATTGAGGGGGTGTGGATACCAAGTGAAATAAAAACTATAAATATTATTATAGAAAAAGTAATAATATACATAAACAGTGCCTTCGGAAAGTATTCAGACCCATTTACTTTTTCCACATTTTGTTACTTTACAGCCTTATTCCAAAATCGATTCAATAAAAACAATTCCTCAGTAATCTACACAAAATGCCCCATAATGACCAAATGAAAACAGGTTTTTATACATTTTTGCAAATGTATTAAAAATAAAAAACAGAAACACCTTATTTACAAGTATTTAGACCCTTTGCTATGAGACTCTCAATTGAGCTCAGGTGCATCTTGTTTCCATTGATCATCCTTGAGATGTTTCTACAACTTGATTGGAGTCCACCTGTGGTAAATTTAATTGATTGGACATGATTTGGAAAGGCACACACCTGTCTGTATAAGGTCTCACAATTGACAGTGCATGTCAGTGCAAAAACCAAGCCATGAAGTGGAAGGAATTGTCCGTAGAGCTCCGAGACAGGATTGTGTCGAGGCACAGATCTTGAGAAGGGTACCAAAACATTTCTGCAGCATTGAAGGTCTCCAAGAGCACAGTGGCCTCCATCATTCTTAAATGGAAGAAGTTTTGAACCACCAAGACTCTTCCTAGAGCTGGCCGCCCGGCCAAACTGAGCAATCGGGGGAGAAGGGCCTTGGTCAGGGGGATGGTCACTCTGACAGAGCTCTAGAGGTCATCTGTGGAGATGGGGGAACCTTCCAGAAGGACAACCATCTATGCAGCACTCCACCAATCAGGCCTTTATGGTACAGTGCCAGACGGAAGCCACTCCTCAGTAAAAGGCACATGAGAGCTCGCTTGGAGTTTGCCAAAAGGCACCTAAAGACTCTGACCATGAGAAACAAGATTCTCTGGTCTGATGAAACCAAGATTGAACACTTTGGCGTGAATGCCAAGCGTCACATCTGGAGGAAACTTGGCACTATCTCTACGGTGAAGCATGATGGTGGCAGCATCATGCTGTGGGGATGTTTTTCAGCGGCAGGGACTGGGAAACTAATCAGGATCATGGCAAAGAGGAACGGAGCAAAGTACAGAGAGATCCTTGATGAAAACCTGCTCCAGAACGCTCAGGACCTCAGACTGGGGCGAAGGTTCACCTTCCAACAGGACAACGACCCTAAGCACACAGCCAAGATAACACAGGAGTGGCTTCGGGACAAGTCTCTGAATGTCCTTGAGTGGCCCAGCCAGAGCCCGGACTTGAACCCGATCGGACATCTCTGGAGAGATCTGAAAGTAGCTGTGCGGTGACGCTCCCCATCCTACCTGACAGAGCTTGAGAGGATCTGCAGAGAGGAATGGGAGAAACTCCCCAAATTCAGGTGTGCCTAGCTTCTAGTGTCATACCCAAGAAGACTCTTGGCTGTAATCGCTGCCAAAGGTGCTTCAACAAAGTACTGAATAAAGGGTCTGAATACTTATGTAAATGTGAGTTTTTTGTTTTTAGCAAACATTTCTGAAAACCTGTTTTTCTTTGTCATTATGGGGTATTGTGTGTAGATTAATGAGGGAAAAAACAATTTTATTAATTTTTGAATAATGCTGTAACATAACAAAATGTGGAAAAATCAAGGGGTATGAATACATTCCGAATTTACTGTATAAATTGTAGACTATGTGAGTAGATTGTCATCTCATCGACATACATTCCCATGATCTCAAAATGTCTTTAATTGCAAGCTGGGACACAAAAATGTACCCTGGGAAGAGTAGCTCAGAGATGTCCGCATAACAAATACCTTAGTCAATGTTGTAATGAAACTTCGCAAATGTCACCCACCATGCCAGTCTAGTGACATTGTCACCGAGTCAACGTTGTGATATCTTGTCCTTCAGGTTTATGGGTTGTTTAAACACTAAACTGTTATCTTACATTACGCAGGTAGATATTTGCCAAGATTGCTGGAGGAACAAATGTTTTCTAATGTTACCAGTCTTGGGCTACTTTCTTTGCCTCAGGCCACATGACAAGATAGAACCAAACTCTAATTGTGTTTCTCTCCTCTTCATACCAGTCTAGGGAGAGTAATTGATAAAATATTCACAAGTTAACAGATTGTGAAAATGGATTTGCTTTATTATCTTTTGGTTAAAAGGTGAATGGTGAATGATGAAATCTGACAACTTAACTCGGGCATCTCAATCTTTGATTTTCCCACTTCTGATTTCTTCTCCTGGAAGGGTCTTGTTCTCCTGGAAGGGTCATTCAAGTGGTTATGTCCTAGTCTGAAGCTCGTATTTCCCACTTGGAAGCATTAAGCTGTGAGGGGTGTGTTCATGATAATGATGCTCGCTGATTGTTATAAAAGCCTCAAGTAAAGCAATATCCAAAGTGAGGAGAAGAAATCAAAACTATCAAAGTCAAAGTCATGGCATAATCAACTTGCCCAGGTATGTTTTTCTTTATTTGAAATGCTTGAGATGGGCATTCATAGTGGGCATTCATAGTGGTACATATCCTAACGAGATCAACATGCAAAATTAGACGATTTCTACTTTAATTAATTCATTTCCTGGCAATTACTGTAAAAATGCAAATACCTTACGCTTACAAAGAAATGTCTCTGCTTATTAAACCACCTTGGAGATAATGCTCGAAAGATCAGATTATATGTAGAAGAAGCACTTGCATGACTCGTTCAAGTGTGTAATACAGATATGATTTATATTTTGAATTATGACTTCATCTTTGAACGTTCATTAATTAATCAGATGTTGATGAGTAACCTATGAAATACAAACAATGCATCTTGTCAAAAACAGACTTAATAAAGTACAGAAGTGACCAGAAGAGAGGAAAATGGCTTCCATTTCCATGACCGAGAGGTACTATTTCTTTAATTAACTATTTATATTTCTTTAAGTCAATGGGTTTCACAGTGCACCACAGTTGTGTGTCTAGTATTTTGAGATGCTGTAATAAGATCAATGGTAAATAAAGGTAAGAGGACATAAATGTTTGAATAAAAAACATAATTTTTAGGATGGTATTGAACTCAATTAAATGTAAGAAATGTTGGACCCACTCCTTTGTACTATTTGATACTTTATATGTGCTTCACAATACTTTAGAAAGGATGTATGTTTTGCTTACATTTAAATATGTTTTAGTACTTTTCCCCACATTGTCCAAATTGCAGAATACCTACCCCTACTTAGAACTTAGAATAAACAATATGCTCCAAGTTTACTTTTTGAAAGCAAATTATTAGTATTATAAAAAAGCAATGTGTGCCAGAGTATACTGTAAATATGTTTGAAAATATACATTTACAGTGAAAAGTAATATACTTCTTAAATATTCTATTTGAAAGTTAAGGTTCAAATAACAAACTGAAGTAAGGTCATACTTTTTCCCTGATAGAAAAAAACGTTCGGATTGATTAGGAGCTGTATTTCTTTAACACAAGATTTGCGAACTGGTTTTGAAATTAACAGGTCCTGTAATATTTAGCAATGCTATCAGGGGCGCAACTTTCACTGGGGACAGGGGGGACGTCCCCCCCACATTCTAAAATTACATCATTGTCCCCCCCAGTTTTATCATTGGAATGTGATACAAAATGAGGCAACGGTGTGCTTTAGGACCATGCGGACATCTCTGAGCGGTCGGGTAGGCTGTTTGGAGTGTTTATCCGACCGGATAAATTTTTTTACAAAAAAACAGTTGTGCCAGTGAATGCTAATAATCATTAGTATTTTAATCAGCCCTTGCATTTGCAAAGAAAATTAAGTCAGATGTTTTATGAATACTTTTTACAATGGCAGCCACAGTCACTGCCTGATGAGTCACTCAGCTTACCTTCCTGTCTTCGCAAAACTGTTTTTTTGTTGGCTGCACACCTAATTAGGGTGAAACCTGTAAAATCTGAACTATGTTCTAAGAGCAAGTAACATTATGTGGCTATATTCAGGTATATTAGGGCTCCCGAGTGGCGCAGTGGTCTAAGGCACTGCATCTCAGTGCTTCAGGCATCACTACAGACACCCTGGTTCGATTCCAGTCTGTATCACAACTGGCTGTGATTGCGAGTCCCATAGGGAGGTGCACAATTGGCCCAGCGTCATCTGGGTTTGGCCAGTGTAGGTAGTCATTGTAAAGAATAATTTATCCTTAACAGACTTGCCTAGTTAAATAAAGGTAAAATAAATAAAGATATCAAGTCAGTATATTCACGTACAGTACCAGTCAAAAGATTGGCTACACATTCAAGGGCCTTTCTTTATTTTCTACGTTGTAGAATAATAGTGAAGACATCAAAACTATGAAATAGCACATATGGAATCATGTACAGTAGTAACCAAAAAAGTGTTAAACAAATATATTTTATATTTGAGATTCTTCAAAGTAGCCACCCTTTGCCTTGATGACAGCTTTGCACACTCTTGGCATTCTAGTTGTGATGTCTTCACTATTATTCTACAGTGTAGAAAATAGTACAAATAAGAAAAACCCTTGAATCAATAGGTGTGTCCAAACGTTTGATTGGTATAGCATGTCTTTTGAAAAAGTTACATTTTCATTCAAAGTAAATGGGTTGTTAATCCAACCATACTTTAAAAAAACAATTAGCATCTATGTTTCGCATTATAGGCAAATTAATTATGCATAGCTAAAGATTATATTTCCCAACACATTGTAAGGCTTCAATTGACACAGAGATAAACCAATGCAAAATAGCAACATGTTTAAGCAATGTCAGAGGTTAAACTGGGGTGGAATTTTTATGTCGTGTCTGAGGTTTAACAGCAGTAGAGCCAAAAATTCCACAGTTGCACCTCTCACACAGAAACTTCAACACAGGAACTGTCATTGGATAATGAAACAAAACAACGAGACAAAAATTCCATAGCTGCACGTCTCACACAGCTATGGAATTTTTGTCTCGTTGTTTTGTTTCATTATCCAATGACAGTTCCTGTGTTGAAGTTTCTGTGTGAGAGGTGCAACTGTGGAATTTTTGGCTCTACTAATGAAGCAAAACGACGCCCGTCCTTAAAATATGTGTTTCCGACACTGATATGCCAAGTTGAAACAAAAAAACTCACTATACTTTGCTCCACGATTTGTGTTGTAATGATTATACAAACTTTTATACTTTTTCTCGATAACCATTTTAGATAAAGAACAAGAAGTCTGAATATTAATCAAAGATCTTTCATCTAAATGATATGTTTTTGTACTGTATTTCAGGAAAATATCAAATGTTCAGAAAATATTAGTTTAATTAACACATGGAATGACACAAATTCCTTATGAAGTTGGCACATAGTATGGTTGTATGAGTTTCCATGGTGACAATACTTTTCTCCTGATTGATAGTCCTGCATGTATACTCTCATTACAGGGACACAAGCGGTAGCACTGGATCAAATGTAGACCCTTTGCTAACTACACACGAGTTGATTGAAATTCATCCAGTGGACAATATCAAAGTTGACCTGAATGAGGAGGGAACAGTTAGAAGATGCACAGTAGGCACAAAAAATGTGAAGCCAAATAAAACAGTGTTACTCATGGGAGCGACTGGAGTGGGAAAATCAACTCTCATCAACTATATTGCCAACTACATCTTCGGGGTCAATTTCGAGGACAACAAAAGATTCCAATTAATCCCAGATGAAAAAAAGAGTCAAACTGTATCTCAAACTACTGCCATCACCGTGTATGAAATCTTTGGCCATGAAGGAGACCGTGTTCCTTTTTCAGTTACAATCATCGACACTCCAGGATTTGGAGACACAAATGGGATTGAACAAGATCAACTCATTACTAAAAACCTTCAAGAATTGTTTGAGTCCAAAAATGGAGTGCACCAAATTGATGCCGTGTGTTTTGTTGTTAGAGAGGATGAGGTTCGTCTCACCCTCACCCAACGCTACATCTTTGAGTCCATCCTTTCCATATTTGGAAAAGACATTGAAAAAAACATCCTGGCACTCGTCACATTTGCAAGCAGAGGCAATCATCCTCCCCCTGCTCTTAAAGCCATAATGGAAGCTGGGATTCCATGTTCAAAAGAGAAACTGAAATTCAACATTACATCTTTCACAAACAGATCAGCTGATCCAGAAATAATAACAAATAATAAAAGAAATTGGTCAATGGGAGAGAAAAGCATGACAAAGTTCATCAACCTACTAACAACACTGGAAACAAGAAGCTTGCAGCTGACCCAAGAAGTGCTAGCGGAACGCAGACATCTTGAGGCTTGTATTGATGGGATAGAAGATCAGCTAAAGATAACCCTTGACAAACAGATCGAACTTAAAGAAATTCAGAACGTCTTGAAAGGAAACAAGGAAATGATAGATGCTCAAAAAGATTTTGAATTTGTGGTCATCACTAACACATTTGTAAGAATTGAATCTGAAAAGATGGCAACCAACTGCAACAACTGTGGAATGACTTGTCATCTAAGGTGTCCATTAGCCCCACAGAAGCTGTTATTTCTTTGTGAAGCCATGAGAAACCGGCAGTGTAAAATTTGCCCCGGAAAATGTTCCTGGAAAGATCATGTCAAAGAAAAGGTGGTATACCAGAGGGCCCCCAAAGTAGTGAAGAAAACATACAATAATATACAATTTGAGTATGGACAGGGAGTAGGTGGAACAATCACATCAGAGGATATGGAGGAGAAGATTCAGTCTGAGATACAAGAATCAGAAGACAAAGGAAACAAACTGCTCGAGACTTCATACAAATGTGTGGCAAGACTAGAGGAGATTGCACTAAGGCCCAATCCATTGACAGCAGAGGAATACATTGATCTTCTGATTCATAGAGAAACCGAAAATATCAACAGGGTAAAGAAACTTCAGGAAATGAAGGCGAAAGCTCTGCTGATATCTTCAATGACCAAGGAAAAAATTGAACAAGGCACTGGATGGGTTCTTAAAAAAATGAAAGGATTGACATTGCATGATTAGCTATACAAACCAGTAAGATTGTGTAAGGATTGATAGAATCAGCTGGCCCAGCACATTGTCTGTTATCAGACAATCATGATAGAGAACCGATTCAAAAGTATCTGTAGTCATCAAAAAGCGTTTGACAGAAGAGGTCCTCAAACAAAAGCTGACAAAGACACTGAGTGCACAAAACATTAGGAACATCTGCTCTTTACATGACATAACCTGACCAGGTGAATCCAGCTGTGATCCCTTATTGATGTCACTTGTTAAACCCACTTCAATCAGTGTCGATGAACGGGAGGAGACAGGTTAAAGAAGGATTTTTAAGCCTTGAGACAATTGAGACATGGATTGTGTATGTGTGCCATTCAGATGGTGAATAGGCAAGACAAAAAAATGTAAGTGCCTTTGAACGGGGTATGGTAGTAGGTGCAAAGTGCACTGGTTTTAGTGTGTCAAGAACTGCAACGCTGACACTGCAACGCTGCTGAGTTTTTCATGCTCAACCGTGTGTATCAAGAATGGTCCACCAGGCAAAGGACACCCATCCAACTTGGCATAACTGTGGGAAGCATTGGAGTCAACATGGGCCAGCATCCCTGTGGAACACTTTTGACACCTTGTAGAGTCCATGCCCCGATGAATTGAGGCTGTTCTGAGGGCAAAAGGGGGTGCAACTCAACATATTTACAAGATGCACTATGTCGAGGGACATCTTTACTGCAACGTGAATATGTGATTATGCTCATAATGAAAATATCCAATAGGAGCACATTGGACTGCAAAAATAGGTTAACAGTTGACAATGATTTGTGTATCAAACATCATTAGTTAGTTAGATACTAAGTCAAAAAATGTATCTTGAAAGTACTAAGATTGGTTCATATACTGTAGTAATAATGTTGATTGTACAATACTTTTCACTTCATATTTAACAGTCAAACGGGATGTAGAGCAGTGGTGATGGGGAGACATTGCAATGTAATGGTCATTGTATGTTTTGTTTCAGTAGGCGTTTTTTTTACCAAATGTTGTTATTTCCATGTAGGGAATCAATCACTATTAAGAACATGCATAACAATTAAAGGCACTGTAATGGAACATAACTGTTGAGGTGTCTTGTGAAGACAGGAATTAGAATCAGCACTGTTATTGCACAAACAATTTTAGTAAACTTTAAATAATTTTAAGTGATTTCAAATTAGATCACCAAGGCTGCATTTACACAGGCAGCACAATGTTTTTTTCACTAATTGGTCTTTTGACCAATCAGATCAGCTCTGAAAAATATCTGATATGGAAAGATCTGATGTGATTGGTCAAAAGACCAATTAGTGGAAAAAATATCAGAATTGGACTGTCTGTGTAAATGCAGCCTAAGATCCGGGTGGATTACATCCACATCTATCCACATCATGGAATGTTGTCTTTTTTGTTTTCACATGTATAGCAATGCATCAGTCCAGGTATGTCATGACTATGTTCTATTAAAAATTGTTTTATTTTCAACCAACATTATATCTAATTTAGATCATATATGCATATGAGCATCTTGCACACTGCAAGTGAAGTTTGACTGAAAATGCCTCGCAAGTGTCTGCATCTAATCGCAGGGGACCACCTGTTTGGAAGGTCTAATGGACAGCCTATCAGTCCAGGAAAATTAAGAATGCTTTTACACTACATTTTGCTGAGGTCTACGGTGATCGATCTGGATCCCTTTTTCCTAACGTGATGAAAGCACTTTAAGGTTGTCAAGCCCAGTGGGGATTGAATTTTTTAAACTTTATATTACTTTATAATTTTACTTTATAATTTTACCTTATTTGAATCATTTACTTTTCCTTTGGAATTGCTTAAAACAATATAAGCACCCCAAGCACTTCTGAACCATTCCCATTTGAGATAGGGACTAAACAAGGCTGACCACTCTCCCCACTCTTGTTTTCCATGAGTCATCATGCTAGCAGAGATAATTAGAAAAGATAAGGACATAACAGAGATCACCATAAACCAACAGAAATTTTAACTTTTTATATTTGCATATTTAACAGCTTTGGTAGTGATTCTCGGATGTTTCTTGAATATCAGATAACACTGTTGTTTTACTCAAAATATTCAGGGTTTAATATGTACTTTTAGAAAAAAGATTATACCAATCAAGATTAACGTAGAAGACGTCCCTAAATCCCTGAATGTAGGACCTCCAACAAAGTATCTGCTAATGACAGAGAAAGAGATTCTGCATGACAGTGAAAATATCAGGCGATGGACTTTTGGTAAAAAGGACCCGAGCAAAATGAACCGAACGATATTGATGATGGGAGAAACAGGATCAGGAAAATCAACCCTCATCAATGTGATGGTGAACTACATCCTTGGCGTAGAGTGGGAGGATAAATACAGATTTGAAATCATTGCCGATGAGAGTAAAAGTCAAACTAGTTCACAAACAACCGCCATCACTGTGTATGAGATCTTTGGTCACGAAGGTGATCACATTCCATTTTCTCTAACCATCATCGACACTCCAGGATTTGGTGACACAAGCGAAATAGAACAAGACAAACTCATCACAAAAAATCTACAGGAGCTGTTTCAATCTCCAAAAGGAGTCCACCACATTGATGCAGTGTGCTTTGTTGTAAAAGCTGCACAAGTGCGCCTCACACCTACACAGCGGTACATTTTTGATTCTGTCCTCTCAATTTTTGGAAAGGACATAGAAAATAACATTGTGGCACTCAGTACTTTTGCAGACAGTGGGGAGCCTTTAGTCCTTCAAGCACTGGTAATGGCAGAAGTTCCATGTGTCAGAAATGAAATTGGTACACCTGTTTACTTCAAATTCAACAATGTGTTTGCTGGTTTACAAATGGATGAAGATGATGAAGAACATAACGATGAAGAGGATGAGGAGGAGGAAAATGATGAGGTGTGTCAATCATCTTGGAAAATGAGCATGAAAAACATGGCCATGTTTTTTGAATCACTAAATACAATGGAAGCAAAAAGCTTGGTATTATCACGTCAAGTTTTAGAGAAACGCAAACAACTGGAAATGGAAATCCAGACATTAACAAAGCAGCTACAAGTTGCAATGCAGCGGGTAGAAGCACTGAGGAGGGTCAGAGACCAATTAGAACAACATGAAGAGGACATGGAAGCCAACAGAAACTTCTCCATTCTTTTAGATGGAAGTGTGAAGGAGAAATGTGCCGTAAAAAAGAAGGCAACAAATTGTAATTCTTGCAGGGAAACTTGCCATCACCCTTGCAGAGAATATTTTGGGTGTACACGCATGCAGCAAGACAGATGCACCGTCTGCATAAAGAAATGCAGCTGGAACGATCATTGTAAAGAGAAGTTCATTTATGTCTTTAAAACAGAAGAAGGTGAATCAACATACCTGGACCTAAAGAGAAAGTATGAAGAATTGGAAGGGCAATCACTGACAGCAAAGATGTTCGTCGTCCTCCTTATAAAAGAACTTCACCTGCAACTCATTGCCAGCTTCATCTTGATTCTTAAAATACTCACCATTGTTCAAAAGCTGGATGAGATCGCTCTGAGACCAAATCCAATGAGTGCAGCCAAATACCTTGAACTCCTGATTGAAAAAGCACAAAGGGATCACAACCCCGAGAGAGTCAAGACACTGACAGATATGAAAGAGCAAGAAAAGCTTAAGAGTAACTTCGCCAATCTGGTTGATGAATAAGTGAGTAAAAACTGCATTTAATGTCTTCTCCAATACCTCAATGATTGGCAAACAAATGGTTAACCTGCATTTTGTTCTGCTTTCCTGTGTTCTACAGAGGTGTATCCTGTCAATAACCACCACAGGAAGAGTTGAGAGTTAAGTCTACATAATAAATAATTATTAAGACATGTTTATAGTGCTAATGTCAAATGAAATGTACAATTACATAGTGGGGCCATCCATTCATTGGATCCTCTGCTCAAAGTACAATTGATATGAGTGTGTATAGTTTAAAAAATGATACATTTTCATTACTCTTGTAAATTTTCTGTAATGTGTGAAATATTTTTGTTGTTTGATAATCCATTGATACTTTTATTCTATTGACATAATATTTGTTAGAAAAATATTTTGTCTGGCTTCCGGTTTAGCATGTGAATGGAGAAGAATCTCGTGGACGTGGCTCCTATGCATTAGTTAATTTTGCCAAATTTGACGTTGCATTCCACTTTCTTACATATCAGATTTGATTGGCGAGTTCATAAGTTACCTTTTTGACGCAAATGTCACACGACTTGAGGAGCAGAAGACCTGTAACTAACGTTTCAACCGCGATGGCAAATGTGAATGGTAATGGTGCTGACTCCAGTCGATAATGGTAATGGCGCCAACTCCAGTCTGGAAGTAGTCTTACCAGGACTCATATCACAGGAACAGACCGGCTTTATAAAGGACAGGTATTCATTTTTTAACATTCAGACGCTGTTTAACATTATTTATTCTAAACAATTCTCCAACTCCCCTGTGGTGGTAACTCCCTAGACGTCCATTCGACCGAATTGAATGGGAGTAGCTATTTGCTGTTCTTAGAACATTTGGATTTGGGGAAAAATGTAGCTCATGGATCCATTTCTTGTATACATCTCCCCAGGCCAGTGTCTGTACCAATGACACCCATTCTGATTATTTTGTTCTGGAACGTGGGACACGCCAAGCCTGCCCACTGCCCCCTTTATTATTTGCCATCACCATTGAGCCCCTTTCAGTAGCTTTACGGGCATCTTCCTCTTTCCAAGGTTTAACACGGGAAGGAGTTGAACATAGGTTATCATTATATGCAGATGATTTGTTACTCTATGTAAATAACCCTGTAACCTGTTTACCTTTTATCCTTTCTATTCTTGAGAACTTTGTCTCCTTCTCCGGTTACAACCTGAATCTCTGGAAAAGTGAGTGCTTCCCAATCAATCCAGCAGCGCTACAGCGCCAGCAGTTAGATTTGCTCTTTCAGGTTAGCCGCTCTGGTTTCAAATACCTTGGTGAACGTAACTCGTTCATTGCTCTTTTTTCTGCAAACTTTCCTCCCCTTCTTGCGCAAATGAAAACTGATTTTCAGAGATGAGGTAGCTTACCACTATCACTTATAGGGAGGATTAATGCTGTAAAAATTAACAGTTTACCCAAATTCTATTTCAATCTATCCCATTGTTTTTACCAAAGTGTTTTGTTTTTAAGTCAATCAATCAGGCGGTTACCACATTTATCTGGGGAGGAAAGGTACCCAGAGTCAATAGATCTTTACTTCAGAGATGCAAGTTTAGTGGAGGGCTGGCACTACCCAACGTTTTATTCTATTACTGGGCAGCCAGCTTTCAGAAATTGCCATTCTGGTTACATGCTCCAGATACCCCAAGGTGCCACCTAAAGGCACATTCTTGTATTTTTGCTTCTCTTCTTGCATTACTCTGCTCTTCTCTCCCAACATCCCCCTCTCGCTATACTCGCAAACCTGTAGTGCTTTCCACACTTAAGATTTGATACCAGTTTCAACGGTATTTTAAATTCTCCTCTGCATCTACTATGGGTCCTATTGATAGGAATCACTTATTCCCGCTTCTCTAATTGATAATGCTTTCTCTCACTGGACGAGGAAAGGTATTAAAGTCCTTCCAAGACTTATATGTAAATTTATTTTTTTCTAGTTTTCCCAACCTGGTCTCTAAATACTCTTTGCCTCCATCTCACTTTTTCCGTTACCTTCAAATTAGGCACTGTGTCTCCTCCAAATTATCTGGCTTCCCTGCTCCACCCCCTTGCCAACCCTGGGATGGTATATTGACTCTTTTACCTCGACAGAAAGCAGTCATTTCTCAGATCTATCTGTGTATTTTGTCATGGGACAAACACTCCACTAACAAAACTATATCTGCTTGGGAACGGGAAATGGGTGTTGAATTTACACAGGAGTGGTGGGACGAGGCTATTGATAGGGTACGCTCCATTACATCTTGTGCTCATCTTGGTCTCATACAATTTAAGGTTTTACATAGAGTGCATTTTTCAAAATCCATATTGTCTGAAATATATCCAAATGTAAATGATGAGTGTGATAGATGTCGTGTCTCACCATATGACCTTAGTCACATGTTCGTTCAATGCTCTAAACTACAAAATTACCGGGATTCTATTTTTAAAACTTTATCTGAGGTGCATGAAATGAACCTGCAGCCATGTACCTTGATAGCTGTTTTTGTTATTCCAGGAGACTTGTTCTGCTTGGATCCCAAACATGCCAATGTTGTTGCTTTTTACATCCTTATTAGCTCGACGTAGAATTCTTCTCCAGTGGAAGTCTGTTCAGCCCCCCTCTACTTCTCAATGATTCAATGATGTAATGTTCTTACATTTTAGTCATTAAGCTTTAGAAAATTAAGTATTCTCTTAAGGGTTCCAATGATATGTTTGTTAGAAAATGGCAACCATTTATATCATACTTCAATGGCTTGCAGAGGCTCCCCTCTGATGAGATGCTTTAAGGTTTCCCAGTAGGCATTACCAGTAGTCATTACATAATAGGTACGGTCATCAATATAATGTTATTCAGTCCAAGCACGTTTGTCTAAGGTTTACTGATCATTTATTTATTTCTGTTTTTGTATTTTGAATCTGTATTGAGTTAATTTGTATATCCCCCCCCCCCCCCCCCTGTATTCTTCATTGTTTATTTGTTGTGATATCTCTGTAGAATTGTTGTTTTCTAGGACCGAATTGAGGGAGGGGGTGGGGCGGTTGGCTATATGGGGTGATTAGGTTGGGTGGCTGGGAGGGGTGTGGTTGGAAGGGGGTGGGTGGTGGGAGGGAGGGAGGGAATCGAGGTGGGTGGACTGAGGTAGGGAGGAGAGGTAGGGAGGGACTAGGGTGGTTGGGTGGATGTGCTGTGTGGAGGGAGGGTGGTTGGATGGTAATGAATGGTAAACAACTATTATTGCACACAGAGTGAGTCCATGATTGAGTCCAACGTATAATGTGACTTGTTAAGCACATTTTTACACCTGAATCTATTTAGGCTTGCCATAACAAAGGGTTGTATACTTATTGACTCAAGACATTTCAGCTTTTCATTTTTAATTCATTTGTAAACATTTTGAAAACCTAATACCACTCTGACATTTTAGGGTATTGTATGTTGGCCAGTGACCAAAAAAGAAATCACAATTTCATCCAGGCTGTAACACAACAAAATGTGGAAAAAGTCAAGGGGTGTGAATACTTTCTGAAGGCCCTGTATATAATAAATAGTTCTGTAGTTAATCATTTTGGCATACCGATGACAACATTCTATGACATGCTCAGGCCACATCAAAAGTACTGTATGTTGGAATATGCCAACACTTTATGGGAAGTTACTGTTGCTTGGAACTAAAGCAGAAGTAAAATGTACTGTAAGAGAAAGTGAAAACAAAATCTATTTATTCATGGATGGAAAGCTGACGGAAGCAATGGAATATAGGCTTGACGTAGGGCTGGAGCAAGCTTGAAGGAATAGTTCCCCCAAATAACAAATGTACCCATTTTATGGATACCTCGAAAGTACAGTGAAATCCAAAAATATTAGGACAGTGACACATTTTTGGTTGTTTTGGCTAGGTACTCCAGCACTGTGTATTTGAAATTATACAATGACTATGACTCTAAAAGTGCAGACTGTCACTTTTAATTTGAGGGTATTTTCATTCATATCGGTTGAACCGTTTAGAAATTACAGCATTTTTGTCCATAGTCCCCCAAAAATGATTGTGACAAACTCACTTATTTGTTTAAAGTAGTAAAAACATTAGTATTTGGTCCCATATCTTAGCATTTGGTCCTATATATGCATTGACTACATTAAGCTTGTGGCTGTACAAACTTGGATGCATTTGCTGTTTGTTTTGGTTGTGTTTCAGATTATTTTGTGTCCAATAGAAATAGGTAAATCATGTATTGTGTCATTTTGAAGTCACTTTTATTGTAAATAAGAATATAATATGTTTCCAAACACTTCTACATTCATGTGTATGCTACCATGATGACGGATAATCCTGAATGAATCTTGAATAATGATGAGTGAGAAAGTTACAGAGGCATTAATATCATACCTCCCCAAAATGCTAACCTCCCGTTATTATCTGTAATCATCTGTAATTATGGCAGAATCCACATTAATGTAGAAGTGTTTAAAAACATATTATATTCTTATTTACAATTAAAGTGAATGCAAAATGTTCTACAGACCCAGAGAGTTTGTTTTGCTACAGTTTAGTATTAGTCATTTAGTGCAAAACAGCTAGGGTTATGATAGAACCCATGTTTCCCTGCTGTAAATACCAATCCAAAATCATCTAACAATACTCACTTTTTTGGAGGGAAACCCATGATCATTCTGATCTGCAGTCAAATTCCATATATTTGGCTTTGTTTAGAGTACACACAGGTTGTACAATGGATGTAGGCCTACTGGGGTTGTCTGTTGGTCAAAATGTATAAAAACGTATTTTTCCATGTATAGACACACCCTATGTGTTTTAATAAAATCAACTATATGCTTTGAGCTTGTCCGATGCTTTCAGCACACTGTTTGATTAAATAAGACACAAAAGACTCAAGAGGGAGGCAGAGATCAAGATAACCAGAAGAAAAAACCTTAACCTGACCCGACCATCTTCCTACTGTTGGCTTTCGCATATTCTGCCATTACTCTCCTGAATTACCGGTAATAGGCTACAAAGGAGTCGGCAAACTTTTTCATGAGCAATGCCGATTTATCTTAAAATTTCTACCTACAGTGCATTCTGAAATTATTCAGAACCCTTGACTTTTTCCACGTTTTGTTACGTTACAGCCTTATTCTAAAATGGATGAAATAAAAACAAAATCTCATCAATCTACACACAACACCCCATAATGACTTAGCAGAAACCATTTTTTTAGACTGTTACGTTCCCCAGTTTCTGTGTTGTGATTTGTGTATTTTCTTGTATGTATTTCAGGAAATGGCTTCCTGAAATTCTCTCCAAGCAGCTGATTGGTCAGCCCCATTGCTAATTGGAGAGCTGACCCCGCCCCTCGTCAGGACGCAGCTGTCTCCAATTACCAACTCCTTCTGAAGCTTTATAAGCCAGTGTTCTGTTGCTCAGAAGAGAGATGATTGCTGAGAGAGAGGAGGCTAATGGCTGAGGGTTATAGCATGTTGGTTGTTGCTAAGAGATTTGGTATTTAAACTATGTTAGTTGTTGCTGAGGGAGCTGATTGGTTATGTCTGTTGTGTGTCAATAGGACGCCGTGTTTTCATTATTGAAGTTGTTTGTGTTATTCTGTTTCATTTGTTCCCAGGGGGAAGGGGAAGGCACCTAGGGAGTGCTTAGGAAAGAGGTCCGCTGGCATACATATACCCGTAGTAGTTTACTGTCTATGCACACTAGGTAAGACCTGGGCAGACCACCCCCTGTATTTTGGTTAGTGCAGCAGGTGGTGTAGTTAGGTAAGTAGGGAGGTAAGGTAGGAGAGGGGGCTTTGATATTTACTTTCTTTGCTTTGGTTACGTCCAGCCCCTTTTCCCCAAAATTACTGTGCGATGGAATAAATTCCCTGTAAATGGTAATTCTCTGCCTTGTCATCCTTACTCATACCTACAATCCATACCTCTTTCACACCACGTTAAGTTGTAGCAGGGTGTTGCGTTGAGGCATGCGTAACATAATGGGGGCTCATCCGGGATTCCATTAAACACACCGGACCCTGCTGCACTGAGCTCTCTGTGATTAGTGATTGAGGTGTGATGGTAGGTTGTGAGTTTGGATGACTTGTGTAGTTTGTATGTTCGGTAGACTTCTGTGTACAAGATGGCTGCCACAGCCATCTCCAAGTTTTTTGAAGCGCCCTCTATTGATAGTTTGGTGAGGTTGCGGAAAGTAGACCTTTTCGCTATAGCTGACCATTATGGACTCTTCGTCCCTGAGAAAGACCAAAAGGCTGAGCTTTTGGTGCTAGTCAGGGAGGGTTTAGTGAGAGAACGAATTCTCTCATTTCAAGATGAGGCTCGGGAGGCTTCAGGAGAGGAGACGAGTAGACCTTCCGGTGCCAAGTCGGAGGACAGGGCGGAGGAAGGGGTTGCTCGTACCCCCTTTACATTGCCCCGATTCGATCCTTTATCTTCTGCTTCAGGTCATTCAGACGGGACCGCAAGGCTGAAGGTGAGGCTGGCCCGTTTAGAAATGCAGCAAAAAGAGAGAGACAGATTAATTTCGATCTTTAAATTAGGAGAATGGAAATTGACAAGGAGGTGAGGATCCAACAACTGGAGCTAGACGCTGACTCCAGTGCAACTCCACAAGCTGCTTATCATTAAGCCCACATTGATGTAAGTAAAAATATAGCTTTATTCCCTCCATTCCGAGAGTCGGAAGTTGATTCCTATTTCTCTGCATTTGAGCGTGTGGCCGCTGCGCTGCATTGGCCACTCGAGGTTTGGCCGCTCCTGTGACAATGTAAATTGTCTGGGAAAGCCCAGGAAGTAGTATCTGCTCTCTCCCTGGAAGACAGTTTAAAGTATGGTGCAGTTAAAACTACTGTTGCGGGCTTATGAGTTGGTGCCTGAAGCTTATAGACAGCGCTTCAGTAACCACAAAAAAAACATCTCATGTACTTTTGTTGAGTTTGCTATGGACAAAGTCTCTGTTTAATCGCTGGTGTTCAGACAGCAAAGCTAACACCTTTGCTGATATTCGGGAGTTGATACTGTTGGAGGATTTTAAAAGCAACCTCCCTGATAGCATTGTAGTTCATTTAAATGAACAGAAAGTGGCGACCTTGGCCCAGGCAGCAGTGTTGGCTGATGAGTACGCTTTGACACACAAGTCTGTCTTTGGTGCACCTCGTTTTGAAGGCCGAACGATTACGGCATCGGTGCCTCGTTCAGGTCGCTTTTCCTCTGACAACCCTAAGCCTTTTCATGAAATCCGTGACTATTTTTACTGTCACCAAAAGGGTCATGTGATTGCAGACTACCCGGTTTTGAAAAATAAACAGTCCCTGTCACCGTCCCCAAAAATGAAGTGTGGCTTTAGTCAAGTCTATGGCTCGTCCGTTGGACCGAGTTATTGATTCAGCATTTGAGAAACCGGATCCTGACTATGCTCTGTTTATCTGCCAGTTGTTTCCTTAACTGGAGAACAAGCTGATCAAAAGCCTATACGAATCTTACGAGACACCGGGGTGGCGCAGTCAGTAATCGTTACTGATGCTTTACCCTGGTCTCCTGAAACATATTGTGGCATACATGTCATATTACAGGGGATAGAGACAAAAACAGTACCTGCACCATTACACTGGGTCCACTTAGTGTCAGACTTGGTATCAGGACGTTTCCGTGTTGGTGTAGTGTCTACATTGCCAGTAAAAGGAGTCCCATTGTTACTAGGGAATGATATCGCTGGTGGTAACGTCACTCCTGTGTTAGAGGTAGTAGACAACCCTGAAATCAGAATTAGATGGTTAATTGGTTCAAGCATTTCCACGTGTGTGTGCCCTCGTTAACACACAAGCTGGAAAATCTCACAAGCTAGGAGATGTGGATTTGGCTAGTTCCATTTTTGAGAAGGTTGAGGTAGAAGACAATGCACCGAGTATTCCTTCTGCAATGCCGACAGTTTTTACCCCCGTAAAAACTAAGGCAGGGGAAAGCGAAATCGCGCCCCAATTACATGACATTCTTTTGTCTGTCACCCCAAAGAAGGTGATTGAATGTCAAACAGGAGACACCAGTCTTCGCAAGTGTTTTGCTTTGGTAATTTCCACTGAGGAAGCTAAAACTGAGGAGACCGCCTACTTTATGGAAGCAGGAGTTTTGATGTGTAAATGGGCAGCACATGACACCGTTAGTGACTGGAGTGAAGTGTGTCAAGTGGTTGTTCCTACACCGTTCCGACAGCAGCTGTTGTCACTCGCCCATGACCAGGCGTGATCCGGACACTTGGGGATCAGACTTATAACCAAGTCCTTCAACATTTTTTCTTTTTTTTGGCTAGGTTTGCAGTATGACGTTGTCCAATTTTGTAAAACATGCCACGTATGTCAACTCGCTGGGAAAGCGAATCAAACAGTTCCTCGTGCGCCCCTCTGCCTGATTCCTGTGGTGGGGGAGCCGTTTGGAAAAGTGATAATTGATTGTGTAGGTCTGTTGCCGAAAACCAGGTCAGGTAACCAGTTCTTACTAACAATGTGCAGTGCTACTCGATACCCAGAGGCTATTCCTCTCCGTACTATAACGGCTAAGACTTTGGTGAAAGCACTGGTGACGTTCTTCTCTACGTTTGGAGTCCCTAAAGTAATCCAAAGTGATCAGGGATCCAACTATGTCAAAGCTGTTCTCTAATGTGTTAAAGACGCTGTGTATTTCCCATCAGGTCTCCAGTCCGTATCATCCGGAGAGTCAAGGGGCTCTCGAACGCTGGCATCAGATGCTGAAGGCAATGCTACGCAAGTATTGCATGGATACCAGTACCGATTGGGATGAGGGGGTGCCCTTTGTCCTATTTGCTATTAGGGAAACAATACAAGAGTCCTTAGGGTTCAGCCCTGCTGACCTTGTATTTGGACACAACCCACGGGGTCTGCTAAAAGTTTTGAAGGAGCATATCTTATCTCCTACACACAGTAGCGCCCCTAAAAATGTGTTGGATTATGTCAGTAAGATGCGGGAGAGACTGCACGCCGCATGTGCGTTAGCCCAAAAGTCTCTCTCCTCTACTCAAAAATGCATGAAGTTGCATTATGACAAAAAGGCTGTTGGCCGTTCTTTTGCACCAGGGGATCAAGTTTTAGTTTTGTTGCCAATCCCTGGCTCATCTGTCAGCACATTTGTCTGGACCATATCTTGTGGAAAAGAAACTCGGTGACACCAATTATGTGATAAAGACCCCAGATCGGAGGCGTTCTTCCCGAGTGTGTCATGTTAACATGCTGAAAGCATATTATGTGCGTGATTCTCCCAACAGTTCCTCAGGTAAGCCGGTCCAGCCCGCCGTCTCCAGTGTGGCTGCGGTGGTGCTGAAGCCTGGCTGGGACCTAGAGAATAAGGAGGACAGGTTGGAGTTACGCCATACGTTACAGCAGTGTGAATGCTTATGTAATTCAGAGATGCTGAAAAAGTTACCCTCTCAAATGGAACATTTGGATAACGATCAAACTAAGGATCTTATCCTATTAATAAACAATTTTCTCTGCGTTTCAGGACGTTTCAAGTCGCACGTCCATCTTGGAACATGACGTGGATGTGGGGAACACTGCTCCTATAAGTCAGCATCCGTACCGGGTTAATGCAAAGAAAAGGGAGGTAATGAAAAGTGAGGTCACTTATTTATTACAGAATGACATGGCAAAACCCAGTAACAGTTCCTGGAGTTCCCCGTGTATTCTTGTTCCTAAGCCTGACGGTACGTCTCGCTTATGTACGGACTATTGTCAAGTAAATGCCGTTACAAAGTATGAGTCTTTTCCTCTACCTCGCTTAGGTGACTGCATTGATAGAATTGGCTCTGCTGCTTACATTAGTAAGGAAGATTTGCTAAAAGGTTATTGGCAGGTGCCTCTGACCTCTCGAGCTTCTGACATCTCAGCTTTCATTACGCCAGATAACTTCGTACAATACACTGATGCCCTTTTGAATGTGTAATGCACCTGCTACTTTTCAGCGCCTAGTTAGGTCAGCCCCATTGCTAATTGGAGAGCTGACCCCGCCCCTCGTCAGGACGCAGCTTTCTACAATTACCAACTCCTTCTGAAGCTTTATAAGCCAGTGTTCTGTTGCTCAGAAGAGAGAGGATTGCTGAGGGTTATAGCATGTTGGTTGTTACTAAGAGATTTGGTATGTACTATGTTAGTTGTTGCTGAGGGAACTGATTGGTTATGTCTGTTGTGTGTCAATAGGATGCTGTGTTTTCAATATTGAAATTGTTTGTGTTATTCTGTTTAACCTCTATGGGCTAGGTGGGACGCTTGCGTCCCACCTACGTAACAGCCACTGCCAGCCTGTGGCGCGATTTTCAAAACGTTAAAAATCCTATTACTTCAATTTCTCAAACATATGACTATTTTACAGCCATTTAAAGACAAGACTCTCGTTAATCTAACCACACTGTCCGATTTCAAAAAGGCTTTACAACGAAAGCAAAACATTAGATTATGTCAGCAGAGTACCAAGCCAGAAATAATCAGACACCCATTTTTCAAGCCAGCATATAATGTCACCAAAACCCAGAAGACAGCTAAATGCAGCACTCACCTTTGATCTTCATCAGATGACAACCCTAGGACATTATGTTATACATGTTTTGTTCAATCAAGTTCATATTTATATCAAAAACCAGCTTTTTACATTAGCATGTGACGTTCAGAACTAGCATACCCCCCGCAAACTTCCGGGGAATTCGCTAACATTTTACTAAATTACTCACGATAAACGTTCACAAAAAGCATAACAATTATTTTAAGAATTATAGATACAGACCTCCTCTATGCACTCGATATGTCCGATTTTAAAATAGCTTTTTGGTGAAAGCACATTTTGCAATATTCTAAGTACATAGCCCAGGCATCACGGGCTCGCTATTTAGACACCCGGCAAGTTTAGCACTCACCATAATCATATTTACTATTATAAAAGTTTGATTACCTTTTGTTGTCTTCGTCAGAATGCACACCCAGGACTGCTACTTCAATAACAAATGTTGGTTTGGTCCAAAATAATCCATCGTTATATCCGAATAGCGGCGTTTTGTTCGTGCGTTCCAGACACTATCCGAAATAGTAAAGAAGTGTCGCGCGCATGGCGCAATTCGTGACAATAAAATTCTAAATATTCCATTACCGTACTTCGAAGCATGTCAACCGCTGTTTAAAATCAATTTTTACGACATTTTTCTCGTAGAAAAGCGATAATATTCCGACAGGGAATCTCCTTTTCGGCAAACAGAGGAAAAAATCCCAAAGGCGGGGGCGGTCGGGGTCACGCGCATAAGCCAGTGTCCCTTGATCGGCCACTTGAGAAAGGCGATAATGTGTTTCAGCCTGGGGCTGGAATGACGACATTCTGTTTTTTCCCGGGCTCTGAGCGCCTATTGACGACGTGGGAAGTGTCACGTTAGAGCAGAGATCCTTAGTAAATGATAGAGATGGAAAAGAAGTTCAAGAAATGGTCAGACAGGCCACTTCCTGTAAAGGAATCTCTCAGGTTTTGACCTGCCATTTGAGTTCTGTTATACTCACAGACACCATTCAAACAGTTTTAGAAAATTTAGGGTGTTTTCTATCCATATGTAATAAGTATATGCATATTCTAGTTACTGGGTAGGAGTGGTAACCAGATTAAATCGGGTATGTTTTTTATCCAGCCGTGTCAATACTGCCCCCTAGCCCTAACAGGTTAATTTGTTCCCAGGGGGGAAGGGGAAGGCACCTAGGGAGTGCTTAGGCAAGAGGCCCGCGGGCATACATATACCCGTAGTATGTACTCTGGCTATGCACACTAGGTAAGACCTGGGCGGACCACCCCCTGTAATTTGGTTAGTGCACCAGGTGGTGCTAGTTAGGTAAATAGGGAGGTAAGGTAGGAGAGGGGGCTTTGATATTTACTTTTTTGCTTTGGTTCCGTCCAGCCCCTTGTCCCCAAAATTACCGTGTGACCCTGTAAATGGTAATTCTCTGCCTTTTGTCATCCTTACTCACACCTACAGTCCATACCTCTTTCACACCACGGAGAGTTGAGTTGTAGCAGGGTGTTGCGTTCCCTCTTACTAGAGGCGTGCGTAACATAGAAATTTTTGCACATTTATAAAAATGAAAAAAATATCACATTACATAAGTATTCAGATGCTTTACTCAGTACTTTGCTGAAGCACCTTTGGCAGCGTTTACAGCTTTGGGTCTTCTTGGGTATGACGCTACAAGCTTGGCACACCTTTATTTGGGGATTTTTCTCCCATTCATCCCTGCAGATCGTCTCAAGCTCTGTCAGGTTGGATGGGGAGCATTGCTGCACAGCTATTTTCAGGTATCTCCAGAGATGTTCGATCGGGTTCAAGTCCGGGCTCTGGCTTGGCCACTCAAGGACATTCAGAGACTTGTCCCAACGCCATTCCTGTGTTGTCTAGGCTGTGTGCTTAGGGTAGTAGTCCTGTTGGAAGGTGAACCTTCGCCCCAGTGTGAGGTCCTGAGCAGTTTTTCATCAAGGATCTCTCTGTACTTTGCTCCGTTCATCTATCCCTCAATCCTGACTAGTCTCCCAGTTCCTGCCGCTGAAAAACATCCACACAGCATGATGCTGCCACCACCATGCTTCACCGTAGGGATGGTGCCAGGTTTGCCTTTTAATGAGGAGTGGCTTCCATCTGGCCACGGAACCATAAAGGCCTAATTGGTGGAGTGCTGCTGAGATGGTTGTCCTTCTGGAAGGTTCTCCCATCTCCACAGAGGAACTCTGTAGCTCTGTCAGAGTGACCATTGGGTTCTTGGTCACCTCCCTGACTAAGGCCCTTCTCCCACCGATTGCTCAGTTCGGCCAGAAGGCCAGCTCTAGGATGGGTCTTGGTGGTTCCAAACTTATTCCATTTATGACTGATGGAGGCCACTGTTCTTGGGGACCTTCAATGCTACAGAAATGTTTTGGTAAACAATCCTGTCTTGGAGCTCTATGGACAATTCCTTAGACCCCTTTTGCTCTGACATGCACTGTCAACTGTGGGACCTTATATAGACAAATGTGTGCCTTTCCAAATCATGTCCAATCAATTGAATTTACCACAGGTGGATTCCAATCAAGTTGTAGAAACATCTCAAGGATGATCAATGGAAACAGGATGGACCTGAGCTCAATTTTTAGTCTCATAGCAAAGGGTCTGAATACTTATGTAAATAAGGTATTTCAGTTTTTTGTACTGTATGTGTCTATAGTTTTGTTTAATGTTGTGTTAGTGTATGTAAGTTGTCGCGCCTCTTCAATCGAGTGTATTAGCCCTGCACGTAGTGCAATCAATGTGCTGATTGAATTTAGGTAGCCTTGTTCTCAAATTTCCTTTGTTAAAATCCCCAGCTACAATAAATGCAGGCTTTGGATATGGTTTCCAGTTTACAGAGTCCAGTGAAGTTCATTGAGCACCGTCTTGGTGTCTGCTTGAGGGGGAATGTACACAACTGTGAATATAACTGACGAGAATTCCCTTGATGTAAAATGGCCAGCATTTGATTGTAAGGAATTCTTGGTCGGGTGAGCAGAAGGACTCGAGTTTTGTATCACTGTGGTGCACTTCTGGTGGAGGCACTAGACTGTATGTTGGAAGTAAGTTTATCTACATATAATTTCTCATTAAAAAAAATGATCCTTAGTTTTGCTATTTTGCCATCTTTATCTTATTTTGCAGTTGTATTTGCTATATTTTGCAAAGTGTTGCTATCTTAAACTCCTACTGTTCTTATTAATACACCAGTGGAGGCTGCTGAGGGGAGGAGATAGCATGTTTGATACCATTCCACTTATTCTGCTCCAGCCATAACCACTAGCCTGTCATCCCCAAATAAGGTGCCTCCAACCTCCTGAGGAATATACTTTTGGTTTCAACTTGTGATATACTGTAATTTATGAGACATTCTAACTTTTTTCTTTTAATGATCATGAAAACATTAAAAGATTATATATTTTAAATTCAAGCTGCAATATGTACCTTTTTCAGCAACAAGACCAAATTCACATGTTATAGATCTGTAATTCTTATTGAAAGCAAGTCTAAGAAGCAGTAGATTATTCTGTGAGCTATTTATATGCTTCCCATCCTTAAGTTTAATTTTTGCATCTTTTACTTTAGGTTTTGTACACCAGCTTCGAACAGCTAAAAATACAATATTTTTTGTTATGGAAAATATATTTCACAGCAGTTTAGATGGTACAATGATTCACTATACTTGCTTGTTTTGCCAAATCTGCTGAAATTAGTCAAACTACAATTTTAGCAACCAGGAAATGACAGTCATTTCTGCATAGTGCATCTTTAAATGTAATATTATTGTAGAATGGTTAGTCAACTGGAATTTACTTCAGCATAGGCTTATCAACAGCTTTTAAATGAATTGATCATGTATGAATTGGTCATACATTCTGTGGATTTCTTTCAAATAATTATTTTTAATGAATTATTATGCAGTCTGACTCCGAGGATTTATCCCATTACAATAAGGAAGAAGTACGCTGAAATATTTTTCATTTTAAATAATAAATATTTGGAAGATAGTTGAATATATTTTCTGTCATCTCATGTAGTTATAATATGCTTCAGTAGCTACTCAAAAGTTACAGAAAGACTGATAAACTGTGTTTGAGGAACAGAAACCTACTAATGGAAAACAACATTTAATTAACAGCTAAGATGTAAAACTGCTGCAACATCGTCGTATCAATCTGGTGAATGATTGACAGCTCCCCTCTCCCTAGGTGATGTTCGTCCCACCCTGACGGTCATGTGGCTGGCCAACAAGGGCTTCCCCTCAGCAACACCTGGGAGGTGACTTGCACACTTGTGCTGGGCTGGACCCTGTGTGGGAACCTTCCTCATGTTGGAGCTTTTATTTTTTATATCATTTTTTTTTTTTTTTTTACCTTTATACAGGTTTTTCTCAATGAGACATTCTTTTTCAAGAGAGACCTGGTCCAATAGCAGCAGGGGGAATAAAGTTTCAGACAAAACAACTTGCATACACTAACACAACATTAAACAAAACTATAGACACACATACAGTACAATTACATATGTCATGACTAAAAAACATAACAGCTGTCCTAAAGACAATTACGCTCTTCTATGATATTTTCATCAATCAAGTGTTTAAACTCCACAAACGTGACAAGATCATAAAATATTTCAATGTTCAGGAGAGAATTCCAGGACCTCGGAGCTGAATAACCATGAGCTGTTCTAATTCTTGGTACTGCTAAAAGCAAATGAGAATGGGACCAAAATTGATAATAATTTACCCACCTGATACATTTTTAAAAAGAACCGAGATAAAGTGGCAAGGTCAATGACAACCAGCCAACGGCGCTGAAGAGATCACAATGATGTTTAAGACGTTTTTGATTGGTAAGGAACCTGAGGGCCGCATGATATACTGAATCAAGTGCTCTCAGGGTAGTGGTTGAAGCCTGCATATATGTAACATCACTAAAATCTAAATAGCATAGCGGAACAAACAGAATATATGTCGGATTCTGATGTCAAATAGATCTGCTTGGCTTTCATATCACATGTGTTCTGAACTGTAATGGGTGCGTGCTGATGGCAGGGAAGTCAGGCGCAGGAGAACGAACATGGTATAAACGGAGTCGTTTTAATAAGTGCTCACAAAACTCCGAAAACCAAAATATACAAAATAATAAAAGTGGGTACAAAACCCGTCGCGCACCAGAACATAACTTGCACATCACATACAAACAAACAATCACCGACAAGGACATGAGGGGAAACACAGGGTTAAATACACAACACGTAATTGATGAGATTGGAACCAGATGTGATGTAAGACAAGACAAAACCAATGAAAAATGGATCAGCGATGGCTAGAAGGTTGGTGATGTCGATCGCCAAACACCGCCCAAACAAGGAGAGAGACCGACATGTTGGTTCTAACATGTTGAGATAAAAGACGTTCAATATTTTAAACTGTTTGCCTGGATATCATTATTTAATGAGTTTTACCATAAGACATTGAGATCTTTATAATTTGTTTAGTTTTCATAATGAATGGAAAGCTCAGCTTTGGAAACTGATTTGACTAATACATTTCAGTTAATGAACCTCTCAATGAATGCTTGGCTGATTTGGCCACATTTTGTCCCAGTCAAAAGGAGATCTACAGCGATACTAATACTGAAGACATTATAAACCCACTGGTCTTCATGATGTTACTAGTACTGAAACCATGTGCTCTAAACCCACTGGTCTTCATGATGTTACTAATACTGAAGCCATGTGCTCTAAACCCACTGGTCTTCATGATGTTAATAATACTGAAGACATTATAAACCCACTGGTCTTCATGATGTTACAAATACTGAAGACATATTATAAACCCGTGTTGACACCGACCTCGGGGATGACCCGGAGGGCGAGGCGCAGGGCGATCCGGATGGAGACGGTGGAACTCTCGCAGCATTGAAGGATCCAACACCGGAACCCAGCATCTCTCCTCCTGACCATACCCCTCCCAGTCTACGAGGTACTGAAGGCCCCTCGCCCGACGTCTCGAATCCAGTATGGAACGAATGAAGTACGCCGGGGCCCCCTCGACCCCCCCCTAACCTATAACAAACCTCGTTCACACTCCTCAGGACTTTAAATGGCCCCACAAACTGCGGACCCAGCGTCCGATAGGGCAGGCGGGGGGGCAGGTTTCGGGTCGAGAGCCAGACCCGATCCCCCGGTGCGAACACCGGGGCTTCACTACTGCGAACACCGGGGCTTCACTTCACTACGCCAACTTTTTGGCGCAGCACAGCGCGCTGAAGGTGGACATGGGCGGTGTCCCATGTTTCCTCCGCGTGCCGGAACCAGTCGTCCACCGCAGTAGCCTCGGTCTGACTCTGATGCCAAGGAGCCAGAACCGGCTGATAGCCCAATACACACTGGAAGGGAGAGTGGTTAGTGGAGGAGTGGCGGAGCGAGTTCTGGGCCATCTCTGCCCAGGGCACGAACACTGCCCACTCCCCCGGACATTCCTGGCAATAAGACCTCAGAAACCTACCCACATCCTGGTTAACTCTCTCCACCTGCCCGTTACTCTCGGGGTGTAAACCTGAGGTAAGGCTGACCGAGACCCCCAGATGTTCCATGAACGCCCTCCAGACCCTCGACGTGAACTGGGGCCCCCCGATCAGACACTGTATCCTCAGGCACCCCGTAGTGCCGGAAGACGTGTGTAAACAGGGCCTCTGCAGTCTGTAGGGCCGTAGGGAGACCAGGCAAAGGGAGGAGATGACAGGACTTAGAAAAACGATCCACAACGACCAGGATTGTGGTGTTACTCTGTGAAGGAGGAAGATCGGTCAGGAAATCTACCAACAGGTGCGACCACGGCCGTTGTGGAACGGGTAAGGGTTGTAACTTACCTCTGGGCAAGTGCCTAGGAGCCTTACACTGGGTGCACACCAAGCAGGAGGAAACATAAACCCTCACATCCTTGGCCAAAGTGGACCACCAGTACTTCCCACTAAGACAGCGCACCGTCCGACCGATCCCAGGATGACCAGAGGAGGGTGACGTGTGGGCCCAATAGATCAGCCGGTCGCGGACAGCAGATGGAACGTACAGATGCCCAGCTGGACACTGGAGGGGAGCGGGCTCTGCACGTAACACCTGCTCAATGTCCGTGTCCAGCTCCCACACTACCGGTGCTACCTTGTAAGAGGCAGGGAATATGCGAGTGGGATCCATGGGCCGCTCCTCTGTGTCATACAGCCCGGACAATGCGACTGCCTTTACGTTCTGGGAGCCTGGTCTGTAGGAAAGGCTAAACAAAAAGCGGGTGAAAAACATGGCCCACCTTGCCTGGCGAGGGTTCAGTCTCCTCGACGCCCGGATGTACTCCAGATTGCGGTGGTCAGTCCAAATGAGAAAAGGGTGTCTAGCCCCCTAAAGCCAATGTCTCCATGCCTTCAAGGCCTTTACGAAAGCCAACAGCTCCTGGTCCCCCACATCATAGTTTCGCTCTGCCGGGCTGAGCTTCTTCGAGAAGAAGGCACAGGGGGGGAGCTTCGGTGGTGTACCCGAGCGCTGAGAGAGCACATTTCCTATCCCAGCCTCGGATGCGTCCACCTCCACTATGAACGCCAAAGAGAGATCCGGATGGGCCAACACGGGAGCCGTGGTAAACAGAGCCCTCAGGTGACTAAAAGCCCTGTCTGCCTCAGCTGACCACTGCAAGCACACAGGGCCCCCTTTCAGCAGTGAGGTAATGGGAGCCGCTACCTGACCAAAACCCCAGATAAACCTCCGGTAGTAGTAGGCAAACCCTAAGAACCGCTGAACCTCCTTTACGTGGTGGGATTCGGCAATTACGCACGGCTGCAATGCGGTCACTCTCCATCTCCACCCCTGAAGTGGAAATGCGATACCCTAGGAAGGAGACAGACTTTTGGAAGAACAGGCATTTCTCAGCCTTGACGTACAGGTCATTGTCCAACAGGCGACCAGGCACTCTGCGCAACAGGGACACTCAGTGCGTGTAGCAGAGTATATGCTCAGCGCGTGTAGCGGAGTATATCAAAATGTCATCAATATACACCACTGCACCCTGCATGTGCAGGTCCCTGAAAATCTCATCTACAAAGGCTTGGAAGACTGATGGCGCATTCATCAACCCGAACGGCATGACGAGGTACTCATAGTGCCCAGAGGTGGTACTGAAAGCCGTCTTCCACTTATCTCCCTCTCGGATACGCACCCGGTTGTAAGCGCTCCTGAGATCTAGTTTGGTGAAGAAGCGCGCCCCGTGCATTGACTATCGCTGTGGCTATGAGCGGTAGCGGGTAACTATATCTTACAGTGATCTGATTCAGACCCCGATAGTCAATACACAGGCACAGACCTCCCTCCTTCTTCTTCACAAAAAAGAAACTCGAGGAGGCGGGTGAAGTGGAGGACCGAATGTACCCCTGACGCAGGGATTCGGAGACATATGTTTCCATAGCCTCCGTCTCCGCTTGTGAGAGGGGATACATGTGACTCCTGGGAAGCGCAGCGTCTACCAGGAGATCTATCGCCCCGTCGATGAGGTGGTAATTGAGTCGCCCTCTTTTTGGAGAAGGCGAGAGCCAAATCGGCATATTCAGGGGGATGCGCACGGTGGAGACCTGGTCTGGACTCTCCACCGTAGAGGCACCAATGGAAACCCCTAAACACATACCTGAGCACTCTTGCGACCACCCCGTGAGAGCCCTCTGTGGCCAAGAAACAGTGGGGTTATGACAAGCTAACCAGGGTAGGCCCAGCACCACGGGATACACAGAAGAGTCAATAAGGAAGAGACTAATTCTCTCCGAATGACCCCCCTGCGTCACCATGCCCAAAGGCGCGGTGACCTCCCTAATTAACCCTGACCCTAATGGTCGACTATCTAAGGCATGACCGGGGAAGGGCATATCGACGGGAACGATGGGGATCCCTAAACTATGGGCTAAAGCACTATCAATAAAATTCCCAGACGCGCCTGAATCGACCTGAGCATTATGCTGGGAATGCGGGTAAAACTCAGGGAACGTGACAAACACAAACATCTGTGCAACAGAGGACTCTGGGTGAGAATGGTGCCGGCTCACCTGGGGTGACACCAGAGCGCCCTGCCTGCTGCCTCAACTCCCAGAGGAACCAACCCGGCACCGACCGGCAGTGTGACCTCTGCATCCACAGATGGTGCACGAGCGAGAACCCCCTCCGGTCTCCCTGCGCACTGCCCCTCCCAGCTCCATGGGTATCGGAGAGGGGGTGCGGGAGGATGGAACTACCAGCGGTAATGGTCGATCAGGGCCCTGTTGTTCCATCCCACGCCGGCAGCCAGGGTCCTAAACTCCAGGGTGAACTCCTGGGCGCTCTTCATCTCCTGCCTCAGATGGTAGAGGCGCTCACCCGCCGCTCTACCCTCGAGCGGGCAGTCGAAGACTGCCCGGAAACGGCAGGTGAACTCCTCAAACTGGTCCAACGCCGCATCTCCCTCTCACCACATGGCGTTGGCCCACTCCAGGGCTTTCCCGGTGAGGCACGAGACGAGGGCGGACACCCTCTCACGGCCCGATAGAGCCGGGTGAACGGTGGCCAGATAGAGGTCTAATTGTAATTAGAACCCCTGGCAGTTCGCAGCCCCCCCGTCGTACTCCTGGGGCAAGGAGAGACGGATCCCACTGGGTTCAGGTGGGAAAGGGGTGCTCAAGAGAGACCCCGGTTGTGCTGGTGGAGGTGCTGGAAGAACTCCCTGTCTCTCCCAGCGGTCCATTGTCCAGACAACGCGATCCATGGCGGTACCAAGATGGTGAAGTATTACTGCATGCTCCTGGACGCGCTCCTCCACCTCAATGGCCGGGGTACCTTTTCCTCCTGCTGACTCCACAGTGCCGGTCGGTGATTCTGTAATGGGTGTGTGCTGGTGGCAGGGAAGTCAGGCGCAGGAGAACGAACATGGTATAAACGGAGTCGTTTAACTTCTCTAGGGCCAGTGGGATGATTTCGTCCCACCTACGTAACAGCCAGTGAAATCCCGTGGCGCGTTATTCAAATACCTTAGAAATGCTATTACTGTCACGCCCTGACCAGGTGAACTCTTCTATTTTGGGTCAGGGTGTGGCATTTCTATAGTTTATTTTCTATGTTTTTGGTATAGCCTTGCTTTGGGGCGTATTTCTATGTTGGGTTCTGTCGATTCCCAATCAGAGACAGCTGTCACTAGTTGCCTCTGATTGGGGAATCATATTTAAGTTCCTTTTCCCCCCACGATGTTTGTGGGTTGTTGTCTCTTTTTGTTGGAGCAGTAGCGATACGTTTATTCTCTGTTTTGACCGTGTTATTTCAGTCTGTAATAAATAACATGAGTTCGCTCCCAGCTGCGCCTTGGTCCACTTCTTCCTTCCTGCACGACGATCGTTACAATTACTTCAATTTCTCAAACATATGACTATTTTACACCATTTTAAAGACAAGGCTCTCGTTAATCTAACCACACTGTCCGATTTCAAAAAGGCTTTACAACGAAAGCAAAACATTAGATTATGTCAGCAGAGTACCCAGCCAGGCTAGCTATTTAGACACCCAGCAAGTTTAGCCTTCACCAAACTCCGATTTACTATTAGAAAAGTTTGATTACCTTTGGTGTTCTTCGTCAGAATGCACTCCCAGGACTTCTACTTCAATAACAAATGTTGGTTTGGTCCCAAATAATCCATAGTTATATCCAAACAGCGGCGTTTTGTTCGTGCGTTCAAGACACTATCCGAAAGGGTAAAGAAGGGTGACGAGCACGGCGCATTTCGTGACAAAAAATGTGTAAATATTCCATTACCGTACTTCGAAGCATGTCAACCGCTGTTTAAAATCAATTTTTATGCCATTTTTCTCGTAAAAAAGCGCTAATATTCCGACCGGGAATCTGCGTTTAGGTAAAAAGACAAAGGAAAATAAAGCACGGGGTCGACTCGTGCACGCGCCTAAGCCCATAGTTCTCTGATCGGCCACTTGCCAAAAGCGATAATGTGTTTCAGCCTGGGGCTGCCTCGATATCATTCAGCTTTTTCCCGGGCTCTGAGAGCCTATGGGAGCCGTAGGAAGTGTCACGTTACAGCAAAGATCCTCAGTCTTCAATAAACAGAGACAAGAAGAACAAGATCTTGTCAGAGAGTGCACTTCCTGTAAGGAATCTTCTCAGGTTTTTGCCTGCCATATGAGTTCTGTTATACTCACAGACACCATTCAAACAGTTTTAGAAACTTTAGGGTGTTTTCTATCCAAAGCCAATAATTATATGCATATTCTGGTTACTGGGCAGGAGTAGTAACCAGATTAAATCGGGTACGTTTTTTATCCGGCCGTGTCAATACTGCCCCCTACCCCGAACAGGTTAATAAGTGCTCACAAAACTCCGAAAACCAAAATATACAAAATAATAAAAGTGGGTACAAAACCCTTCACACCAGAACATAACTTGCACATCACATACAAACAAACAATCACAGACAAGGACATGGGGGGAAACAGAGGGTTAAATACACAACATGTAATTGATGAGATTGGAACCAGGTGTGATGTAAGACAAGACAAAACCAATGGAAAATGAAAAATGGATCAGCGATGGCTAGAAGGTCAGTGACGTCGACCGCCTAACACCGCCCGAACAAGGAGAGGGACCGATTTCGGCGGAAGTCGTGACAGGAACCTTATTACTAAAATGCTGTTGGATCTGACATGTTGAGATAATAAAGACGTTCAATATTTTTAACTGTTTGCCTGGATATCATTATTTAATGAGTTTTACCATTAGACATTGAGATCTTTATAATTTGTTTAGTTTTCATAATGAATGGAAAGCTCAGCTTTGGAAACTGATTTGACTAATACATTTCAGTTAATGAACCTCTCAATGAACGCTTGGCTGATTGGGCCACATTTTGTCCCAGTCAAAAGGAGATCTACAGCGATACTAATACTGAAGACATTATAAACCCACTGGTCTTCATGATGTTACTAGTACTGAAACCATGTGCTCTAAACCCACTGGTCTTCATGATGTTACTAATACTGAAACCATGTGTTCTAAACCCACTGGTCTTCATGATGTTACTAATACTGAAGCCATGTGCTCTAAACTCACTGGTCTTCATGATGTTACTAATACTGAAGACATTATAAACCCACTGGTTTTCATGATGTTACTAATACTGAAGACATTATAAACCCACTGGTTTTCATGATTTTACTAATACTGAAGACATTATAAACCCACTGGTCTTCATGATGTTACTAATACTGAAGACATATTATATACCCACTGGTCTTCATGATGTTACTAATACTGAAGACATATTATAAACCCACTGGTCTTCATGATGTTACTAATACTGAAACCATGTGTTCTAAACCCACTGGTCTTCATGATGTTACTAATACTGAAGCCATGTGTTCTAAACCCACTGGTCTTCATGATGGTATTAACACTGAAGCAGTGTGCTCTAATCTCACTGGAACTCTCTGGGGACATGTGAACATCTGGCTACGGTGCTGCTCTATTCTGGGAGTGTTGCAATAACACTGCCCATGCAAATATTACTTTCAACCATACCACAGCTCACAATCTCCAAGCCTCAAATCCTCTGGGACTGGGGCAGCTGTGTGAGTTTGACTAGGGCTGACTAGTGCTGGGGAAGCAGACTTCACGCTGGACTTTGCATAATGTTCAAGTTGGGGACTTCACTCTCAGGTCTTTATATAGCTATGAATTTTAATCAAAGCTTAAAAAAAATCTAAACCTATTCTGAATTTTGTTCAACACGTCCTTCAAAATAAAGCATTTTCTACAGCTCTATACCCTTTGTGGTCCCAGTATGTTTACAAAGATTTAACATTTTTGCAGAATATATTGAGAGATATGTACATGATCATAGTCCGTAGACAGTCTAACCAATTACATTATTGTATTGTAGTGTCATATTTCAAAGAATTTGTTATTCGAATATGGGATACTCCGAAGCTCTGCAGCTGTTGAGTCAGAGCAGTTCCTCTTTAGCTGAGGGAGGTTTTTGTACAATGCTTTAACACTGTGTGAACGGATAGCTGTAACCCTGCTGACAGTAGTAATCTCCTGCATCTTCAGCCTGGACTCCAGTGATGGTCAGAGTGAATTGAGTACCAGATCCACCTCCATTGAAACGACCTGGAATCCCAGACTGACGGTTTTTAGCATAATAAACCAGGAGATTAGGAGCTTCTCCAGGTTTCTGCAGGTACCAGCTAAGCACATTACCAGTACTTGAACTGGCTGTACAGCTGATAGAGACAGTCTCTCCTGGGTGAACAGACTGAGATTTAGGAGACTGAGTCAGAATTATATCTGCTGATGATTCTGAAAAATTAAACAAAATTCAAGAAAGGCTGATTAGTAAGGTTATCACAACAACAAGCATATCATAAAGCATAGCCTATCACGCTAAATGTTAAAGTGTTTTTTAAAATTCTGTCATGTTAAATTAACGAATGAAGTGTAACTCTGAATCCAATCCCATCATGAATCAAAGTTAGTCAAAGTGTCTTTCACCCTGAACAAGGAGCCCCAGTGTCCCCAGCAGTAGAATCAGTGACATCATCATTGTGCTGCGTGTCAGTGGCTCTGAAAGGAGTGAACAGTCACTGATCAACACTGGGGTTTTAAATGTATTTGGAGCAGTGAAGCAGGACAGCTATGCAAATGTCTCATATTTTACGCAAATGTGCGCGCGCACACACACACAGATAAAATAAGTCAGCAGTTTCCAAAAATATGCTTACTCTATATCAAATCTGAGAATACTAAAATCATAGACAAACCACACATTGTAACAACTATTAAATGGGTGTCACGAGTGTCGTAAAAATTGGTCCAAATTGGTGCAGCGGGAACGTGTACACACATCTTCTTTATTAAATAAAAAGAAGAAAAAACAAAAGAAACACGTATACAAGACAACAAACGCCACTAACAATCCAAACATGTGCATAGACACTAAACAGGAGACAACAACCCACAATTCCCATTACAAACACACCCCTATACATAGGACCTTCAATCAGAGGCAACGAGGAACAGCTGCCTCCAATTGAAAGCCAATCCCAATAAACTAAACATAGAACTAAACAACCTAGATCTAACATAGAAATACACTAACCTAGAACATAACCCCAAAAACCCTGGAACACTCTAAACAAACACCCCTCTACATACCACGTGACCCAAAAACCCCGGAACACTCTGAACAACCACCCCTCTACATAACACATAGCCAAACAAACCCCGAAACCCTCAAAACAAACAACCCCCTGCCACGTCCTGACCAAACTACAATAACAAATAACCCCTTTACTGGTCAGGACGTGACAATGGGGCCTAAATTGACTCGCCCACACAGTGTTTGATGTCCCTCAACAGTGTTTGATGTCCCAGGAGAAGGTAAATTAAGCTTAACAGTAGAATTGCTGGCTCTAGAGTATGTCCTTCAAACCTTTTCATGTGGACAGTAGTGGAGCTCTGTCTTCCTCCTCTGACCACAGTGTGTAATGGCAGTTTGAGTGACGGGTAGAGTGGGTGTTTTAATTTAAGTTAAAGGTCTCCAGAACCGTATTAAAAAAAAGTCACACGCTCTATATAACCATTCAGTTGTTGGGAGCAAATGTAGTGTGCAACTTTCTTTCATTCTTTTATACAATTTAGTTTCCATTAGTCAGCACCTATTCAAGCATTATTGGGCTGTTCATCAGCTCATGCGTTATATTACCCTATCATAACCACAAAAAACTGTTATAGTTTCAAAATATGTTCTAAACTACCATGCCATGTCGATCTCATGGACTGTCATTCTTGGCATATACACTGGGGACTAAAGATTAGTGGCAGAGGGAGGAGGGAGGACTGACACAATCATATCAGTCATATCTGATATCAAAGGTGTTGAGGGCTTCTCATTCATATAGAAATAAAGCCTATCGTGTTGATTATATGGTTTACAGTATAAATATTTAGGATTTAGCCTTTTTCTTGTTTTGAACCGAAAGGTATGAATGATCCTTTGGGTGGGGATAAATTTGTCTGTCCATGTACCAAATGTGTTACATCTGACATATATGGCAAGTTCTACCTTAATTTGGTCCAGAAACATTTTATTTGGCAGTGTTGGCAAGTTGTCTCACTTCTTGTTGTGGCCTAGACTGAAACGGACATGGTTGAACCCATGTTGGACATCAGAGAGGTGTAAGGTATGAAATGCATGTTTTTATTGATCTATTTAGGCAGAAATGTTGTTGAATAGATCTGCGTTTTTTTATTGTGCTCAATGCTAAAAAACCTGTCAAGATTTTGACATAGAATGAGGCAACTTAACAAGTGTGATGAAGTAATTTAACACATTATGGGAAGTTGGATCTCGTCTGAACGAAATCAGAAGTAGCCTTTATGTAGCCAACTGTAAGAGAAATGAAATATATTTTTATTCATGAAAACAAAATCTATTTATTCTTGCATGGGAAATATGAGAAGCAATATAATTTAGGACTTGACCAATGGAGGTCAAGCTTGAATCGGGGTTGAATCACCAAAGGAACTAATCTAGACTACCCTATAGAAAGTACTGGCTATACAGACAGCTTGCTGGAGGCCCAGAGTCCAGCCAGGCAGGAGAGTATTGATCCACACAGAACCGTATAAAAAGAAAGTCACACACTCAATATAACCATTCAATTGTTGGGAACATATTTACAAGATGTCGGAGGATGCCAGGTTCAGCATGAGGCACAGGGTAAAGTTGGGGTGTCGGGAAGAGCTGCGCAGGATGACCACCAGAACAGCTAAAGTCAGAAGTTAGGTTGGAGTCATTAAAACTCGTTTTTCAATCACTCCACAAATTTCTTGTTAACAAACCATAGTTTTGACAAGCAAGTCGGTTAGGACATCTACTTTGTGCATGACACAAATAATTTTTCCAACAATTCTTTACAAACACATTACTTCACTTATAATTCACTGTATTACATTTCTAGTGGGTCAGAAGTTTACATACACTAAGTTGACTGTGCCATTAAACAGCTTGGAAAATTACAGAAAATGATGTCATGGCTTTAGAAGCTTCTGATAGGCTAATTGACATCATTTGAGTCAATTGGAGGTGTACCTATGGATGTATTTCTAGGCCTACCTTTAAACTCAGTGCTTCTTTGCTTGACATCATGGAGAAATCAAAATAAAATCAGCCAAGACCTCAGAAAAAAATTGTAGACCTCCACAATTCTGGTTCATCCTTGGGAGCAATTTACAAATGCCTGAAGGTACCACGTTCATCTGTACAAACAATAGTACGCAAGTATAAACACCATGGGACCACGCAGCCGTCATACCGCTCAGGAAGGAGACGCGTTCTGTCTCCTAGAGATGAACGTACTTTGGTGCGAAAGGTGCAAGTCAATCCCAGAACAACAGCAAAGGACCTTGTGAAGATGCTGGAGGTAACAGGTACAAAATAATCTATATCCACAGTAACACAAGCCCTTATCGACATAGGCTGAAAGGCCGCTCAGCAAGGAAGAAGCCACTGCTCCGAAACCGCCAGAAAAAAAGCCACACTACGGTTTGCAACTGCACATGGGGACAAAGATCGTACTTTTTGGAGAAATGCCCTCTGGTCTGATGAAACTTTTGTGGGCAGAACTGAAAAAGGATGTGCGAGCAAGGAGGCCTACAAACCTGACTCAGTTACACCAGCTCTGCCAGGAGGAATGGGCCAAAAATCACCCAACTTATTGTGGGAAGCTTGTGGAAGGCTACCCAAAACATTTGACCCAAGTTAAACAATTTAATGGCAATGCTACCAAATACTAATTGAGTGTATGTAAACTTCTGACCAACTGGGAATGTGATGAAATGAATATAAGCTGAAATAAATAATTCTCTCTACTATTATTCTGACATTTCACATTCTTAAAATAAAGTGGTGATCCTAAGTGACATGACAGGGAATTTTTACTAGGATTAAATGTCAGGAATTGTGAAAAACTGTGTTTAAATGTATTTCGTTAAGGTGTATGTAAACTTCCGACTTCAACTGTATGTTACCAGGGAGGCACAGCGCACAGCACAGCCCCAGGACGATGTTCGAAATCAGGGGGCCTAAATCCGGGGAGGTGGGGTCCATGCTGGAGGTGTTGGAGGAATTCAGGTGCTGCATGGTCGATGAAAGATAAGAGATCTAAGAGCTATCTAGAAGACAGTAGACTTTAGACATCTAATTCTTTGTTTCTCGAAAATAATGGATACTGTTAAAACAGTCTGTTCACTAGAAAACAGAGTCTGCTTAAAATCCTCGCAAGTTTTTCTCTTCTCTTTGTCTCATGTCATAGAGTGATAATAAGTGAACGGTGTGGGTTAACCTCTGGTCAGCTTCCTCCTGATGAGCTGTGTATTTTTTGTTGTTGCATTTACCCATTTTTCTCCCCAATTTGTAGTTACAGTCTTGTCCCATCGCTACAACTCCCCTACGGACTCGGGAGAAGCGTATGTTGAGAGCCATGCGTCCCCCAAAACACACCCCTGTCAAGCCACACTGCTTCTTGACACACTGCTCACTTAACCCGGAAGCCAGCCGTACCAATGTGTCGGAGTAAACACCTTCCAGCTGGTGATGAAAGTCAGCTTGTAGGCTCCTGGCCCACCACAAGGAGTCGCTAGAGTGCGATGGGACAAGGTCATTTCTGACCTTGCATACTGTATAGATGCATTGATGATCTTATGAGACAAGAAACTAAGATTCAAAATGAAATAAATACTATGCAAGATCATGTGTCACAACTTGTGTGAATAGTTGAATATACCTTTTCATTGGACCTCGAATATTAAGCTATTATTTTTGGTTCAAAGACCCTGTCGAGTAAATCGTACCAGTATTCATTATATTGTAATGTGTCTTTTAAGTGTATATAATTGTTGTAAGATTGTTATAATCAACTTACATTTTCTTCTTCAGCATTCAGCTGCAAAGTCTTCCTTAGTTTTGCTATCAATTTCCTATTTCGCTATCTTATTTGATCTCATTTGCTATTTTATATGCTATGTTATATGTTATTTGCTATCTGTTGAAAAGTCTTGCTGTCTTGCGAAGTTAGGCTGTTCTGCTGTTCATATCAATCATATCAATTACGTTTTTTTTTTTTCTTTCTTTTAAATTACACATACCTATATTAATTTTCTAAAACGCATACATTTTTTAATGAGTCTTTTAAATTAAATGTATATTATTGTTAGATGTTTACAGTCAGCTGGAACTTACTTCCTCAGCACAGGCATTTTATCAACCTATTTTAATAAATTCATCATTTAAGAATTGTTCATACATTCTGTTGAATGTTCTTCAAAAAAATTATATTATAAATAATTATCTAAATACAGTTTGATTCATAGGATTTATTCCATTATAATAAGGGAAGCATGTTCAAATATTTTAAATATTACAATTTTGAAGATAGTTTCATGTATTTTCAGTCATCTCATGTAGTTATAATATGCTTCAGTAGCTACTCAAAGGGAAGTGAAAGAGTGACATAAAGACTGATAAACCAGCTGTCTGTTTGTTTGAGGAACAGAAACCTACTGATGGACAAAGCCTTCATTTACAGCTAAGATGTTAAACTGCTGCATCATTATTGTCGTATCAGTCTGGTGATTGATTGACAGTTCCCCTTGCCCTAACTTCCCACCTGTCTCCTAGGTGATGTTCGTCCCACCTTGACAGTCCTGCCCCCCTCCAGTGTGGTGCTGCAGCAGGGGAAGGCCACTCATGTGCCTGGCCAACAAGGGCTTCCCCTCAGACTGGAAGCTGGGCTGGAAGGTGGACGGTAGCAGCAGCAGCAGCACCTGGGAGGTGACCGGGAGCCCCGGGGTCCAGGAGAAGGATGGCCACTACAGCTGGAGCAGCACCCTGACCCTCCCTGTTGACCAGTGGAAGAAGGTGGGCTCTGTGGTCTGTGAGGCCACCCAGGGCTCCCAGTCTCCACTCTCTGAGACACTGAGGAGAGACCAGTGTTCTGATTAATGAGCTCCCCCCTCTGACTCCACTGTTTTTACTCTGCACCTCTCCTTCTTACTGTTCCAGCAATACCAGCACACTGGTCTAATGCTGGGCTGGATCCTGTGTGGGAATCCTTCCTCCAGCTGGAGCTTTTAGCATAGTGGAACAAACACCAGAATATATGTCTGATTCTGATGTCAAATAGATCTGCTTGGCTTTCATATCACATGTGTTCTGAACCTTATTACTGTAAGGCTGTTGGTTCTGACATGTTGAGATAATAAAGACGGTCAATATTTTAAATGGTTTGCCTGGATATCATTATTTAATGACTTTTACCATTAGACATTGAGATCTTTTTGATTTATTGCATTTTATAAGGAATGTCGATCTCTCTACCCTGGAAAGTGATTTTCCTAATACATTTTACTCAATCAACCTCTCACAATGAATGTTTGGCTGATTTGGTACAAGTCAAAAGGATATCTACAGTGATACTAATACTGAAGCCATGTTCTCTAGACTCCCCAGACTTTATGATGTTACCAGAGCCATGTATTAGAGAGGACATTGAGGTTTCTGCATTATGATGTATTTACATGACACTTCAACATTCTGTGGCAGACATAGTAGCTCCCCATTAACATTACAACAATGCTGTGTAACTGAATGTCTAGAATTAGAACAATATTACAAACTCTAAAAGTTGGCCTAACTCTCTAAATGTATGACTCTAGATGTTACCAATACTGAAGCCATGTGCTCCAAGCTCAATGGAACTCTCTGTGAACAGGTGAACATCTGGCCATGGTACTGCTCTATTCTGGGAGTGTTGTGGTCACCCTGCCCATGTAAATCTGAGTTTCAACCCCACCAGAGTTCACAATCACTCAGCCTCAAATCCTCTGGGACTGGGGCAGCTGTGTGTCTGACTAAAGAACTGAACATGGGCTGGGGAAGCAGACTTTACACTGGACTTTGCATAACGTTCAAATGGGGAATTCAGTCTAATGGGTTTGTATACAGTATGTAGACTATTTTTATTTGTGACACGTATAATAATCTTATTAAAGTAGTACTTCTTGAATGGAATCGATATGACTATTCAATCTCTCAAGGTTGGAGGGGTATAGAAGATGACCAGGGCATGAATAGTTGGGTTCGGACAGGATCAACATTCATGCTGTTGTGGAATGAAATTAGTGCTTATTACAATATCAAGATAAATCAAAGCGTGAATTTTTTTTAAACCTATTCTGAATTTTGTTCAACATATCCTTCAAAAGAAAGCATTTTCCACAGCTCTGTATCCTTAGTGGTCCCAGTGTGTTAACACATTTTGTTGCAGAATATATTGAGAGATATGTACAATATCATAGTCTATTGACAAGTCTAACCAAATACATTATTCTATTGTAGTGTCATATTTGATTTTTTGGAGTTTAGCATACTTTAGAATACAGGAGACTCTGTAGCTCTGCAGCTGTTGAGTCAGAGCAGTTCCTCTTTAGCTGAAGGAGGTTTTTGTACGACGCTCTAACACTGTGTGAAAGGAGAGCTGGCACCCTGCTGACAGTAGTAATCTCCTGCATCTTCTTCCTGGACTCCACTGATGGTCAGAGTGAATTGAGAACCAGATCCACTCCCACTGAAACGACCTGGAATCCCAGACTGACGGCTTGTAGCACGATAAACCAGGAGTTTAGGAGCTTCTCCAGGTTTCTGCAGGTACCAGCTGGAGATTATTACCAGTGCTTGAACTGGCTGTACAGCTGATAGAGACAGTTTTTCCTGGACGAACAGACTGAGATTTAGGAGACTGAGTCAGAATTATGTCTGCTGATGATTCTGAAAAATAAACCAAAGTAAAGAAAGGTTGTTTAGTAAGGTTATCACAACAACAATTATTTTTTTAAAGTATAGCCTATCAAGCTAAATGTTAACATGTTTGAAAAAATTCTGTCGTGTTAAATTAACGAATGAAGTGTAATTCTGAAGCCAAACTCATCATGAATCAAAGTTGGTCAAAGTGTCTCTCACCCTGAACAAGGAGCCCCAGTGTCCCCAGCAGTAGAATCAGTGACATCATCATTGTGCTGCGTGTCAGTAGCTCTGAAAGGAGTGAACAGTCACTGATCAACACTGGGGTTTAAACGTATGTGGAGCAATGAGGCAGGACAGATATGCAAAGCTTTCATATTTTACGCAAATACACACACTGTGCTTGTGTAGACACCCAGATAAATGATGTGAACAGTTTCCAGAAGTAGGCCTACTGTGTATTGTATTTGAGAATACTGAAATCATAAATCTCACAATGTAACAACTATATCTTAAATGAGGCCTATTTTTCGTGCAATTTTTTTTGGATTGAACACACACAAGAATGGTGTATAGGTATAAAAGACAGGTATACAATTCTTATCTAAACATAAAAGAGCAGACAGAAACAACAAGACCCACAGTTCTGGGTACAAAACAAATAATACAAAACACGACATACAGAACAAGGACAGGTAGAAAGAAAAAGGGTAGATGTCACCCCCCCTATTCACCTCCCGACTGCTCGGGTGGCGGGGCCAGCACATGCTGCCCAAAGGTAGATAAAAATATTACAATTGAGAGTGCGTTAAAATGTACAAATTCCCAGCGCCGACTGGTGGAAGTAAGAGAGGAAAGGCTGCCAGATTTGATCAAATGTTGATAATTTATTGTTCAGAATATATCTAATTCTTTCTAAGTGTACAGTGTTTGCCAATTCGCTGATCCATAATTTGGTAGAGGGAACTTCCTTCCTTTTCCAAAACAACAAGATACATTTTTTTTGCTGAAATGAGGCTTTAAGAGACTAGTTGTTTTGGGGGGTTGGTTAATCTGTTTACGGTTTCTGACACTCCCAGAATGATCAGAAGCGGGTCTGGGTCTATTGAAGTCTCCAGAACTTCAGAGAGGATCCTAAAAATTCCACACCAACAACCATAAAAGTTAGAGCATAGGGCAAAGCAGTGGAGTAGTGGACCCTTCACAGCATGACATTTATCACACATAGGGGATGTATCAGGAAATATCCTATGCAGTTTGGTTTTGGAATAGTGTAATCTGTGTAATACCTTGACTTGTATGAGACGATGTCTGGAGTTAATGGAGCAGGTGTGGATATACTCCAAGCTATCTTCCCAGTCTGCCACAGAAATGTCAGTCCCTAGCTCTTCCTCTCATTAAATGAGGCCTATTTTGACCCACTTACACAGTGGTTTATGTCCCTCAACAGTGGTTTATGTCCCAGGAGAAGGTAAATTAAGTTTAACAGTAGAATTGCTGCCTCGACGTGTTTCAAACCTTCTCAAGTCGGACAGTAGTGGAGCTCTGTCTCTCTCCTCTGACCAGACTGTGTAATGGCAGTTTGTGTGATGTGTAGACCTGGTGTTTTACTATAAGTTCAAGCTCTATAAAAAGAAAGTCACACACTCCATATACCCATTCAGTTGTTGGGAGCATATGTAGTGTGCAACTTTCATTCTTTCTTTTTTATACAGTTTACTTTGTACAGTCAGCACCTCTACAAAACATTTTGGGGTGTGCATCACCGTATCATAATCAACGGGAAAAAATATATAGTTTCAATATATGTTTAAAACTACAGTATCATGTCGATCTCATGTATTGTCAATCCTTGCATCTACACTGGGGACTAAAGATAGGAGGCAGAGGGAGGACTGATAGAGTCATATCATATCAAAAGGTGTTGAGGGCTTCTCTTTCATAAAGAAATTTAGCCTATAGTCTTTAATACAAGGCTTACAGTATCAATATTGAGGATTTAGCCTTTTTCTAATTTTGAACCGAAAGGCATGATCCTTTGGGTGGGATAAAGTTGTTTGTCCGTGTACCAGGTGTTGTTAGATCAGGAAATACAGTATATGGTAATGTTGTTTGGCAGTGTTGGCAAGTTGTCTCACTTCTTGTTGTGGCCTAGACTGAAACGGACATGCTTGAACCCATGTTGGGCATTAGAGTGGTGTAAGGTTTGAAAGTCATGTTTTTATTGATCTATTTAGGCAGAAATGTTGTTGCGTACAGTAGTGTGGTTGTTTTTCTAGTGTGTTTTTCCATTGTGCTCACTGATCATGTACCTGTCGAGATCTTGACATAGAATGAGGCACATTCTATGATGAAATTGTCCAACACTTTATGGGAAGTTGAAGCTCGTCCGAACCAAAGCAGATGTAGCCTACCTGTAGCCTACTTTAAGATAAATAAAACAGATATTTATTCATGAAAACCAAATCTATTTATTTATGTATGGGAGAGCTGAGAAGCAATAGAATATGAATTTCACCAATGGAGGACAACCTTAAAGGGTGATAGGTCACCAAAGGAACAAATCTTGGCTACCATATGGATACCTAGAAAGTACAGGCTATGAAGACCCAAAGTCAGCAACCCAAAATGAGGGTTTTGTTGAGGGAAAAATAGCAGGGGTGATGGACCCCTATTTGGCTGCTCTAAAAACCAAGCCAAAACACCTTAAAAATGTATATTTTGTTTTTGGAGTACCTGCATCCTGGTCTCAGACGATTACTTGGCCTCCTTTGTGAGATGAAGACGTACAAGAAGGGGTCCAGGCAGCTGTTGATAAACGTAAAGCTCCGGACAACATGTGCTGCTGCGCTCCTGTGGCACAGCAGCACTGTCGACGCCTCAATTGGGAAGTCTGCAGCACCACACACTTTGTCATCATGGGGTACTGTGTGTAGATTGCTGAGAAAAAAAGCATATTTAAACAATTTTAGAAGAAGGCTGTAACGTAACAAAATATGTACAAAGTCAAGGGGTCTGAATACTTTCCGAAGGCACTGTATATACTATACATGCCAGTCTCTCTTGGCTAAGAGTTGAGGAGAGACTGGCTGCATCACTTCTTCTTTTTATAAGAAACATTCATGTGTTGAAAATTCCAAATTGTTTGCTAAGTCAACTTACACAGAGCTCTGACACACACACACACACACACACACACACATACCAGATTGTTGATGTAGTTCTGTCTTTGAGCTGTTCTTGTCTATTAATGTTCTGTATTATGTCATGTTTCATGTTTTGTGTGAACACCAGGAAGAGTAGCTGCTGCTTTTGCAACAGCTATTAAAATACCAAACTCCTCTAAAATGAGGTATGACTGATATGACTGTGTCAGTCCTCCCTCCTATCTTTAGTCCCCAGTGTAGATGTAAGGATTGACAGTCCATGAGATCGACATGATTCTGTAGTTTAAAACATAGTTTATAACTATAATAATGTTGTTGTTTTATGGGGGGGGTTATGATTGGAGGGTAAAAAGCATGAGCTGACACAAAAAACCTTTGTTGAGGTGCTGACTAACGGAAAGTAAACCCTATGAAAATAAACAAGAAAAGTTGCACACACTAGATGTGCTCCCAACAATTGAATGGGTATATAGAGAGTGCGACAGTAAAACACCCACTCTACACATACACAGACTGCCATTACACACTGTGGTCTGAGGAGGGCGACAGAGCTCCACTACTGTCCACCATGAGAAGCTTTGAAGGATATGCAGTAGAATGTTTTATTTTTTTAAATGTTTTATTTAACCTTTATTTAACTAGGCAAGTCAGTTAAGAACAAATTCTTATTTACAATGACGGCATACCCCAGACAAAGCCGTACAACGCTGAACCAACTGTGAGACACCCAATGGGACTCCCAATCACGGCCGGATGTGATACAGCATGGAATCGAATCATTGACTGTAGTGACCCCTCTTGCACTGACATGCAGTGCCTTAGACCGCTGCACCCCTCGGGAGCCCCAAAGCAGTAATTCTACTGTTCAGCTTAATTGACCTTCTCCTGGGACTGACAACCACTGTTGAGGGACATAAACTACTATGTAGGCGGGTCAAACTAGTCCTCATTTAAGATATAGTTGTTATAATGTGTGGTTTGTTTATGATTTTCGTATCCTCAAATGTGATATACACTAGGCCTACCTTTGGAAACTGCTGACTTCATTTATCTGTGTGTATGTGCGCGGTGCGTGTATTTGCATAAAGATCGAGCTTTGCATATATGTCCTGCCTCATTGCTCCACATACTTTTATAACCTCAGTGTTGATCAGTGACTGTTCACTCCTTTCAGAGCCACTGACACGCAGCACAATGATGATGTCACTGATTCTACTGTTGTGGACACTGGGGCTCCTTGTTCAGGGTGAGAGACACTTTGACAACTGTGATTCATTAAGGGTTTGGCTTCAGAGTTGCACTTCATTTGTTAATTTAACATGACAGATTAAATACGGATTTAGCTTGATAGGCTATGCTTTACGATATGCTTGTTGTTGTGATAACCTTACTAATCAACCTTTCTTTCCTTTTGTTTATTTTTCAGAATCATCAGCAGATATAATTCTGACTCAGTCTCCTAAATCTCAGTCTGTTAGTCCAGGAGAGACTGTCTCTATCAGCTGTACAGCCAGTTCATATATTAGTATTTATATCCAATGGTACTTGCAGAAACCTGGAGAAGCTCCTAATCTCCTGGTTTATGATGCTACAAACCGTCAGTCTGGGATTCCAGGTCGTTTCAGTGGGAGTGGATCTGGTTCTCAATTCACTCTGACCATCACTGGAGTCCAGAAAGAAGATGCAGGAGATTACTACTGTCAGCAGCGTAACAGCTTTCCGTTCACACGGTGTTGGAACGTCGTACAAAAACCTCCCTCAGCTAAAGAGGAACTGCTCTGACTCAACAGCTGCAGAGCTACAGAGTCTCCTGTATTCTAAAGTATTCAAAACACCAAATAATCTAAATATGACACTACAATAGAATAATGTATTTGGTTAGACTTGTCAATAGACTATGATATTGTACATATCTCTCAATATATTCTGCAACAAAATGTGTTAACACACTGGGACCACTAAGGATACAGAGCTGTGGAAAATGCTTTCTTTTGAAGGACATGTTGAACAAAATTCAGAATAGTTTTTAAAAGCTATGATTTATCTTCATCTTGTACGGAGAACCTTTTTCAGTACACAATAGCATGAATGTTGACCTTGTCCAAATCCAACATCCCAACTATTCATGCCCTACAAACCCTGAAAGAGTGAATTCAATCATATCAATTCTATTCTGGGAAGTGATAAAACCTACAGCATGCATTTCATAGAACGAGTTGGTGTTTGTTTAATGTAAGGTACCAGGGAGAGATGGCTTGGGTATGGATAATGATGAGAGGAACCTTGTCTTAGGGGCCAAACTCTGGTTTCTGTACAATAAGAACTGTCTTCACGGCTCATGTCTCATACAGCAGAGTGGAATTTACGCTACCTTCCACTGAGTTGTATTATTTTCCACAGAACACAGAGAGCCCGAATTGATTATCCCTTTTATACCGTGACTATAATTCAACACATTTGTCGCTAGAAATGTGTTAATTTGCAGGCAGAAATGTGTTTAACATCCACTGATGTAGATTTCTAGATAGCTCCAAAAGTTGGCTTGGTAACCAAGCAAACAAACCAGCAAACCAAACCATCAGTCTTAGCTTGCTATTATGAAAATTGAATAAAACAATGCCAATAATGTTTTTAATTCAACTTTTGCTTTCAAAAGTAGCTCAATAGAACATGTAAGAATTAACTACAGCCATTGAATTCTACCGTGCTGATTCACCGTGCATTATTTAAGCAATAAGGCAAGACGGGGTGTGGTATATGGCCAATTTACCAAGGCTAAAGGGCAGTTCTTAAGCACGACGCAACGCGACGCAACGCGGATACAGCCCTTAGCTTTGGTATATTGTCAATATACCGCAAACCCCTGAGGTGCCTTATTGCTATTAGAAACTGGTTAGCAACATAATGAGAGCCGTAAAATGCATGTTTTGTCATACCTGTGGTATACGGCCTGGCTGGCTGTCAGCCAATCAGCACACAGAACTCGAACCACATAGTTTTTAAAGGGAATTATACAACAGGTGGGTCCAATCCTGAATGCTGATTGGGTAAAACCGCATTCCAGACGGTTTCTATTCCACGAGTTACCACCAGCAAAATCTATGATATTAAAATGCCTATTTACTCTGTTCCACCTGACTGCTCAAACCATTGTCTCATCAGCCCAGCCAGCCAATTTATAAACTTGATAACCCCTATAAAAAGTATCTAGGCTTTGTCTCACATTTGTTTCAGACTAACATTTCATTTTCAAAAGCAGAGATTTGTATAAACCTTGCTGTCTGTCTCTTCAAAATGTGCAACATTGTTTCAATATTCAAATTCGATCTCCAGCTGTCCCATAGTAATGGACGTGTCGGGACGAGACAGACAGGAAGTGTTTCTCAGCCAGTCTAAATCATGGATCAGCTGGCATCATTTTTATGGATATATACAAAGAAATGTCAATTGAAAAAAGGTTCAACAAAATGTGGCTAGTTTGCAGTCTTTCCAGCTTCAGTTTGAAGTGATTGTGTTAGGTGTGTTGTTGGCTTGCTCCTCTGAACAACAGTGTCCTGATGAGTCAGCACATTTTCTAGGCCAGGCAATATCGCACCTCATTGTTATGGAGGTATCCAAATAAATGTCACTAAAAAACAGTTTAAACAAATGCAAATGCAGCTATTGTTGTTATTCTGGCTGCACTGTTTGACACGACTGTAAGTTAGCCGTAGTAGGCTAGCTAGCATGCAAGGAATAAGTATGTTGCCAGCCAGTATTGCAATGGAACATTTAGTACGAACGACTGGGTTGGGTCCATAGATAGAGAACAAAAAGACTGAACGACTGGGTCGCGTCTCTGGCAACCGAACCAATAGAACGAACCTCAGATTTTTGTCAGGACTAAATCTCATGGAAGGATGAAATAGCATGAATAAATGTTGGTAACCCATTGTATAAAAGTGATAATGCCCTCGAAGCCCATGTTTGGAGGATATATTGGCACAGTTTGCCAGCCCTCGACATCGCCTCGGGCCTAACAACACCGGTGACAATATATCCTCCAAACACCGGCTTCTCGGGCATAATCAATTAAATAATGCAAGCTCTAGAATGCCCTTCAAGCCAATTAGAAACATGTATTCAACAGTGCAGTGGTATAAAAAAAATGTATTGTCATTTTGGTCCTTGATCTACACAAAATACTGTAATGTCAAAATGGAGGAAGAATTCTAACATTTGTAAAACATTTATGAAAAATACAAAATGAATATTACATTTAGTCATTTAGCAGACACGTTTAGCAAACGCTCTTATCTTGATTGCATAAGTATTTACATCACTGAGTCAATACATGCCTTTGGCCTTTGGCAGTGATTACAGCTGTGTGTCTTTATGGGTAAGTCTTTAAGAGTTTTGCACCCCTGGATTTTACAATATGTGCACATTATTCTTTCACAAATTCTTCAAGCTCTGTCAAGTTGGTTGTTGATCATAGCTCGACAGCCATTTTCAAGTCTTGCCATAGATTTTCAATCAGATTTAAGTCCAAACTGTAACTACATGTAGGCCACTCAGAAACATTCAGTCAACTTGGCAAGAAACTCCAGTGTATACCAGTGCTCCCGCACAGTGGCTAACCGGCTATCTGCATTGTGTCCATCCCACCACCCGCCAACCCCTCTTTTACGCTACTGCTATACAGTAGCCTCACTACTGTATATAGCCTGTCTTTTTACTGTTGTTTTATTTCTTTACCTACCTATTGTTCACCTAATACCTTTTTTTGCACTATTGGTTAGAGCCTGTAAGTAAGCATTTCACTGTAAGGTCTACACCTGCTGTATTCAGCGCACGTGACAAATAAACTTTGATTTGATTTGATATATTTGGCCTTGTGTTTTAGGTTATTTTCCTGCTGAAAGATGAATTTGTCTCCCAGTGTCTGTTGGAAAGCAGACTGAAACTGGTTTTCTTCTAGGATTTTGTTTGTGCTTAGCTCTATTCCGTTTCATTTACCTGGAGAAAAAAAAAATACTATCCAAAGTGTAGTTAATAACTTCACTACGGTCAAAGCGATATACAATGTCTTCTTTTTTATTTTTACCCATCTACCAATAGTTGCCCTTCTTTGCGAGACATTGGAAAACCTCACTGGTCTTTCTGGTTAAATCTGTGTTTGAAATTCACTCCTCGACTGAGGGACCTTACAGATAATTGTATGTGTGGGGTACAGAGATGAGGTAGTTGTTTAAAAATCATGTTTAACACTATTAATGCACAAGGAGCGAGTCAATGAAACGTATTATGTGACTTGTTAAACCCATTTGTACTCCTGAACTTATTTAGACTTGCCATAACAAAGGGGTTGAATACTTATTGACTCAACACATTTCAGCTCTTCATTTTATATTAATTAGTAAAACAATTATAAAAACATAATTCCACTTTGATATTATGGGGTATTGTGTGCTTGCCAGTAAAACAAAATCTCAAATCTTAAATTTCTTGAAAAAGTAATGGCTGTGAATACTTTCTGAAGTGACTGTATATCAACATAATCCACAGCAGTTTTCATACTGTTGGAAGTTTAATGGGGAACATGAATGTGTCCAGTCTACTGGAGTTCCAGAGTGTACCAGTAGGGGGCATCAGTTACAATGCAGAATTCAGTGATCAGTTCCATGCCTCTGTTACCATTCCCCTCTGTGTCTGTCTGGAGGTTTTTGAACAGCCAGTCAATCAGACTCTATCACAGTGGTGGACTTTTGGTGGAGGGACCAAACTGAGTGTTGGCAGTAAGTATTCAGTTCTAGATCTTGACCTCTGATATCAAAAGCTAATACTTTTTCTTAACAATATGTATATTTATGTTTGGAGAATTTTTGTTGCATTTATTTTCCTTAGATGTAAATATAGTTAAATTAAAATGCCTATTCAAGATGTAATATATCAAACAAGGTTATACAGTGTGTATTCATTTGGAACAGGGATACTGTTCAAATCAGAGTGGTTTAGATAAATGTAGTTTTACAAAGAGCAAAAGCAGTGTCTCTATAGTGTCAGAGGTTTTTGTACGGCCGCTGAATGAGATTGTATCACTGTGGTTAACTTTTGGTGGAGGCACTAGACTGGATATTGGAAGTAAGTTTACCTACCTCTAATAAAGAACATGTTCTGACCTTGCATATAGATGTATTGCGCATCTTATGAGACAAGAAACTAAGATTAAAAATGCATACTATGCATGATCATGAGTCACAATTTGTGTGAATAGCTGAATATACCTTTTCGTTGGACCTCAAATATTAAGCTATTATTGTTGGTTAAAAGACCCTGTCTCATAAATCATATCAGTATTCATTATATTGTAATGTGTCTTTAAGTGAATATAATTGTTGTAAGATGGTTATATTCAACTTACATTTACTCCTTCAGCATTCAGCAGCAAAGTATTGCTTAGTTTTGCTATAATTTTCCTATTTTGTATTCTTATTTGATCTCATTTGCTATTTTATATGCTATGTTATTTGATATTTGCTATCTGTTGAAAAGTCTTGCTGTCTTGCGAAGTCGGGCTGTTCTGCTGTTCGTATCAATATGTTTTTATTTTCAGTTTGTGATAGAATGTCTTGTAAATTACACAACTATAATTCATTAATTTAAATGAAAACTTTTAATTAAATGTATAATATTGTTAGATGTTTACAGTCAACTGGAATTTACTTCCTCAGCACAGGCATTTTATCAACCGATTTTAAATAAATTCATCGTTTAAGAATTGTTCATACATTCTGTTGAACGTTCTTCAAAACAATCATACTAATTAATAATGAAATGCAGTTTGATTCACAGGAGTTTATACCATTATAATAAGGGAAGTATGCTAACATATTTCAAATTTTAAATAGTAAAAAATGTAAGATAGTTTATTAATGTATTTTCAGTCATCTCTCTGTAGTTATAATATGCTTCAGTAGCTACTCAAAGGGAAGTGAAAGAGTGACATAAAGACTGATAAACCAGCTGTCTGTTTGTTTGAGGAACAGAAACCTACTGATGGACAAAGCCTTCATTTACAGCTAAGATGTTAAACTGCTGCATCATTATTGTCGTATCAGTGTGGTGATTGACATTTCCCCTCTCCATAACTTCCCACCTGTCTCCTAGGTGATGTTCGTCCCATCCTGACAATCCTGCCCCCCTCCAGTGTGGAGCTGCAGCAGGGGAAGGCCACTCTCATGTGCCTGGCCAACAAGGGCTTCCCCTCAGACTGGAAGCTGAGTTGGAAGGTGGACGGTAGCAGCAGCAGTAACACCTGGGAGGTGACCGGGAGCCCCGGGGTCCTGGAGAAGGACGGCCACTACAGCTGGAGCAGCACCCTGACCCTCCCTGTCGACCAGTGGAAGAAGGTGGGCTCTGTGGTCTGTGAGGCCACCCAGGGCTCCCAGTCTCCACTCTCTGAGACACTGAGGAGAGACCAGTGTTCTGATTAATGAGCTCCCCCCTCTGACTCCACTGTTTTTACTCTGCACCTCTCCTTCTTACTGTTCCAGCAATACCAGCACACTGGTCTAATGCTGGGCTGGATCCTGTGTGGGAATCCTTCCTCCAGCTGGAGCTTTTAGCATAGTGGAACAAACACCAGAATATATGTCTGGTTCTGATGTCAAATAGATCTGCTTGGCTTTCATATCACATGTGTTCTGAACCTTATTACTGTAAGGCTGTTGGTTCTGACATGTTGAGATAATAAAGACGTTCAATATTTTAAATGGTTTGCCTGGATATCATTATTTAATGAGTTTTACCATTAGACATTGAGTTCTTTTTGATTTGTTGCATTTTATAAGGAATGTCGATCTCTCTACCCTGGAAACGTTATGTTCCTGAATACATTTCACTCAATCAACCTCTCTCAATGAACACTTAGCTGATTGGGCCGATCTTGGTACCAGTCCAAAGGATATCTACAGTATGACTCATACTGAAACCATGTGTTCTAAACCCACTGGTCTTCATGATGTTACTAATACTGAAGCCATGTGTTCTAAACCCACTGGTCTTCATGATGTTACTAATACTGAAACCATGTGCTCTAAACCCACTGGTCTTCATGATGTTACTAATACTGAAGCCATGTGTTCTAAACCCACTGGTCTTCATGATGTTACTAATACTGAAACCATGTGTTCTAAACCCACTGGTCTTCATGATGTTACTAATACTGAAGCCATGTTCTCTAGACTCCCCAGACTTTATGATGTTACCAGAGCCATGTATTAGAGAGGACATTGAGGTTTCTGCATTATGATGTATTTACATGACACTTCAACATTCTGTGGCAGACATAGTAGCTCCCCATTAACATTACAACAATGCTGTGTAACTGAATGTCTAGAATTAGAACAATATTACAAACTCTAAAAGTTGGCCTAACTCTCTAAATGTATGACTCTAGATGTTACCAATACTGAAGCCATGTGCTCCAAGCTCAATGGAACTCTCTGTGAACAGGTGAACATTTGACCACGGTGCTGCTCTATTCTGAGAGTGTTGCAGTAACCCTGCCCATGCAAATATCACTTTCAGCGATACCACAGCTCACAATCTCCCAGCCTCAAACCCTCTGGGACTGGGGCAGCTGTGTGTGTGACTAAAGAACTGAGCATGGGCTGGGGAACCAGACTTCACGCTGGACTTTGCATAACGTTCAAGTCGGGGACTTCACAGTCTCTTTATGGCTCTTGTATACGGCTATGTGGACTACATTTCATTTGTGACAGATGATACTGTAATCACAATGATATCAAAGTGGTACTTCTTGAATGGAATCAATATGACTGTATTCACTATTTCAAGGTTGGAGGGGTATAGAAGTTGAGTAGGGCATGAATAGTTGGTTTTGGACAGGATCAACAATCATGCTATTGCATACTGAAATGGGTACTACTTACCATATGATATCAAAGCATACATTTAAACCTATATTGACATATGTACAGTGTCATAGTCTATAGACAAGTCTAAGCAATTACATTATCACATTGTAGTGTCATATTTAGATGAATTGGTGTTTAGAATACGGGAGACGAGTCAGAGCAGTTCCTCTTTAGCTGAGGGAGGTTTTTGTACGACGCTCTAACACTGTGTGAACGGATAACTGGCACCCTGCTGACAGTAGTAATCTCCTGCATCTTCAGCCTGGACTCCACTGATGGTCAGAGTGTAATGAGTATATGAACTACCAGATCCACTCCCACTGAAACGACCTGGAATCCCAGACTGACGGTTTGTAGCATAATAAACCAGGAGTTTAGGAGCTTCTCCAGGTTTCTGCAGGTACCAGTGGAGATTATTACTAGTACTTGAACTGGCTGTACAGCTGATAGAGACAGTCTCTCCTGGGCGAACAGACTGAGATTTAGGAGACTGAGTCAGAATTATATCTGCTGATGATTCTGAAAAATAAAACAAAAGTGAAGAAAGGCTGATTAGTAAGTGTTATCACAACAAATAGACATTGATAATCTTCCAAAGTCTATCATGAAACTATCAGGCAAAACCAGATTTGTTTTTATTAATATCTTCAATATTCACAAAAGGAAATGTAATTCTGAAGCCAAACTCATCATTAATCAAAGTTGGTCAAAGTGTCTCTCACCCTGAACAAGGAGCCCCAGTGTCCCCAGCAGTAGAATCAGTGACATCATCATTGTGCTGCGTGTCAGTGGCTCTGAAAGGAGTGAACAGTCACTGATCAACACTGGGGTTTTAAAAGTATGTGGAGCAATGAAGCAGGACAGATATGCAAAACCCCAATATTTCACACAAATACACTACACAGATAAAAGAAGTCAACAGTTTCCAAAGGTAGGCCTATTGTATATTACATTTGAGAATACTGAAATCATATACCACACAAAATAGCAACTATATCTTAAATGAGGCCTACTTTGACTCACTTACACAGTGGTTTATGTCCATCAACAGTGGTTGTCAGTCTCAGAAGGTCAATTAAGTTTAACAGTAGAATTACTACCTCGTTATGTTTCCAAACCTTCTCAAGATGGACAGTAGTGGAGCTCTGTCTCCCTCCTCTGACCAGACTGTGTAATGGCAGTTTGTGTGATGTGTAGACTGGGTGTTTTACTATAAGTTCAAGCTCCGCCAGATCCGTATGAAATGAGAGTTACACACTCTATATATCCATTCAGTTGTTGGGAGCATATGTAGTGTACAACTTTATTTATTTTTATCCAGTTTACTTTCCATTAGTCAGCACCTATTCAAAAAAAATTGGGGTGTGCTTCAGCTCGTGCTTTTCACCACCCTATCATAAACCCCCAAAAAGTGTTAATAGTTTCAAAATATGTTTTAAACTACAGTATCATGTTGATCTCATGGTGTGTCAATCCTTGCATCTACACTGGGGACTAAAGATAGGAGGGAGGACTGACAGTCATATCAGTCATACCTCATATCAGAGGTGATGAGGGCTTCTCTTTCATATAGAAATATGGCCTATAGTGTTGAGTACATGGTTTACAGTATCGATTTATGTTGATGATTCAGCCTTTTCTCTCATTTTGAACCAAAAGACATGGTCCTTTAGGTGGGGATAAAGTTGTCTGTCTGTTTACATAATGTGTTACATCTGACATATCTCAAGTTCTACCTTCATTTGGTCCAGAAACATTTTGTTTGACTATGTTGACAAGTTGTCTCACTTCTTGTTGTGGCTTAGACTGAAACGGGCATTGTTGAACCCATGTTGGGCATCAGAGTGGTGTAAGGTATGAAATTCATGCTTTTATTCATCTGTTTAAGCAGAAATGTTGTTGGATTGATCTAATGTGTTTTTCCATGCTGCTCAATAGTACAATACCTGTCAAGATTTTGAGGCAACTTAACAAGTGTGATGAAGTAGTTTAACACTTTATGGGAAGTTGGAGCTCGTTTGAACGAAAGCAGAAGTAGCCTCTATGTAGCCAACTGTAAGAGAAATAAATCATCTATTTATTAATTAATACGAAATCAATTTATTCATGCATGGGAAAGCTGGATTTTACCAATGGAGGTCAAGCTTGAATGGGTTAGATCACCAAAGGAACTAATCTAGGCTACCATATGGATACATAGAAAGTACAGGCTATACAGACAGCTTGCAGGCGGCCCAGAGTCCAGCCAGTCAGGAGAGTATTGATCCACACAGGTATCGTGGCCATGCACAAGATGACGGAGGATACCAGGTTCAGCATGAGACACAGGGTAAAGTTTGGGCATCGGGACGAGCTGCTCAGTGTTACCACCAGAACAGCTATGTTACCAGGGAGGCCCAGCACACAGCACAGCCCAAGGACGATGCTCTAAATCAGGGGGCCTAAATCCAGGGAGCTGGGGTCCATGCTGGAGGTGTTGGAGGATTTCAGGTGCTGCAAGGTCGATGAAAGATAAGAGATCTAAGACCTATCTGGAAGACAGTAGACTTTAGACATTTAATTCTTTGTTTCTAAAAAAATGTATACTGTTAAAACAGTCTCTACACTAGTAAACAGAGTGAATGAAATCCTCACAAGTTCATGTCATAGAGTGATAATAAGTGAAAGGTGTGGGTTAACTGCCTCTGGTCAGCTTCCTCCTGATGAGCTGTGTGTGTGTTTTTTTTTCTCAGATTTACCCCCTTTTCTCCCCAATTTGTAGTTACAGTCTGGTCCCATCGCAGCAACTCCCCCATGGACTCAGGAGAGGTGTAGGTCGAGAGCCATGCGTCCTCCGAAACACAATCCTGCCAAGTCGCACTGCTTCTTGACACTGTTCGTTTAATCGAACCCAGGTCTGTAATGAACCCTGGGATCGAACCCAGGTCTGTAATGAACCCTGGGATCAAACCCAGGTCTGTAATGAACCCTGGAATCGAACCCAGGTCTGTAATGAACCCTGGGATCGAACCCAGGTCTGTAATGAACCCTGGGATCGAACCCAGGTCTGTAATGAACCCTGGGATCGAACCCAGGTCTGTCATGACGCCTCAATCCCTGCGATGCAGCGCCTTAGACTGCTACTCCACGTTTCCACGTCATTTCAATGAAATTATGTTGAACCAACGTGGAACAGACATTGAAATGACATCTGCCCAGGGAGATGATTGTACTTTTAATTTCCTCCCTGCCACAGATTCTAGCATAAATCTACCATGACTGCTATCTTATGTTATCTTAATTTGGAAGATATTGACAATAACTGGTAATTTGTATAAAGAGTGGGAAGCGACTATGAGTTCTCATATATAGCCTACCGACATTCTCCCTTCATCTCTTCATTGACTTTCCTTCTTCTATTTATTCTCTCCTTTGTTTCTTGATTGAGTTAGTTTCACTGTCCAAATATTATCTTTTATCAGTTGAAACCTCAACCTTTTACAGTAACTGTCAACATCTCAAACATTCTTTCCAACCGTAATTCACAGTCCTTATAAAGTCTCACTGAGTCTTTGTAAACTTGATCAGATCCACAGATGACTGATTATACAATGTGGATGGGTGGGTCTGTCAATACTATTCGCAGTCAATCTAGATTCTAGACTCATCTATTCCTTCTAAACTAACAAGGCAGAAGACAGAAAAGAGAAAATGAGCGCGTTCGACAAGATCACTTTAGTCAAGTCCATGACCATCATTGAACACGTCTTCCAAAGTGTGTTGCATTATTGGGGGGGGGATTCTGACTTGAGCCTACATAACAACTGCATGAACTTTACAAAAACCATTTCATCAAAGGTCATGAAGTTTTGATTGTAGTCGACTGCAAGTTTCTGCAGTTCCTCCTCACCAGTTGTAACTTGCAGACATCACCTGCAATGCGGGAGACTCTTTTGTCTACCAATCATTAGGGTGTTTTTGTTTGACCCACGTGAAAGTGACCAAAGACATGACTGAAACAGATTTGCCACAAATCATGTACACAGTGGATATGTACAAATAAATGTGATACTTGAGTCCCTCTCTCACCAATTGATTGTTCAATGTTCACACATCTTTTCAGTTTGTGAGTGTGGGATATGGGGGTTGGAGACATGCTTACTTCAACTGTCGCAGAGGCACCTCCCACAACTTCCCTCCTTGGGTTTGTTCTGTCACGCCTGCTCCCGCTCTCCTTCTCTGGCTCTCGAGGGCGCCAGGCCTTTCATTACGCGCACCGGTCACCATCATTACGCGCATCAGCGCTCATTGTACTCACCTGGACTCCTTCACGTTTTGATTGCCTTCCCTATATCTGTCTGTTTCCTCTCTTTCGTCCCCGTGTCAACATTATTGTCGTTTCCATTTTATGTTCCTGTCCGTGGTTATTAAATGTTCACTCCCTGTACCTGCTTCTCATCTCCAGCGTCGATCCTTACATGTTCGACATTGCAGCAGACAGTGCAGGCCAATGCCGACTGACAGGTCTACAAATCACCTTCCACTGAGTGTACAAAACATTAAGGACACCTGCTCTTCCATGACAAGGACTGAACAGGTGAATCTAGGTGAATGCTATGCTATGATCCTTTATTGATATCACTTGTTAAATCCACTTCAATCCGTGTAGATGAAGGGGAGGACACAGGTTAAAGAAGCATTTTTATGCCTTGAGACAATTGAGACATGGATTGTGTATTATGTGCCATTCAGAAAGTGAATGGGCAAAACAAAAGATTGTATCGCCTTTGAATGGGGTATGGTAGGTTGTAGGTGCCAGGCACACCGGTTTATATTAAGAACTGTAACGTTGCTGGGTTTTTCATGCTCAACTTTTGTTTCAAGAATGGTCCACCACTCAAAGGACATCCAGTTAACTTGACACAACTGTGACAAGCATTGGAGTCATGTCCTGCCTAGCATATGCTTGCTCCGTGGAGCAGGTACCACTTACTAGGGAGAATGTTCCAGATAGCGTGACTCTTCCACAAAATACCGCTGACAGATCTTTTTATTAACCTCTATGGGCTAGGTGGGACGCTTGCGTCCCACCTACTCAACAGCCAGTGTAATCCCGTGGCGCGTTATTCAAAAACCTCAAAAATGCAAAAACTTCAATTTTTCAAACATATGACTATTTTACACCATTTTAAAGACAAGACTCTCGTTAATCTAACCACACTGTCCGATTTCAAAAAGGCTTTACAACGAAAGCAAAACATTAGATTATGTCAGCAGAGTACCCAGCCAGAAATAATCAGACACCCATTTTTCAAGCTAGCATATAATGTCACATAAACCCAAACCACAGCTTAATGCAGCACTAACCTTTGATGATCTTCATCAGATGACAACCCTAGGACATTATGTTATACAATACATGCATGTTTTGTTCAATCAAGTTCATATTTATATCAAAAACCAGCTTTTTACATTAGCATGTGACTAGCATGTGACTAGCATTCCCACCGAACACTGCCGGTGAATTTACTAAATTACTCACGATAAACGTTCACAAAAAGCATAACAATTATTTTAAGAATTATAGATACAGAACTCCTCTATGCACTCGATATGTCCGATTTTAAAATAGCTTTTCGGTGAAAGCACATTTTGCAATATTCTCAGTAGATAGCCCGGCATCACAGGGCTACCTATTTAGACACCCAGCAGGTTTAGCACTCACCAAAGTCAGATTTACTATAAGAAAAATGTTATTACCTTTGCTGTCTTCGTCAGAATGCACTCCCAGGGCTTCTACTTCAATAACAAATGTTGGTTTGGTTCAAAATAATCCATAGTTATATCCAAACAGCGGCGTTTTGTTTGTGCGTTCAAGACACTATCCGAAAGGGTAAATAAGGGTGACGAGCATGGCGCAATTCGTGACAAAAAAATTCTAAATATTCCATTACCGTACTTCGAAGCATGTCAACCGCTGTTTAAAATCAATTTTTATGCCATTTTTCTCATAAAAAAGCGATAATATTCCGACCGGGAATCTGCGTTTAGGTAAACAGACGAAAGAAAATAAAGCATGGGGTCGACTCGGGCATGCGCCTAAGCCCATAGTACTCTGATCGGCCACTTGCCAAAAGCGATAATATGTTTCAGCCAGAGGCTGCCTCGATATCGTTCAGCTTTTTCCCGGGCTCTGAGAGCCTATGGGAGCCGTAGGAAGTGTCACGTTATTGCACAGATCCTGAGTCTTCAATAAAAAGAGCCAAGATGAAACACTACTTCTCAGACAGGCCACTTCCTGCTTGAAATCTTCTCAGGTTTTGGCCTGCCATATGAGTTCTGTTATACTCACAGACACCATTCAAACAGTTTTAGAAACTTTAGGGTGTTTTCTATCCAAAGCCAATAATTATATGCATATTCTAGTTACTGGGCAGGAGTAGTAACCAGATTAAATCGGGTACGTTTTTTATCCAGCCGTGTCAATACTGCCCCCTAGCCCTAACAGGTTAAACAGCGGTTGACATGCTTCTAAGTATGGTAATGGAACATTTTGACTTTTTTGTCTCGAAATGCGCTCGCGCGTTACCCTTTGGATAGTGACCTGAACGCACGAACAAAACTGAGGTATTTGGACATAACTATGGATTATTTGGAACAAAAACAACATTTGTTGTGGAAGTAGCAGTCCTGGGAGTGCATTCTGACGAAATGGAATAGACAACAGGTGGAAATTATAGGCAATTAGCAAGACACCCCCAATAAAGGAGTGGTTCGGCAGGTGGTGACCACAGACCACTTCTCAGTTCTTATGCTTCCTGGCTGATGTTTTGGTCAATTTTGAATGCTGGCGGTACTTTCACTCTAGTGGTAGCATGAGACGGAGTCTACAACCCACACAAGTGGCTCAGGTAGTGCAGCTCATCCAGGATGGCACATCAATGCGAGCTGTGGCAAGAAGGTTTGCTGTGTCTGTCAGCGTAGTGTCCAGAGCATGGAGGCGCTACCAGGAGACAGGCCAGTACATCAGGAGATGTGGAGGAGGCCGTAGGAGGGCAACAACCCAGCAGCAGGACCGCTACCTCCGCCTTTGTGCAAGGAGGAGCAGGAGGAGCACTGCCAGAGCCCTGCAAAATGACCTCCAGAAGGCCACAAATGTGCAAACGGTCAGAAACAGACTGCATGAGGGTGGTATGAGGGCCCGACGTCCACAGGTGGGGGTTGTGCTTACAGCCCAACACCGTGCAGGACGTTTGGCATTTGCCAGAGAACACCAAGATTGGCAAATTCACCACTGGCGCCCTGTGCTCTTCACAGATGAAAGCAGGTTCACACTGAGCACGTGACAGATGTGACAGAGTCTGGAGACGCCGTGGAGAACGTTCTGCTGCCTGCAACATCCTCCAGCATGACCGGTTTGGCGGTGGGTCAGTCATGGTGTGGGGTGGATTTCTTTGGGGGGCCGCACAGCCCTCCATGTGCTCGCCAGAGGTAGCCTGACTGCCATTAGGTACCGAGATGAGATCCTCAGACCCCTTGTGAGACCATATGCTGGTGCGGTTGGCCCTGGGTTCCTCCTAATGCAAGACAATGGCATTGATGCTATGGACTGGCCCGCCCGTTCCCCAGACCTGAATCCAATTGAGCACATCTGGGACATCATGTCTAGCTCCATCCACCAATGCCACGTTGCACCACAGACTGTCCAGGAGTTGGCGGATGCTTTAGTCCAGGTCTGGGAGGAGATCCCTCAGGAGACCATCCGCCACCTCATCAGGAGCATGCCCAGGCGTTGTAGGGAGGTCATACAGGCACGTGGAGGCCACACACACTACTGAGCCTCATTTTGACTTGTTTTAAGGACATTACATCAAAGTTGGATCAGCCTGTAGTGTGGTTTCCACTTAAATTTTGAGTGTGACTCTAAATCCAGAACTCCATGGGTTGATAAATTGGATTTCCATTGATTCTTTTTGTGTGATTTTGTTGTCAGCACATTCAACTATGTAAAGAAAAAAGTATTTAATAAGATTATTTCATTCATTCAGATCTAGGATGTGTTATTTTAGTGTTCCCTTTATTTTTTTGAGCAGTATATTATCTTTTGTCAGTTGAAACCTCAACCTTTTACAGTAACTGTCACCATCTCAAACAGCCAGTCCATTCTTTCCAACCAGAATTCCCAATCCTTATCAAGTCTCATTGAGTCTGTATGATCTCAATCAGATCCTCTGATGACTATACAATGTGGATGGGTGGGTCTGTCAATACCATCACAGTGAATCTAGACCTATCTATTCGTTCTCGGCTAACAATGCATCTTTACTCATTCATTTTAAACTACAATTAGATGCCAGCCTCATAACTGAGACTCTTGTATATACAGGGTTATGGTAATGTGGCTGTATTGTCTCTCATGAGTTTCACAAAATTGTTCAAAACGGACCAGTTCATAGCAGGCTACTTCACCGACCATTTATACATTCTCCAGAACATGAATATTGTTCAGTTCTCAAGTTCTGTGAGGTGGAAGAACTTATTTTGTTCTCTCTATGAAAACTCACTCTCTCTTATACTCTGGCCATGAGGAGAGAACCCCTCAAGGAATTTATGACCTGCCTAACAGAGCCTGGTGTAGGGGGAAGAGAGAGAGGGGGATGGTGCAGAGAGAGGGGGATGGTGCTCACTGTACCCAAAGAGGGCAACGTCATGACAGTGGGTACTATGGTGTTGAATGCTGAGCTGTATTCAATGAAAATCATTCTTACATAGGTATTCTTCTTGTCCAGATGGGATAGGGAAGTGTGCAGTGTGATGGCGATTACATCGTCACTGGACCTATTGGGGTGGTGAGCAAATTGAAGTGGGTCTAGGGTATCAGGTAGGGTGGAGGTGATATGATCCTTGACTAGTCTCTCAAAGCACTTCATGATGACAGAAGTGAGTGCAATGGGGCGATAGTAATTTAGTTCAGTTACCTTAGCTTTCTTGGGAACAGGAACAACGGTGGCCATCTTAAAGCATGTGGGGACAGTAGACTGGTATAGGGATTGATTGAATATGTCCGTTAACACACCAGCCAGCTGGTCATGCTCTAAGGACGTGGCTACGGATGCTGTCTGCGCCGGCAGCCTTACGAGGGTTAACACATTTAAATGTTTTACTCACGTCGGCCACGGAGAAGGAGAGCCCACAATCTTTGGTAGCGGGCCGCATCGGTGGCACTGTATTGTCCTCAAAGTGCGCAAAGAAGTTGTTTAATTTGTCTGGAAGCAAGACATCGATGTCCGCAACGGGGCTGGTTTTCCTTTTGTAATCCATGATTGTCTGAAGACCCTGCCACATACCCTGCCACATACAAGACCCTCTCCACTTTGTTTCTATACTGACACTTTGCTAGCTACACTGTTTGTATTCATCCATATTCCCAGTTGCCTTGCCATGGTTAAATGTGGTGGTACGCGCTTTCAGTTTTGTGTGAATGCTGCCATCAAACCACGATTTCTGGTTAGGGAAGGTTTTGATAGTCACAGTGGGTGCAACCTCTCCTATACACTTCCTTATAAACGAGGAGGGCGGGGGAGGGCCTTATATGCATTACCGTAGTTAAAGTACCAATGGTCGAGTGTGTTACTCGCCCGTGTACTGCAATCAATATGCATATATAATTTAGGTAGCCTCGTTCTCAAATTAGCTTTGTTAAAATCCCCAGATACAATAAATGCAGCCTCAGGATATATGGTTTCCAGTTTGCATAAAGTCCAGTGAAGTTCCTTGATGGCCATCTTGGTATCCGCTTGCGGGGGATATAAATGGCTGTGACAATAACCGAGGAGAGTCCTCTTGGGAGATAATACAGTCGGCATTTGATTGTGAGGAATTCTAGGTCAGGTGGACAAAAGGACTTGAGTTCCTGTACGTTGTTACAATTACACCATGAGTCGTTAATCATGAAACATACAACCCCACCCTTCTTCTTACCAGAGAGATGTTTATTCCTGTCGGCGCGACGAACTGAAAATCCCTTTGGCTGTACTGACTCCGACAGCATGTCCCAAGCTAGCCATGTTTCTGTGAAACAGAGTATGTTACAATCCCTGATATCTCTTTGGAAAGCAACTCTTGCCCTGATTTCATCGACTTTGTTAACCAGGAACTGGACATTAGCGAGTAATATACTCGTAAGCGGTAGGTGGTGTGCGCGCATCTGAAGCCTCACTAGAAGACCGCTCCGGCACCCTCTCCTCCAGCGGCATTGTTTTGGGTCGGCCTCTGGAAACCTATTCTGCTCCAGCCATTACCACTAGCCCGTCATCCCTAATTAAGGTGCCACCAACCTCCTGTGGAATATATTTTTGGTTTCAATTTGTTATAGAATGTCTTGTAAATTACAGCATAACTTTATTCATTTTATTTTGATAATCATGAAAACATTAAAAGCTTATTTATTTTAAATTCAACTGCAATATGTAACTTTTTCAGCAACCAGACCAAATTCACGTAGAAATGACGAGTTATAGATCTGTCATTCTCATTGAAAGAATCGTCTAAGAAGTGGTAGATTGTTCTATGCTTCAAATTTTTAAGTTCCATTTTTGCATCTTTTACTTCAGGTTTTGTACACCTGCTTCAAACAGCTAAAAATACAATATTTATGGTTCTGGAAAATATATTTCACAGCAGTTCAGACAGTACAATGATTTTCTACACCAGGGCTCTCCAACCCTGTTCCTGGAGAGCTACCCTCCTGTAGGTTTTAGCTCCAACTCAAGTTGTAATTAATGAAAACACAGTGCCACCGACACGGCCCGCACCCAGTCAGGCCGTGTCAGTGGCACTGTGTTATCCTCAAACAGGGCAAAGAATGTGTTTGGCTTGTCCGGGACGATGACGTCTGTGTACGCGACGTGGCTGGTTTTCTCTTTGTAATCAGTGATTGTCATTCACAGTGTAGGTTGGAAAAAGTATGTTAACACCTAGGCTAATGACTTCTCCAAAAGCTCATTTGGGAGGTGACCGGGAGCCCCGGGGTCCTGGAGAAGGACTGCCACTACAGCTGGAGCAGCACCCTGACCCTCCCTGTCGACCAGTGGAAGAAGGTGGGCTCTGTGGTCTGTGAGGCCACCCAGGGCTCCCAGTCTCCACTCTCTGAGACACTGAGGAGAGACCAGTGTTCTGATTAATGAGCTCCCCCCTCTAACTCCACTGTTTTTACTCTGCACCTCTCCTTCTTACTGTTCCAGCAATACCAGCACACTGGTCTAATGCTGGGCTGGGTCCTGTGTGGGAATCCTTCCTCCAGCTGGAGCTTTTAGCATAGTGGAACAAACAAAATAATATATGTCTGATTCTGATGTCAAATAGATCTGTTTGGCTTTCATATCACGTGTTCTGAACCTTATTACTGTAATTGTCACGCCCTGACCTGAGAGAGCCGTTTTTCTCTGTTGAGTTAGGTCAGGGTGTGATATGGGGTGGGCATTCTATGAATTCTATTTCTTTGTTTTGGCCGAGTATGGTTTCCAATCAGAGGCAGCTGTTTATAGTTGTCTCTGATTGGGAATCATACTTAGGCAGCCTTTTTCCCACCTGTGTTTGTGGGTAATTGTTTTCTGTTTTTGTATTCGTTACCTGACAAAGCTGTTTGGCTTTTCGTTTTGTTTATTTTGTTCTAGTGTTTCATTGGATAATAAAAATCATGAACACGTTCCACGCTGCGCTTTGTCTCATTCCGACGAAAGCCCTTACAGTAATGCTGTTGGTTCTGACATGTTGAGATAATAAAGACAGTCAATCTTTTAAATTGTGTGCCTGGATATCATTCTTTAATGAGTTATATTTTTCTTTATGATTTGTTTAGATGTCATAAGGAATGGAGAGCTCTGCCACGAAACATAATGTTACAGATACATTTCAGTTAATGTACCTCTCTCCATGAAAGCTTGGCTGATTGGGCCAAATATAATACCAGTCAAAATAATATCTACGGTGATACTAATACTGAAGCCATGTTCTCTAGACTCCCCAGTCTTCATGATGTTACTAATACCGCCATGTGCTCTAAACTCACTGGAACTCTCTGTGGACAAGAGAACATCTGGCTACAGTGCTGGTCTATTTTGGGAGTGTTGCAGTAACCCTGCCCATGCAAATATTACTTTAACCACACCACAGCTCACAATCGCCCAGCGTCAAACCATCTGGGACTTGGGCAGCTGTGTGTGTCTGACTAGGGCTGACTAGTGCTGGGGAACCAGCGTTCACGCTGGACTTTGCATAACGTTCAAGTTGGGGACTTCACTCTCAGGTCTTTATATGGCTATGTAAACTACATTGTTTTGTGACAGATATATACTGTATCTTAATGATATCAAAGTGGTACTTGAATGCAATCGATATGACAGTGTTCACTCTTTGAAGTTTGGAGGGGTAAAGAAGTTGAGTAGGGCATGAATAGTTGGGTTTGGACAGGGTCAACTTTCATGCTATTGCATACTGAAATGGGTTCTTCTTACAATATGAAGAGAAATCAAAGCGTAAATATAAACCTATTCTGAATTTTGATTAACATGTCCTTCAAAAGAAAGCATTTTCTACAGCTCTGTATCCTTAGTGGTCCTAGTGTGTTTAAAAAGATTAAACATTTTTGGAGAATATATTGAGAGATATGTGCCAGTATATGTCATATTTCGAAGATTTGGTGTTTAGAATACTTTAGAATACAGGAGACTCCGTAGCTCTGCAGTTGTTGAGTCAGAGCAGTTCCTCTTTAGCTGAACAAGGTTTTTGTACGACGCTCTAACACTGTGTGAATGGAAAAGAACCACCCTTCTGACAGTAGTAATCTCCTGCATCTTCAGCCTGGACTCCACTGATGGTCAGAGTGTAATGAGTATAAGGACTAACAGATCCACTCCCACTGAAACGACCTGGAATCCCAGAGTGACGGTTTGTACCATGATAAACCAGAAGTTTGGGAGTGTCTCCATGTGTCTGCAGGTACCACTGGAGATTATTACCAGTACTTGAACTGGCTGTACAGCTGATAGAGAGAGTCTCTCCCAGGCGAACAGACTGAGATTTAGGAGACTGAGTCAGAATTATATCTGCTGATGATTCTGAAAAATAAAATAAAAGTGAAGAAAGGCTGATTAGTAAGTAATGTTATCACAACAAATAGACATTGCTAATCTTCCAAAGCCAATTAATAAACTTCAGGCAAAACCAGATTTGTTTTTATTAATATCTTCAATATTCACAAAAGGAAATGTAATTCTGAAGCCAAACTCATCATTAATCAAAGTTGGTCAAAGTGTCTCTCACCCTGAACAAGGAGCCCCAGTGTCCCCAGCAGTAGAATCAGTGACATCATCATTGTGCTGCGTGTCAGTGGCTCTGAAAGGAGTGAACAGTCACTGATCAACACTGGGGTTTAAAAGTATGTGGAGCAGTGAGGCAGGACATATATGCAAAACACCAATATTTCATGCAAATACACTACACAGATAAAAGAAGTCAACAGTTTCCAAAGGTAGGCCTATTGTATATTACATTTGAGAATACTGAACTCATATACCACACAATATAACAACTATATCTTAAATGAGGCCTACTTTGACTCACTTACACAGTGGTTTATGTCCATCAACAGTGGTTGTCAGTCTCAGAAGGTCAATTAAGTTTAACCGTAGAATTACTGCCTCTGTATGTTTCAAACCTTCTCAAGATGGACAGTAGTGGAGCTCTGTCTCCCTCCTCTGTCCAGACTGTGTAATGGCAGTTTGTGTGATGTGTAAACTGGGTGTTTTACTATGAGTTCAAGCTCCCCCAGATCCGTATGAAATGAGAGTTACACACTCTATATATCCATAAAGTTGTTGGGAGCATATGTAGTGTACAACTTTATTTATTTTTATCCAGTTTACTTTCCATTAGTCAGCACCTATTGAAGCATTTTTGGGGTGTGCTTCAGCTCGTGCTTTTCACCACCCTATTATAAACCCCCAAAAACTGTTTATAGTTTCAAAATATGTTTTAAACTACAGTATCATGTTGATCTCATGGTGTGTCAATCCTTGCATCTACACTGGGGACTAAAGATAGGAGGGAGGACTGACAGTCATATCAGTCATACCTCATATCAGAGGTGATGAGGGCTTCTCATTCATATAGAAATATGGCCTATAGTGTTGAGTACATGGTTTACAGTATCTACTTATGTTGATGATTCAGCCTTTTCTCTCATTTTGAACCAAAAGACATGGTCCTTTAGGTGGGGATAAAGTTGTCTGTCTGTTTACATAATGTGTTACATCTGACATATCACAAGTTCTACCTTCATTTGGTCCAGAAACATTTTGTTTGGCCATGTTGACAAGTTGTCTCACTTCTTGTTGTGGCTTAGACTGAAACGGGCATTGTTGAACCCATGTTGGGCAACAGAGTGGTGTAAGGTATGAAATACATGCTTTTATTCATCTGTTTAAACAGAAATGTTGTTGGATTGATCTAATGTGTTTTTCCATGGTGCTCAATAGTACAATACCTGTCAAGATTTTGAGGCAACTTAACAAGTGTGATGAAGTAGTTTAACACTTTATGGGAAGTTGGAGCTCCTCTGAACGAAAGCAGAAGTAGCCTCTATGTAGCCAACTGTAAGAGAAATAAAACATATATTTATTAATTAATACGAAATCAATTTATTCATGCATGGGAAAGCTGGATTTTACCAATGGAGGTCAAGCTTGAATGGGTTAGATCACCAAAGGAACTAATCTAGGCTACCATATGGATACATAGAAAGTACAGGCTATACAGACAGCTTGCAGGCGGCCCAGAGTCCAGCCAGTCAGGAGAGTATTGATCCACACAGGTATCGTGGCCATGCACAAGATGACGGAGGACGCCAGGTTCAGCATGAGACACAGGGTAAAGTTTGGGCATCGGGACGAGCTGTGCAGTGTGACCACCAGAACAGCTATGTTACCAGGGAGGCCCAGCACACAGCACAGCCCCAGGACGATGTTCTAAATCAGGGGGTCTAAATCCAGGGAGGTGGGGTCCATGCTGGAGGTGTTGGAGGAGTTCAGGTATCTGGAAGACAGTAGACTTTTGACAACTAATTCTTTGTTTCTAAAAAAATAATGTATACTGTTAAAACAGTCTCTACACTAGTAAACAGAGTCTGCTTGAAATCCTTGCAAGTTTTTCTCTTCTCTTGATCTCATGTCATAGAGTGATAATAAGTGAAAGGTGTGGGTTAACTGCCTCTGGTCAGATTCCTCCTGATGAGCTGTGTGTGTGTTTTTTTTTGCAGATTTACCCCCTTTTCTCCCCAATTTGTAGTTACAGTCTTGTCCCATCACAGCAACTCCTCTATGGACTCAGGAGAGGCGAAGGTCGAGAGCCATGCGTCCTCCAAAACACAATCCTGCCAAGCCGTACTGCTTCTTGACACACTGCTCACTTAACTCGGAAGCCAGCCGCACCAATGTGTCAGAGGAAACACTGTCCAGCTGGCAACCGAGGTCAGCTTGCAGGCTCCCATTCCACCACAAGGAGTCGCTAGAGCGTGATGGGCCAAGGAAATCCAGGCCGGCCAAACTCTCACCTAACCCGGAAGACGCTGGGCCAATTGTGCGACGCCTCATGGGTCTCCCGGTCACGGCCGGCTGTGACACAGCCTGGGATCGAACCCAGGTCTGTAATGACGCCTCAATCACTGTGATGCAGTGCCTTAGACCGCTACTCCATGTTTCCACATCATTTCAATGAAATGATGTTGAACCAACGTGGAACAGACATTGAAATGACATCTGCCCAGTGGGATGAATGCACTTTTCATTTCCTCCCTGCCACAGATTCTAGCATTAATCTACCATGACTGCTATCTTATGTTATCTTAATTTGGAAGATATTGACAATAACTGGTCATTTGTATAAAGAGTGGGAAGCGACTATGAGTTCTCATATATAGCCTACCGACATTCTCCCTTCATCTCTTCATTGACTTTCCTTCTTCTATCCTAACAAGGCAGAACACAGAAAAGAGAAAATTAGCGTGTTCGACAAGATCACTTTTGTCAAGTCCATGACCATCATTGAACACGTCTTCCAAAGTGTGTTGCATTATGGGGGGAAACATTCGTAACAACTGTATGAACTTTACAAAAACCATTTCATCAAAGGTCATGAAGTTTTGACTGTAGTCGACTGCAAGTTTCTGCAGTTCCTCCTCAGCAGTTGTAACTTGCAGCCATCACCTGCAATGCGGGAGACTCTATTGTCTACCAATCATTAGGGTGTTTTTGTTTGACCCACGTGAAAGTGACCAAAGACATGATTGAAACAGATTTGCCACAAATCATGTACACAGTGGATATGTACAAATAAATGTGATACTTGAGTCCCTCTCTCACCAATTGATTGTTCAATGTTCACACATCTTTTCAGTTTGTGAGTGTGTGATATGGGGGTTGGAGACATGCTTACTTCAACTGTCGCAGAGGCACCTCCCACAACTTCCCTCCTTGGGTTTGTTCTGTCACGCCTGCTCCCGCTCTCCTTCTCTGGCGCTCGAGGGCGCCAGGCCTTTCATTACGCACACCGGTCACCATCATTACGCGCATCAGCGCTCATTGTACTCACCTGGACTCCTTCACGTTTTGATTGCCTTGCCTATATCTGTCTGTTTCCTCTCTTTCGTCCCCGTCTCAGCATTATTGTCGTTTCCGTTTTCTGTTCCTGTCTGTGGTTATTAAATGTTCACTCCCTGTACCTGCTTCTCATCTCCAGCTTCGATCCTTACATGTTCGACATTGCAGCAGAATGTGCAGGCCAATGCCGACTGACAGATCTACAAATCACCTTCCACTGAGTGTACAAAACATTAAGGACACCTCCTCTTTCCATGACAAGGACTGAACAGGTGAATCTAGGTGAACGCTATGCTATGATCCTTTATTGATGTCACTTGTCAAATCCACTTCAATCCGTGTAGATGAAGCGGAGGACACAGGTTAAAGAAGCATTTTTAAGCCTTGAGACAACTGAGACATGGATTGTGTATTATGTGCCATTCAGAAGGTGAATGGGCAAAACAAAAGATTGAATCTCCTTTGAATGGGGTATGGTAGGTAGTAGGTGCCAGGCACACCGGTTTATATTAAGAACTGCAACATTGCTGGGTTTTTCATGCTCAACTTTTGTTTCAAGAATGGTCCACCGCTCAAAGGACATGCAGCTAACTTGACTCAACTGTGACAAGAATTGGAGTCAACATGGGCCAGCATCCTTGTGGAACACTTTCAACACCTTGTAGAGTCCATGCCCTGACGAATTGAGGCTGGGCTGTTCTGAGGGCAAGAGATTGGTAGCTAATTATGAGGATGGGAGATTGAGAACCTTTCTAGCTGGCTAGCTAAAGCCAACCTGATAAAATTGCTAGGTGGCGAGTATTACAAAGAATCAACAAAACATGTCCGTTGAATTTATTCATGAAGAATGAATCAAAAGGCTACATAGCTTGATCAAATTCATTCACAAACACACCTTCTGCGTGTCCCGCCCATAACCGGCATCTAAAATATATCAGACACTGACGATACTGTTTGAACGAACTAGAGTATCTAACGTCCTGCCTAGCATATGTTTGCTCCGTGGAGCAGGTACCACTTACTAGGGAGAATGTTCCAGAGAGTGTGACTCTTCCGCAAAATACCGCTGACAGATCTTTTTATTAGTAATAATGTAAAAAATGTGGACTTGTGTGACTTTTTCCACATTTTGTTGTGTAACAAGATGGGATTCTAATGAATTTAATTGTCATATTTTTGTCAACTATCTAAGTTCAAAACTGTAACTACTTAAAGGCCACTCAGAAACATTCAATGTCATCTTGGTAAGGAACTCCAGTGTATATTTGGTCTTGTGTTTTAAGTTATTGTCCTGCTGAAAGATGAATTTGTCTCCCAGTTTCTGGTGGAAAGCAGACTGAACCAACTTTTCCTCTAAGATTTTTCCTGTGCTTAGCTCTATTCCATTTAATTTATCCCCCCAAAAAACTCCAGAGTCCTTGCCGATGACAAGCATACCCATAACATGATGTAGCCTCCACCATGCTTGAAAATATGAAGAGTGGTACTCAGTGATGTGTTTTATTGGATTTGGCCCAAACATAACACTTTGTATTCAGGACATAAAGGTAATTTCTCTGCCACATTTTTGCAGTTTTACTTTAGTGCCTTATTGCAAACAGGATGAATGTTTTGGAATATTTGTATTCTGCACAGGCTTCCTTATTTTCACTCTGTCATGTAGGTTAGTACTGTATTGAGGAGTAACTACCGTATAATGTTGTTGATCCATGCTCAGTATTCTCCTATCACAGCCATCACACTCTGTAACTTTCTTAAAAAGTCCCCATTCGATTCAGGCTGTTAGACAACAACATTTGGAAAAAGTCAACGGGTGTGAATACTTTCTGAAGGCACTGTATATCTACATAGTCCACAGCCGTTTTCAAAATGTTGAAAGTTCAATGGGGAACATGAATGTGTCCAGTCTACTGGAGCTCCAGAGTGTACCAGTAGGGGGCATCAGTTACAATGCAGAATTCAGTGATCAGTTCCATGCCTCTGTTACCATTCCCCTCTGTGTCTGTCTGGAGGTTTTTGAACAGCCAGTCAATCAGACTCTATCACTGTGGTGGACTTTTGGTGGAGGGACCAAACTGAGTGTTGGCAGTAAGTATTCAGTTCTAGATCTTGACCTCTGATATCAAAATCCCAATTAATTTTCTTAACAGTATTACAACTCCCTTAAATAGAAAGTAGACATGTATATTTATTTTTGGAGAATTTGTTTTGCATTTATTTTCCTTAAAATAAATTTAGTTAAATCAAAATGCCTATTCAAGATGTAATATATCAAACAAGGTTATACAGTGTGTATTCATTTGGAACAGGGATACTGTTCAAATCAGAGTGGTTTAGATAAATGTAGTTTTACAAAGAGCAAAAGCAGTGTCTCTATAGTGTCAGAGGTTTTTGTACGGCCGCTGAATGAGATTGTATCACTGTGGTTACACTTTTGGTGGAGGCACTAGACTGGATATTGGAAGTAAGTTTACCTACCTCTAATAAAGAAAATGTTCTGACCTTGCATATAGATGCATTGATCTTGTGAGAGAAGAAACTAAGATTAAAATTGAAATAAATGCTATGCATAGTTATGTTTTTGGTAAAAGAGTTATTCTCTTCATAGGAGTCCACATTTGTGTAAAAATATATTTTGGTTAAACCTCAAATTTGAAGCTATTATTTTTGGTTAACAGACCCATTCTCGTAAATAATATCACTATTCATTTTATTTAAATGTGTCTTTTAAATGTATATAATTGTTGTAAGATGGTTAAATTCAACATAAATTTACTCCTTCAGCATTCAGCTGCAAAGTTTTGCTTCGCTTTGCTATCTATTTGCTATTTACTATTTTGCTATCTTATTTGATCTCATTTGCTGTTTTATTTGCTATTTGCTATCTATTTGCTATCTATTGAAAAGACTTGCTATCTTGCGAAGTCCAGCTTTCTGCTGTTCATATGAATATAGATTTATTTTCAATTTGATACAAAATCTTGTAAATTACACATAACTTTATTCATTTTCTTTCGATAAATTAAAACTTAAATGTTTTAGTGTGTCTTTTAAATTAAATGTATATCATTGTTAGATGTTTACAGTCAACTGGAATTCATTTCTTCAGCATAGGCTTATCAACCAATTTTAATTGAATTCATAATTTAAGAATTGTTCATACATTCTGTGAAATGTTCTTTAAAATAATAATAATAATAATTAATAATGAAATGCAGTTTGATTCCTAGGAGTTTAATCCATTACAATAAGGGAGGAGTATACTGAAATGCACTATTGTAAAGTGGTTGTTCTACTGGATATCATAAGGTGAATGCACCAATTTGTAAGTCGCTCTGGATAAGAGCGTCTGCTAAATGACTTAAATGTAAATGTAAATGTAAATATTTCACATTTTAAATAGTTACACTTTGAAGATAGTTGAATGTATTTTCAGTCATCTCATGTAGTTATAATATGCTTCAGTAGCTAGTCAAAGGGAAGTGAAAGAGTGACATAAAGACTGATAAACCAGCTGTCTGTTTGTTTGAGGAACAGAAACCTACTGATGGACAAAGCCTTCATTTACAGCTAAGATGTTAAACTGCTGCATCATTATTGTCGTATCAGTCTGGTGATTGATTGATAGTTCCCCTCTCCATAACTTCCCACCTTTCTTTTAGGTGATGTTCGTCCCACCCTGACAGTCCTGCCCCCCTCCAGTGTGGAGCTGCAGCAGGGGAAGGCCACTCTCATGTGCCTGGCCAACAAGGGCTTCCCCTCAGACTGGAAGCTGAGTTGGAAGGTGGACGGTAGCAGCAGCAGTAACACCTGGGAGGTGACCGGGAGCCCCGGGGTCCAGGAGAAGGATGGTCACTACAGCTGGAGCAGCACCCTGACCCTCCCTGTTGACCAGTGGAAGAAGGTGGGCTCTGTGGTCTGTGAGGCCACCCAGGGCTCCCAGTCTCCACTCTCTGAGACACTGAGGAGAGACCAGTGTTCTGATTAATGAGCTCCCCCCTCTGACTCCACTGTTTTTACTCTGCACCTCTCCTTCTTACTGTTCCAGCAATACAAGCACACTGGTCTAATGCTGGGCTGGATCCTGTGTGGGAATCCTTCCTCCAGCTGGAGCTTTTAGCATAGTGGAACAAACACCAGAATATATGTCTGATTCTGATGTCAAATAGATCTGCTTGGCTTTCATATCACATGTGTTCTGAACCTTATTACTGTAAGGCTGTTGGTTCTGACATGTTGAGATAATAAAGACATTCAATATTTTAAATGGTTTGCCTGGATATCATTATTTAATGACTTTTACCATTAGACATTGAGATCTTTTTGATTTATTGCATTTTATAAGGAATGTCGATCTCTCTACCCTGGAAAGTTATTTTCCTAATACATTTTACTCAATCAACCTCTCTCAATGAATGTTTGGCTGATTTGGTACCAGTCCAAAGGATATCTACAGTGATACTAATACTGAAGCCATGTTCTCTAGACTCCCCAGACTTTATGATGTTACCAGAGCCATGTATTAGAGAGGACATTGAGGTTTCTGCATTATGATGTATTTACATGACACTTCAACATTCTGTGGCAGACATAGTAGCTCCCCATTAACATTACAACAATGCTGTGTAACTGAATGTCTAGAATTAGAACAATATTACAAACTCTAAAAGTTGGCCTAACTCTCTAAATGTATGACTCTAGATGTTACCAATACTGAAGCCATGTGCTCCAAGCTCAATGGAACTCTCTGTGAACAGGTGAACATCTGGCCATGGTACTGCTCTATTCTGGGAGTGTTGTGGTCACCCTGCCCATGTAAATCTGAGTTTCAACCCCACCAGAGTTCACAATCACTCAGCCTCAAATCCTCTGGGACTGGGGCATCTGTGTGTCTGACTAAAGAACTGAACATGGGCTGGGGAAGCAGACTTTTCACTGGACTTTGCATAACGTTCAAATCGGGGAATTCACAGTCTTTTTATGGCTTTGTATACAGTATGTGGACTACATTCATTTGTGACATATGAAAAGTAATACTATTAAAGTAGTACTTCTTGAATGGAATCAATATGACTGTATTCACTCTTTCAAGGTTGGAGGGGTATAGAAGTTGAGCAGGGCATGAATAGTTGGGTTCGGACAGGGTCGATATTCATGCTGTTGTGGAATGAAATGAGTGCTTATTACAATATCAAGATAAATCAAAGCGTGAAAAAAAATCTAAACCAATTCTGAATTTTGTTCAACATGTCTTTCAAAAGAAAACATTTTCTATTTCTTCTCTGTATCCTTAGTGGTCCCAGCGAGTTTAACAAAAATTTAACATTTTTGCTGAATATATTGAGAGATATGTACAGTATCATAGTCCATAGACAAGTCTAATCAATTACATTATTGTAGTTTCATATTTTGATTATTTGGTGTTTTGAATACTTTATAATACGGGAGACTCTGTAGCTCTGCAGCTGTTGAGTCAGAGCAGTTCCTCTTTAGCTGAAGGAGGTTTTTGTACGATGCTCTAACACTGTGTGAACGGATAACTGTTACTCTGCTGACAGTAGTAATCTCCTGCATCTTCAGCCTGGACTCCACTGATGGTCAGAGTGTAATGAGTATATGAACTACCAGATCCACTCCCACTGAAACGACCTGGAATCCCAGACTGACGGTTTGTAGCATAATAAACCAGGAGTTTAGGAGCTTCTCCAGGTTTCTGTAGGTACCAGTGGAGATAATCAGCAGTACTTGAACTGGCTGTACAGCTGATAGAGACAGTCTTTCCTGGACTAACAGACTGAGATTTAGGAGACTGAGTCAGAATTATATCTGCTGCTGATTCTGAAAAATAAAACAAAAGTGAAGAATGACTGATTAGTAAGTAAGGTTATCACAACAAATAGACATTGCTAATCTTCCAAAGCCTATCATGAAACTTCAGGCAAAACCAGATGATTTATTTGTATCCTTATCTGCAATATTCACAAACTAAGTTTAATTCTGAAGCCAAACTCATCATGAATCACAGTTAGTCAAAGTGTCTCTCACCCTGAACAAGGAGCCCCAGTGTCCCCAGCAGTAGAATCAGTGACATCATCATTGTGCTGCGTGTCAGTGGCTCTGAAAGGAGTGAACAGTCACTGATCAACACGGGTTTTAAAGTACGTGGAGCAGTGAGGCAGGACAGCTATGCAAAGCTTTCATATTTTTCACAAATACACACACCGTGCACATGCACACACACACACAGAGATAAATGAAGTTTGCAGTTTCCAAAGGTATGCCTACTATATATCAAATTTGAGAATACTAAAATAAAAAACTACAGATTTTAACAACTATGTCTTAAATGAGGCCTAGTTTGACCGACTGACTCAGTGGTTTATGTCCCTCAACAGTGGTTGTCAGTCTCAGGAGAAGGTAAATAACATTTTAAACGGCAATAACAAAGTATTTTTAACGTCCCTGTTTCGGTAAAAAGCTGTGGGATGTGGCTGGAGAAATGTAACCACTCTCAAATTCATCGACAGGGAAGTCCAGTAAGGACTGGACTTCCATGACACTAAAATTATAATACAATTATATTTTTTTAGGCTATATGGTGTTGGTTGACATTTAATTTGTTTAGAAACATTGGAGTCCAACAAGCTTATATTTTCCATTTTGATGGTGTATGACATTTAAACGAAGCTCATGAGGCATTTATAAGTTACACTATATTCTTCAAGAATCAATGGGAACATTTAATGAATTTATGAGTACAAAATAAATGTAGCAACTGCTGATTGCCCTTTTAAAAGTAGAACATCTTCTTCTGTATCCTTCAGACCTTCTAATGGTGGACAGTACTGGTGTTCTGTCGCCCTGCTCTGACCACAGTGTGTAATGGCAGTCTGTATGATGAGTAGAGTGGTGTTCTAATTAAAGGGGAACTTCACTCAAAAACTATCTTTTGGAAAAAATTTCATCAGTCCACTGTTGACACAGTCCCAAAATGTACTGCATGTCAGTAGTCAAGTTGTCAAAATCATGGACTTTAAGAAGAAAAGTGTCTCCAGCCTCATCATCATGATGCTTGGCAGTGTTGGTAACTTCTTCTTGCGGTTTAGACTGAATCTGACATGGTTGAACCCATGTTGGGCATCAGACTGGTGAAAGGTTTGAAATGCATCCTTTTGTTGATCTATTCAGGCACAAATGTTGTTGCATAGATCTTGAGTGTGTTTTTCCATTGTGCTCAATACTAAAATACCTGTCAAGATTTTGACATAGAATGAGGCAACTTCACAAGTATGATGAAATAGTCCAACACCTTATGGGATGTTGGGGCTCCTCTGAACCAAAGCAGAAGTAGATGTACTATAAGAGAAACAACAAATCAATGTATTCATGAAAACAAAATCAATGTATTTATGCATTTGAAAGCTGACAGATGTAATAGAATTTAGGATTTGACCAATGGAGGCCATACTCGAAGGGAGATAGACCACCAAAGGAACTAATCTCGGCTATCCTATGATTATAGGCTATACAGATCCAGAGTCAGCAACCCAAAAAGTGGGGTTTGTTGAGGACAAAATAGAAAAATTGTCTGCTCTAAAAACCAAACCAAAACACTGTACGTTTTTTTTAATTTTGTGAGTATCCTAATTTGTTACGGTTAGGGTTAAGGGGTTTGGTTATGGGTAGGGTGAGGGTTAGAGTTATGGGTTGGCATGCCCGCCACATCCCTTTAGTCAAACCTGCAGAGACCGACTTCAGACAGACACAGCACCATTCCGGCGATG